>NW_008795036.1:1857042-1871839 GCF_000699145.1 Aptenodytes forsteri
CTCAATTTCTAAGTGTCTGCTTTGAGTCACCTTAAAGTCCTTTTAATGATTTCTCCATCTGACTGTTTGAGATTCCCCTAACAACTCTGGAAAACCTAAAGTTTCATCCTTGTGCTTTTCCTTTCAGAAACTGATCTGAAAAATAAAATGCAATTTCAGGGGATGCTTGCCTGTGGAAAGAGATCATTGTTTGGCTGGGAAGTCAGCCTTGCTGGTGCGCGTGGTTTGCCTGCAGGCAGGGAGTGATGCCCACCAAGCCCGGTTTGCCCCAGCCTCCCTTTGTCCAGCCTTTTCCCTGCGGTTAGAGGAGCCAGCTCATGGGTAGTGGTAAGAAGGCTGGAAGGGAGATGTCTTCCAAGACAGAGACTGACGTTGTTTTCTCCTTTCCTATGAAGGTTTGGAGGGAGGGCAGGATATCTAGGGAGCCTCATTCTAACCCTTTCCTGCTCAAAGTCTACCTGAGCACCTCTGGTGCACCAGCACAGCTCTGCAGCCATGCCAGCTCTTTCCTGTAGTCCTCCTACACATAGCTCTAGGATGCATCACTGGAGGGTGTCAGCAGCTTCCCTGACCTCCCAGGATGTCTCTCGCAAGGTGTAGGTATTACAGCTGTCATCCATTGCCTAGATTTTCATGCTGTCTGGGATCTACCACGGTGCTGGCAGTTCAGCGTGGGTGGCCTGTAGGGCGCAAGAGAGACGGGTCTGACTTTCATTCTTTGGGTTCATCCGTAGCTGCAAGCATCATGAGGGCCAAGTGATGGGCAATGACAGAGAGATACAGCTCATGGGCAATTAAGAGTCATCCCTCGCCTGACTAATGACTCCTATGGGTATGGGTGCTTTTGGGAGTGCATCCATGGCAAGGCCATGGCTGGCCCTTGGGTTTTTGAAAGAGGGCAGCCCGGGCTGGAGATGCTTCTGGGGCACCAAGGTAGGGAGAAGTAACGAACGTTCAAACTCCTCATGATTTTCATCTTTGTAAGAAAACTTAGGATTTTGCAGGGGCACAGTACATGATCTGTTAATTTCATCAGCAACAGGTCAAAACGTGTTGATCTTCCGGCAGGTGGGAAGGCACCTAGCGGCTAAGGAGGAGAGGCCAGGGGAGGGCTTGGGCTTCAGGACCGAGTAGCAGGCGTAAGCTGGTCCCTCAGCTTCTTCATTTGTAAATCAGAATGAAAAAAAATAGCTGTACCTCTGCATCACAGGGTTAGCATGAGGCTTAATTAACTTGTGTTTATGACACCCTGCCGGAAAGGTGTTAAGATAACTAGAAACGTAACTCTTACCATCTGTTCATGCCTACTCCACTGGGGCCACAACCCATCATTAAGATTTCTAGCAGATGTCACAACACAAATGGTGATGACCAGTAAGTGGGAGTACAGTAACGAGGAGGACGCACGGCTCTCCTCCCTCTGAGAACAAGCACGCTCAAGTCGTCGCTGCTGTCCACAAGCCCTTACGTGGGGTTAGGTCCCTTTGAGGGACCTGGCCCTACCACGGTGCCGCTAGGCTCGGTGTCCAGGGGGGAAGGGAGTCTATGCTGAAACATGGTGTTTTATGATAAAGATCTAGCCTCTAAAAAGCAGACTTCTTTCTATGCCTTCTACCCTTACCACAGGCAACTGCAGGGAGAGGCACTTGCCATTGGAAAGGATGTTTTACTGACACCGTTAAGGAGTAGAGTGACATCATTTGAATTTTTTTAAACAATGGCCTTTTTCCCACAACGGCCTTGGCTTCTGCTCACTTTGCACTGGCGCCATGCGACTGGCTGGGATCTGATGTTATTCGTGATCGTGGGTGCCAGGAGAAAGCAGTGTCTGGAGAGTGGGTGATCGGGAGGAGTCAGCAAAATGCTGACAGGTCCTGGTTGGTTTTTTGTCTGTTGGGGGAAGTGATGGTATTTGGTTTTGGCCTGCTCCATATTTCAAACTTGTAACTTGTTAGGAAAATGCCTGCCTGCAGAGGAGGGATCCAGCTTGTTGGCATTTGAGGTGCTGGAGGTAGTGACACACATGGATGGGAGGGAGCCAAAGTCGGGTACTTAGGTAAGGGCTGGAAGCTCACTGGACTGGAGTCAGGCTGAAGGACAGAAATAAAACAGGATCCTATAAATAACAACTTCCCTCATTATTCTCTTTCCTCTCCAAAGCAGGTCAGTCCTTTGCATCAAAGTGAATCTTGGTTCTCCTGCTCTTCCCCTGCTGCTTCCCTTAAGTTCCTTGGCCTCCTTTGCTTCACTTCGTTCCTCCTCCTCAGCCTGATGCTTGTTTCTTCTGGTGCAACCTGGAGCTGTTTCCCGTCAAGCCTGGGGTTCCTGCTGTTGACAGGAGTGACGGGCCTCCTATCCCATTTGGGTGTCTGGGCCCAGCATGACCTGCAGGAGCTAAGCATGACTAATCCGGGCAGGGTTTTCTGCAAATTTAACCATTCAAATCTAAGAAAGTTGTACACAGAAGGACTCCTCACAGACTAAGGGTTTGGAAAAAATTAGATGCATGTTGGTGGTGATGTCGGAAGTCTCCTACTAAACAAAATGCTGAGCAAATATCATCCGCACAAATACAATCTTTTTTTCAAATCCTTCTAACATTACTAATTTCCAAATGAAAGATCACACAATTTATTTCTTTTAAATATGGATAAGAGGTACATTCCCTAGCCTCTTCCTTGGCAGTGGTGGAGCTGTTTTGCCTGAAACAAACAATTCAAAATAATTCCAAACAACCCCCTCCAAACCACAAAAATCCCAAACCAAAATCAACTCCCAACAAGACTAAACTAGCCTGAGGTAGGCACCCAGGGAAGATTTCAGCTCGCTCACTTTTGGCGATGCTGTAAGAAAGCGAAGGCAGATCTCGTGCCAGGAAACACCAGGCAACCTGAACCCGAGGCATGCTGCCCGTCTTGCCCGCTGCAGCTGGCCTGGACACTCGGCACCCCATTTCGGCTGCGTTGGCTGCATATGGCAGGTAGTCTCTATTAGGAATTCCTGCTGGCAAGCTTGCACCTGAAAAGCAGCTCCAGCGACTTTTGGTTTTTTAATGCAAAGCAGTACAAAATATGTGAGGCAGTAAGGACTACGTGAAGCCGTTTGGGTAATCACTGTGCAGAGACTTAGTACCAGTTTCTAAAACATCAGTCTCCTGGGACATTGGTTCAGCACTCAGTAGTAGTTGAAAAGCCGAATCGACTCTTGGGTTTATTAGGAGGGGAGGGGCAAAGCTTCACCAATGCCCTTATAAACCCGCAGTGAGCATCTCTCTTGAATATCTGGTGTGTGGTTCTAGTCCCGTTTCTCAAAGATGGCATAGAAGAATTAGAAAAGATGCAGAAAGGGGCGACAAAGCTGGCTGGAGGTGTGATATAGCTTCTCCACTACAGAAGATGAACTAAAGCTCCACAGTCTGGAAAAAAAGAGGACTGAGAGGAGAAACTAGAGAGGTTATAAAATCATTAAGTGAATGAAGAGGGTGAATAAGGAGGAATTATTAACACTTTATTATAGGACAAGAATTAGGAAGCTTCAGATGGAGTTATCAGATAGCAAGTTTAAAGCAAAGAAGAGAAAATATTTTTCTCCCATAGCACATCATTAAACAGTGGGATGCCATAGGATGCTGTGAAGGCTAAAAGATTAAATTAGTTCAAAAGCACTTAGACTCATGGAAGAAAGGCTATCAGGGCTAATAAACACAGAGCTGCAGGCACATCCTTGTACTTGACTCTAGAAACCTCTGTGCTGCCGGCTGCTAGAAGCCAGAAGAGCACACCAGGAGGAGCAGCACTGTATGCTGGTCCTAGTCCTTTATTTTTTTTGTTCCTTTTGTATTCATTCCTAACCTTTTCCAGAGACTACAGGCTGAGTGGCATTACGCATATGGTTGTTGTTCTACTTACAGTGCAACAACAGTGGAAATGCATCATCTATCATTTGAGGCAACTGGGAAAGCAATGTGGCCAAGACGACGTTCTCTGGGCTGGAAGTTCATTAACACGGCACCAGCAGAGCTACATCAGGGATCAATTTTTAGTTTGTTTTCAACTAGAAATAACTGCTTGGAACACTAGTCCTTTCCAGCTAGGTTTGGTGGATTGTGCTTCCTTAGAAAAGTTATGGTCTATAAAATAGCCATAAGCAAGACAAGTACAAAGTATGCTTTGTTGAATGCTAGTCTTCCCTTTTCATAAAAAGTATGAAATCTGGAGTAATGTGCAGCATGTTTTAAGTTATATTGTAAAATTGCCTCAAAACCACTTCTTAGGGAAACAATAATTCTTGGGGAAAAGTGCCATCTAAGAATTAATGCTGATAAAACCTACATTTTTCTTCCTGGGGATTCTCGTGGGAAATGTCTAGGTTTGCTATTTCAAATTATTTTCAGAAAATGTGCTACCAGTTATAGGTATTTTGGAAATAGATTAAGTGAAGGAGTAGGTGACAGGCATAAATATAAAATGAGAATAGTGAACCCTGTGTCACTGAGCTTGTCATGTGTGATTTGAATACTCCTGAGAAGATATCTTGCAACCTGTTGGTTTTTAAGCCAGCTGCCAGATTGCAGGAGCAGGTCTCCCAGCTTAAATCAGCTTCAAGGTGGATGAGTGAAGAATGTTCCTGAAAAAAAGGAGAAAAAAAACCCCTCCAAAGGTATCTTTTCCCTTTAATACACGGCCAAGGGTTTTCTTACAACAGGAAGAGTTAGTTCACAAGGACTGGTAAGCCAGGATTTGGGCCTCAGACATAGCAGCAGGAAAGGTAAACCATGTGAAATTATGCTGCTAATGAGCCTAAGACAATTGGCAAGTCATTAACTCCTGTCAGAGAAGCTGGAAAAGCGGTGTGAGGAAGAAGAGCCTGCACTGCCCGCAGGACAATTTTGGCTGCTAATGAAACTGTATGAATGAAAGAACATCAAATTCAGGCCAAGAGTCCTTCTTGTTTGTTTATTTCTTCCTGTAGGAATTTGTCTGAAGCTGCTTAGTACACTGCTGTCTGACACCTTCAGGTTTCATCCAATATCATCCCACCTTTGAATAAAGGACCTCAAATCTGTTGCTGATGGAAATGGGTAGCTTTAGACAACTGCATCTTTCAGATCCCCCACGTTCTGCCTCCTCTGCTGTCCACAATTGCTTCATTGTGAGGTTGCTGATGGCACTGAAGTGACCCCCATGGCTGGGCACAGCTCCTCGCTTTTACCTTGGCGTTGCCCACAGTTGTTCTTCTCTGCTTGGCAGCCTGGGCAATTTTGGTTCACTTCCTTGTTTCCCCAGCCAGGGATAACCTGGTGACTTTGTGATATGAGTATGCTTCCTCCTAGAAAAGAAAGCCATAGGGATTTTTTTTTTCCCCTTTTCACTGACAATGTGTGTTTGCAACTTTCGGATTAACAGCATCTTCCAGTTTAGGACTGAACTTTTCTGTTATTAGTAACATGTCTGTGTTGGTATTTTGTTCGTGATTGACTGCAACCTGTTTTTCAGCTCGCTCTTGTCTTCCTCGGCGTCAATGATAGAACATCAGACTGGACTGTATTCACTTCCACAGATTTCAGACTGAGCCTTTGATAGCAGGCCCCACGCCATGATAACATTTTCCTCTGGCCTTTAAGAACATACCACCCCAAACTTCATCATCTCTTCTCCATCTGCATTTACACATCATCTTGTCATTGCCTGATACAAGATTTTCTTTCCTTCAGGCCACAGACCACTTACTCTCCAAATGCCTTGTGTTCATTTCACCAAGTCCTAATAATTTCTGACTTTTTTTCCCATTTCCCTACCTATTTGGGCAATTTGGTATAAAGCATTCCCAATTCTGTTTTTAAGAGGAAGGCAAAGCTCTCCTAAACTTAACGTATTGCCTTGTTTTAGCACTTTTACATTAACCCTACATTAGGTCCACCATGGAGTGATTAACTGTCACTCCAGCTTCCCTAACCGTTAGAAGATGGCTAGCCTGTATTTCCCAGTGGAGAACAGGAAAGACATCCGGGGCTCCCAGTGAGGATGAGGGACCTCCTGGTGAGCAGTGAAGCCTGCCCTGGCATTATGCTGGCTTTGATATGTAACAGGATTAAAAATTTCACTGACCTTTGTCAGGCATTTCACCGTTGGTTCCACCCTTGACAGGACAGAGAAAGCACCCTCACACCCAAAAGACCCAACATTCAATATTCAGTGTGTAGGGGAATAGACTTTTTTTCCCTACCTATTTGGGCAATTTGGTATAAAGCATTCCCAATTCCCAATTCTAGAGGAAGGCAAAGCTCTCCTAAACTTAACGTATTGCCTTGTTTTAGCACTTTTACATTAACCCTACATTAGGTCCACCATGGAGTGATTAACTGTCACTCCAGCTTCCCTAACCGTTAGAAGATGGCTAGCCTGTATTTCCCAGTGGAGAACAGGAAAGACATCCGGGGCTCCCAGCGAGGATGAAATTTTTCCCCTTTTCACTGACAATGTGTGTTTGCAACTTTCGGATTAACAGCATCTTCCAGTTTAGGACTGAACTTTTCTGTTATTAGTAACATGTCTGTGTTGGTATTTTGTTCGTGATTGACTGCAACCTGTTTTTCAGCTCGCTCTTGTCTTCCTCGGCGTCAATGATAGGACATCAGACTGGACTGTATTCACTTCCACAGATTTCAGACTGAGCCTTTGATAGCAGGCCCCACGCCATGATAACATTTTCCTCTGGCCTTTAAGAACATACCACCCCAAACTTCATCATCTCTTCTCCATCTGCATTTACACATCATCTTGTCATTGCCTGATACAAGATTTTCTTTCCTTCAGGCCACAGACCACTTACTCTCCAAATGCCTTGTGTTCATTTCACCAAGTCCTAATAATTTCTGACTTTTTTTCCCATTTCCCTACCTATTTGGGCAATTTGGTATAAAGCATTCCCAATTCTGTTTTTAAGAGGAAGGCAAAGCTCTCCTAAACTTAACGTATTGCCTTGTTTTAGCACTTTTACATTAACCCTACATTAGGTCCACCATGGAGTGATTAACTGTCACTCCAGCTTCCCTAACCGTTAGAAGATGGCTAGCCTGTATTTCCCAGTGGAGAACAGGAAAGACATCCGGGGCTCCCAGTGAGGATGAGGGACCTCCTGGTGAGCAGTGAAGCCTGCCCTGGCATTATGCTGGCTTTGATATGTAACAGGATTAAAAATTTCACTGACCTTTGTCAGGCATTTCACCGTTGGTTCCACCCTTGACAGGACAGAGAAAGCACCCTCACACCCAAAAGACCCAACATTCAATATTCAGTGTGTAGGGGAATAGTAGATTCACCTTTGCTTCCTGAAGCACAAGCTCACATGGAATAGCTGTTTATTTTCAGTGACAAAGAGGGAAGAACTCTTCATTTCTCAGAGCTTATGGAAAAAAAGAAGCTGACAAGGGAGGGAAGAAATTATGGAGATGAAGTAGTCAGAAAAACTTGTTTCCTATCCAAATAAAATAGGCAGGCATACTAAAAAGAACCTGATATGAAAAATATTATCATTGCTGGGCTATGGGAAAGGAAGCATTTTGCCTTTTCATCTCAGCTTGGTTTCGGCAGATAGGCAGCGCTAAAGCTGCCTTGCACAGCTCACAGAAGATGAATTTGCTTGTCTTAAACCTGATGTTTTCCGACTGAAGCCTGAATCCTGACTATCTGAAGGCACCTGTGTATCCAGGCAAGCAGAGCATCCACAGAGCTGTGATGCTAGCTATGTACCATTGAAGTCAATTGCACCTTGGTTCCTGAGTTCAGGAAAAAGTTTTATGGGCTGCCTGGGAATTGCATATGCTCGGTACTTCATAAAAAGGGCTCATTTATTAAGGACGTTCAAAGTAGAGTCCCATGATGGGCTGACTGATTGAAAGAGGGAGCAAGGGGGTGAAGTTTATGCAGTTTGTGGATGACACCAGGTTTGTGCTGCCTGGCTATGAACACCCAGCTCTGGGAGCAAAGAGCACAAGGCTGGGACTCAGGGTGGGACTTGGAAGCCAAGCTTCAGCAAGCAGCAGGAAGAGGGGTCACATGCGGACCTTGGTTTACTAGCCTAGGCACACCACCACTAACGATGCCAGGGACCGTTCCCAGAAGACAGAACTTGCTTCTCCTGCTGTTAAACAATTTTGTTCAAATTGTTGAACAATTGCAAAGTACTGTTAAATTGTTAGCATAGCTCCTGCCAAAGAGCATATTCCAAAGAGCTCCTGGCTCAGGGACCGTTCCCAGAAGGCAGCTTGGGTTTAGGCACACTCTTTGGTGGGTAGGAGAGGTTAAATATATGATCATGGGGCACTTAGTGCCAGGGAATGGTGCTGGGCACAATGAATTTACTCATACAGATATAGCTACAACTTGTACAGAGGAGAAGGTAACAGAGCTTGATTTGAGTGTTCGTGAACAACCTATTTGGGAACCAGCAACGATTTTAAAAAGGGGCTTTACCAAGCCAAAACAAAAGCCTGCAGTGATGCTCTGGATGACACCAACCCATGAAGGGCTGCAGGCACTCTCCTCTACTGCCCTGTCAAAAACTCACACGAATAAGCGAGCAGCTATCAGCAAGGGGACGGCCAGCCTCCGAAGCGGTACTCACTCCGTGCCAGGGAGTTTGGATACCAAGTGCTGGCTTTGTGGAAGAGAAGGAAGTGAAATCACATGTTTCAAACCCTGTTTTTTTATAAAGATTTTTTTGCTATTGAGTTAAAACATCCACGCAGACAATTATTTTGGGTTGTAAACATTTGCTTCTGGTAGATTAACTTGGTTGTTGCCCTATTTGTCATGCTGGTACTTGAGAAACTGAAAGCGGAAATGAGTAGAAAGCAAAGGGAAACAGCTGAGCAAGTGTTCACCCTCCGAAGTAAGTAAATCAAAAGCAAATGAATAGCACAGATAACGTAACTGATGATTATAAGACTACATAGGAACCTTCCAAAACGTGGAATGAAACAAGCTACTCTCTCAGTCTGCCTGTTGCTTATGCTGTTCTTGTTTAAATGTCATTGAAATAACAGTGTGCCAAGAAATATAAACTGCAAACACAGCATTTTAATAAACACAAAGTGAAATAAAACAAGCCAGAACAGATCTGTTGGCTCTGGCAGGTTTTTTTTTGTTTGCAAGATGGGGAGGTTGGAGGTGGGGGGGCACGCAGGGAGGGTATTATTTCTTGCACATGTTTGCCTGGTGCTGATTAACAGGGGCAATGTTAAAAACTTTCTGTGACTTGTTACAGGCTATAATCTTCAAATTTAGGGCCTTGTACTGCTCTCAATCTAGTCACACAATCCCCATTAAGGAGCGTAGAAGGCCCTGAGGAGTTTGTGTAATAGGCTCTAATAGTGTCTAAGAAACGAAAATCTTCTTCTTAATTGTGCCCAAACCATCTTTTCTCACATTTTGCAGAAGGACCTTGGGTACTAATGTATTTTGCAATCATATAATCTGTTGTTCTTTAAGAGTGTTCATGTAAATATAGGCTTAAAGCAGATCTAATTAATAGATCTGATTAGTTGAGTAGTCAGATATAGTGTAGAAATGTTAAGAACCTCCCAAATGTGAAGGAAGCTGAGTGACACCCTTCCCTCCCCCCAAAATTAGCCATATACCCGTCATTTTCCCTGCCACACACTCCACTGTTTGTCAGTGCCTTGGTTAGCAGCATCAGCATCTCTGAACTCGTGTTGCTCAGTTTTACTTCTGCTTTGCTCAGCTAAAATCCCCATGAACTTCTGAGCTGAAGCTCCCGCTTTGAATCCCAAAGGATCGAGTCTTTTCCAACGTGTGGGCAAACTGCTGCAGCCATGGTGGCTCCCCTTTCCTTAATCACAAATGTCATGAGCGTGACCGTCCTGTGCTGGTGCAGACATAAGGGCCTCATGGTTGCAAAGAGGGGGAGCGGCTCGGAGAGCATCTCTCTAGGCAAAAGCACAGCCAGCACAAGGCTGGGGGTGGTGGGGGCTCAGGGACCACAGCTCTGCTCCCTGCCCCGCACAGCATGGCGGCTCCCAAGGCCACACTACCCCAGCCCCGTCCCCGTCCCCGTCCCCATCCCCATCCCCATCCCCATCCCCTGCTACTGCCTCCCTCCTCCCTTCTGAGCAAGCTCCCGTCTGACATTTTAGAAAATTAATGCTAAGTAGAAAACGATGAAAGCATATTACCTGTAAATCACCTGACTAATCATATTCTCTCTCTTGAGACCTACTACACTTCCGAGCCTGCAACTTAGTCATCCTCGCAGGCAAGCTCTCCTCGTTTACTGGCTTTGTTCATCAGGTTCATCCAGAATATTTGCTAATTTCTTTGTTTTCCTCCAAGCTAGCAGTTCAGTAATGCCAGGCCCTCAGCTCTCCAAGCTCCCTCCAGGAAAGTAATTAAGCACATGCTTGACTTTAAGCATGTGAAGCTGATGGCAATTAGGAAAAGAGCAGGCTCTGCAGCACTCTCTTTTTTTGCTGGCAATTCCTTAGTTAGGAGGGATAAACTGTTCTCTAGAGACGCTTGCCTCTCTCCATTGACTTATGAGGAAATCCTGACAACCTGTACACCCGTCAGAGCAGTCTGAGTATACCAGCCAAGACATAGCATGTGCATCCCTTGAGAAGGGTATTTTGACTCACATGGAAGATAAGTCAAACACTATTTTTAGCATCCTTTATTGATTCCTGTATAATTTCCCTTGCTCTTCCTGTGGAAGTTCCTTCCTTTCCAGTAACACCAGCATTTGAAGTAGCACATCAATCCCTATGATGTGTCAAACCTGACTTTTTCCCAAGCCTCAGCATGATGCGGAAACTCTTAAACACAAAGTCTTCCTGTAATTTAAACACCCAACTGTATGTGGAATTCAAGTAAGACGTGGTGAGTCCTAATGAAGTTACCCCCAGGCCCAGCAGATAGTACAATTTTATGGATTATTTGTGGGAGGGTCAATACAGAGCCACAAAATACTTTATCTTGCAGAGAAAAGAAGAAACGGCTCTGTGAAGGCTAAACTCTAAATGACTTTGGCTCTGCTGACTCTGTAATGTCCCTTTTGTGGCTCTGATTTATTCTGCCCTTCTGAAAATTGCAGAAGAAAAGCGGTTATTCACAATTTTATTACACTTGCTCTTAAGCAAGCTGGCTCTCTAGCCCCCGAAAACCTCTTGGAGGAGTTGCTCCTTTTAAAACACTTCCACCACCACAAAGAATTGATGTTTAAATCTAGCCAAAGTAATGGAGGTTGTCTGGCCACTAGTTATGAAAGTCAGAAGATTTAAAGGTGAAAGCTACGCATCAAGTGCCAGCACCTACTGTGTCTCAATAAACAAAATCAGGCTGTGTGAGATGAAGAGTACACATGTATTTTCAGCCTCAGCGGCAGTGTATGTTACATCAGAGCTTTTTCGACTAAGATCTGTCTGCGCGTTTATCCATAAAGCACAGAGAGAAGCAAGTGCTATGCAGTTTGCTCATTAACTATTTTTTCCTCATGCATTTGGTATTGGTATGCCAGCCTTTGTCTCAGGATGTAGCAGACACTATCGATTTTGCATGGGACGACAGCAGACAGAAAGGACCTTAATCGTTTTCGCATCTTAAGCACAAATAGCAGGAATCTCTATTGCTTCCACCAAAGGTCTTAGGGCCACATTTTTAAAAAGCATGCAGCCCTGTAAAAATGCCAAGGGACACCCAATGGGACTGAAAAAAAGCTGAGCTGGTTTCTTTGATTCTACTAAGTATAACATATTTGGCCCTAATCTGTTAGAGCTACACGCTAAGGTCTCATTGCAGAAACCGTAAGCAAAAGCATTGAACAGAACCACATTGAAGCACAGGGACCCACCGCCTCCTCAAGATTCACACTCTACCACGTGTGTGTGCACCAGAGGGAGATAGACGAGCGGAGGAAGATTTAGCTATTTATGCTACACGTGTACAGCAGGGAAGCCAGCTACGGGGCGTGATGCTCTGAATTCATGGCTTTTCCATGCTGGGCAAAATCCTCCCATACACTGCCATATTTGGGAAACGAAGGGGTAACCGAAGCGACGATGCTTGTGACCCTGCCGTGCTTCCCAACAAATACTACTTTTTGACCGTCACCTAGGTAAAGCCACCCCAGGTCCATGCCGAGCTGCTCAGTAAAACAAGGGGCTTCTTTTGGCCTCCCACTGCCGAGGTTTGGTGACACAAGCGTGGAGCTGGTACACACCAAAGAAAGGAAAGGGGCCATTATTTCCTCCTGAGGATATCATGACAGCCAGCAAAGTATGGGAAAGCTGGGTAAGCTTTTCATTAAAGCTGTTTTCTGCCCAGTTCAGGTGAGCCCTGTGGGGATGTGTGAACCCCAAAAGGCTTTGAAGGAGGCTTGAAATATTTGGTCAATGGGGATAAACTGATACACTCAACGTCACAGAAGAGTTTTCTGTCCTCGTACCTAGGTGACCAGTTGGGGTTTTGAATGCCAAGACCGGGTGCTTAACAAATAATTCACAGGCTGCAATATTTTTATCATTTTCTTCTAAACTTTAAATAGTTTTAAATGCTTCATGAAACTAAAGTAAAAGCTAAACTCAACAACTGCTAAGCAGCTTGCTCAAAAATTTAGCTGTCTACCTTGCTTCACAGTTCTGAAATGCTTTAGATGAATGTTCTTGTGCAATACTAGCCCTGGCTTCCACGGTGTGCATTAGGACTGTTATAAATAAGTTGCGAGTTACATGGGCCTGACATGGTATTTATGAAAAGATCATATTTACTCCTTTGAAATAGCCACCCAGCAGAAAGTCTGGCTCTCGTACAAAGGCATTTATTTGGTGCATCCCCTTTAAAGGTCAGGAAAGAAAACTTAGAAGGTGGGTAATTGCAAAACTGGTTCTGGAAATGTGCTCTTATCTCCTGGACAAGAGCGGAATGCCAAGAAGGCAGTGAGGTGAGCTAAAGCAGACTGGGGAAGATGCAAATTCCAAGACCCTCACGTAGGCAGATGTTACGAAAGGAATTCCTCCTGCCTTTGCCAGCTCCGAGGAGTGCTGTGCCGTCTCCAGCCAGCAGTGGAGGCATCCAAGGGAGGGAAAAACCATACACCATTTACCCCACCTACCAATTTTTTGCAAGAGTGGGAACAGGGAGGAAAAAAGAGTACTATATTTTAACATGGCATTTGGGCTACCCTGTTTTGTTATGGACTATCCTTTTAAATCCCAAATCAACCTTCCTATTCAGACATGAAATCTGATCTGACAGACATTTCAATGCCAGACCCTCTTTTCTGTTGACTCCAGTGGATTTAAGGAGATTTTTTGACCAATGTTGCTGTTAATTTCAAATAGACGCTTGGCCTATCTGGTAAATAATAACTTAAAAAATAACCTAGTGTTATTCTACTCCCTCTTCCTTATGATTTTTTCTCTGAGACTGATAATACTCTCTTTTGCCTACTCCAGTACTTTCTATCCACATTCTCACCGATCCCCAAGTTATGTCCATGAAGCACTTGCTGCACTTTGTTACATGATGGTGAAGACTGGTGTTTCGCTCTGTAACATATGGAAGCACCTAACTAACTTTAAGCACAGCTCTCCTTGACTTTGTTGGGACTTACAGCCTCTGCTGAGTAGAGCGTTATTGCATACCTGAAGCACAAGACTTAATCCTTTGCCCTGCGACTGGGCTTGTACCGATGCGTTGAAGGACTCAGAGTGGTCCGTCACCAAGCACGGTGCAAGCTTTTAAACCGGGCTCTCTGGGGCAACCTGGGGCAACTCCAAATCAGGCACCACGGTGCAGGAGGGAAGGATGGGCAGGACTGATCACCTTGCAAAGTGGAAAGTTTCTTACTTGGGAGGAGGTGCTCTTGTTGCAGGCACTGCCGATTCTCATGAGTAAGCATAAATTACAGTTTCTGAGTTTCTGGCACTGATAAAACTCACCGAGCAGATGGAGAGCCCAGCACAGAGGTCCAGGGAGGCGGGTATCACCTGGATCCACTGAGCCTCAAGCAGAAGATGTCCAAGGGCTCCTGAAGCAGCAAAACTTCTCCATAAAGACCAGATGAAGATGTAGTTCTTTCAAAATCACAAGATGTGTGTAATTCCTCCATATACACCAGTGTTTCTGCTGTTTTATTCACCTAGGAATAACAAAAGGAGATGTCGGAGCTTGTCTGGAGTTAGGTGACAAGCACCGTGTGATGGAGGTCCGCATTTTTTAACTGTAAAATGAGACAGGCAGAGTGCCAGTGAGACCACAAAATAAAGGAAAAAAAATCATCATTTGTGGTAGCACCCTAAAGCCCCCACAATTTCAGGTCTCCCCTTTATTTACGGTATTGGTGGGTTGGTACCACTGCATGAATCTGAACCGATCAAAGAAAGCAGAATTAAACCCCAAAGTGCTTGTTTCTGAACTGGGGTGGGCCGTGTCACCCGAGAGCCACACCTGCCCCGTGCTCCGGCCGGTGGGTGCAGCGCTGAGCCAGGGCAGAGGTGCCCGGAGCCAAGCCCTGGAGCTCCGCCGCCAGCATCACCCCGGCTCCACTGCGACCTTGGGAAGCCTCTGCGTTCCCACTGCCATTACTCCTTTTATCGCCCTCACGAAGGCATTAATTGCTTCATGCTTCCAAGGGCTGTTCTTTTAATAAGCTCCTGCTTCATCCACTGTACACCCAGCCGGCTGGAAATGTTGGGTTTTGCTGGTGTTTGCGCCAATGCAGCGGGAGAAGAGACCCAGTCACAAATCAAGCAGCAAAACATGTAAGCGCTAAACGGTCTAGG
>NW_008795036.1:1872357-1881673 GCF_000699145.1 Aptenodytes forsteri
GTTGACGGTTGGACTCGATGATCTTAGAGGTCTTTTCCAACCTCAATGATTCTATGATTCTATGGGAAATGTTGTTTTGCTGGTGTTTGCGCCAATGCAGCAGGGGAAGAGACCCAGTCACAAATCAAGCAGCAAAACATGTAAGCGCTGAACGGTCTTGGATATACAGCCATCTCCTGCCAAGTGAATGAAACATTAGCATTCTGCTCTCCGTCTGATGTCCGTGATCGTTAGCGTAAGAATAAAATATGAACTTAAAGCCTTTGCACAACAGCCATCAGGCCGTAATGAGATTTCTATCCCATGGTCTCTTGGATATTTTAGACTGTCAGGCCCAGCAGTTCACAGCATATGGTTTAGATTTATGTTTTACACATATCAGACCTAGGGTATGTGTCTGGAAGAATGCATTTATAGTGGATAAAGGTGGGCCGTTGTGGAAAAATCTTCAGTGTCTCAAACCTGAGCTTTTATTTTATTTTATTTTATTCTGTTCTATTCTATTCTATCTTTTGCCCTCCTGTGTCCCACCTAAAAGTACACATGTAGGATCATACCTCATTTCTGTCCCTGGAAAGGTTACAGTAATTACTAAATTATGAACCTTCTTTCCTCAGTGTTCCTAAACCAACCCACAGGAAAAATACTGGAATTAAGCGTAAGGAAACCTAAATGATGGGATGGCTACTTCAAACACGTGCCAGAAAAATGTTTATTTGTGGATAAAAAGCCAAGTACTCCTACTTACCCCTCTGCACCTGGCATAATAATGTAACCATCACTTCCAGTGACTATACGGATTTGAAAAGCAGAGCTCCACAGTAAACTACCTGCCCCATCTAACAAACTGTGAATAACAAAGGGGAAGCTGGAACTGATGCATGGGGAACCCTTTTCCCCACTTAACTTTGGGCCTCTGCAGGAGCACAGGCTGGTGCTTCGCTGGAGCACAAATTTCGTAATGCCGTGACAGCACAACATTCATCCCTCACAGCTGTGCCGGTGGTGGTGTGTCCATGTTGTTTCAATCCAAATGCATGGCTCTTGAGACACAGGTCTGAGATCCACCGAACGGGCACTAGCAACTGCTGTGATAGATCCTGACATCCTCCTTGCACTCACTTTCCTTCTTTTATGAGTTACAGTCATTGGGGAAAGACAAGGGGGAGGGAAGACATGCAGCTTGTGCTGCTCAGAGGAGTCTCCTCATGGTTATCCCTGGAGCTCCTGGTGGAGCTATGCGATGAGGAGGAGCGCTGGCATTCATTTTAGTACAGCTAGTAACTATCATTTTATTCTTTTAGGTTTTTAATTTACAAGCAGTGGACACCCACAGTCCTCTCAGTGACTCTGCCCATCACTGAAGATCTTCAAGAGTCCTATCTGTATCCAGAAAGGGAGACCAGATCCATAATTCACTTATGAAAGGGCTTTGAAAATGTATTTGATGCTGTTGAGAAGTGGGATGCTGTTGAGAAGTGGTAGGGATGCAAAGCAAGTAATATGAGCCTGGAGGAGAGCTTTCAGCTGTCTAGGAGATTAGAGAAAGCTGAATATTTGGATATGCATATGAGCTGAGGAAGAAACTATGCAGAAAGTCGGCATGATTTAGACACTGCCAGCGTCTGAGGATGTGAAGGGAGAGAGTAGCAGGTCAAAGATGATGGATAAGCTGTAGGTGTATGAGAGGAGCCTAATGGCGGTGACGTCTGTGGCAAGCAAGGGAGCAGGTACCAAGGGCAACTTTGGAAGAACCAATATCACACTTTGCTGAAGAACATGTTTATTCAGAAACAATCAAACAAGAGTGCAGAGCGGCTGCCCCCTGTAGATTAGCTTGCTATTTATAGAAACCTCTCACACACCTTTAAAAGCTTCTCCTTTCAGCCTTGTCCTTCTCTTTAGTGAGTATAATTGACTTGGTCAGTATTTCTCAAGGCCACTAACCCCAAGATAGCATCACTGGGAGGGATAACCAAGAACTACCTGGAGGCTGGCTGAGGAGGACATCTGGGCTTTGCATCACCTCTGCTCTGAGGGAGCATCCAGTGAGCCACACCAGTACGCCAGTGAAAGTGAGCCTTAGTCAAGAAGGTGGCAGCAGATTTAATTCAGAGGTTGCTTATGCCTGTGGCGTGAGCAGGTTGAGTGTCTCTGGCCCAGGGCCCCTTCCTTTGCTTATTCTTGATGTCTTGTGTCCACTGTAAAGTGTCTGCTAGTGGCTATCTCCTGACTAGGTTGCATTTTCTACTGCGTGCCTTTGTAATATTTTTTAGGAAACAGATTCTGAGCATTATTGTTCCCTGTGAGGATCTGGGGACTTTTATGTTTGTTTTTATTCTGGGAACAACCTTTCTGGCATTGGTGAACGAACTGCACAGGCTTAAGGCAAACTGTAACACAAAGCAACAGGCTCATTCCAGGAAAGACTTTGCTTGACATACTGTTGATAGGCAACCTCTGAGGAGACCATAACAGCTGTCCTCTTTGACTTGAATGCCTAGAATATTTAAAAACCTAAGTAAGTTGCTTTCTCTTGAGAGGTGCTGGACAGACAACGTCCCTTCACTTGTCAAAAGGTGCTAAATATAGATCTCAGGACCTGCACCGAGGACTCCAAATTTGAAAGTGCTGGCTGATTTTCTTTTTCAGCTGACTGTCTCACTGGGTCAGTTTCTGGTGGCCATGACATAAACTGGGACATGAACCACTTTCTGTTGATCTCAGTCCATGATGTGTCTGTTTTTATAGGCATGTGTAACTAAGAGCAAAATTTGGGCCACTGGGTGGTGTGGGGAAGTGCAGGCCCAGAGATGTTAAGAACTGGCCACAGATCACACTTGTACATAATGAATGTCCCTGTGCATGCTCTAAGCTCAAGACAAATTTCAAGTGATTTGAGTTGATCAGCTAACCATCTCTCATTGAGGGTTAACTCAAATTACCTTGGGCTAAAAGCATGCACATGAGTAAATACCATGAATCACGTGGAGCACTGACTGCTTCGTGTGCCTGAAATCTTCTGTTCTCCTCCGGTCTGTTGCTGAAGTGCACACCATGGATCAAGGCTGGATTCTGGCTCTACTGATCCTTGGGCAGCTCCAGTGTGAAAGGCAGTGAATCCAGCCTCATGAATAAGAATATTAGTCTGTCCCCTCCTAAATACCTCTCATTGCTGCTGAAGTTTGAGTTAACATACAGTTACTGAGATTTCTCACTATTTGTTGTGCTGTGCACTTTCAGGAAAAGCTTTCTTCGCACAGACCCCTGTTAGCTGTATCTGAGGTCTTCACCTTGCAGCCTTTTATCGGACAAAATGCTGTTTTGCTTAAAAAGGCGCTGCCAGCCAAATGAGCCTTATTTATCCCCGAACATGACTTTGAGAGGAGTAACAGAAAGTCCAGCTCTGGTCTTAGGTAAGCTTAGGCTGGTTTAGCAGCCCGGACTTTGGTAGGAGCTGTGTGAAGTCAGACGTTAATCCATATGAACAACACATTGATACTTTAGCAAAAAGAGCATCGAGTGAGTTCCGTCCTATCCCCACTGTAAAGTGCTGTCAAATAGGACACAATCAAGATTTGCTTCTTAACTGGAAGCACTTGTGTGGCCGTGCAGGTTTATATTTAGAATGGGAGTGGTTTAAGATGAGGGCTGGGAGTTGCCTCTAAACATTGCCATTACTTCTTTAATGAAATATACAGCTTGCCTCCCTCTAAATAGCAGAACAGCCTTGTATAACCAATTGTTAAAGCTTGCAAGCCTTCCTCAGGCCCGTAGATGGCATATTCCAACTATTTGTGTTCTGTGAAACCAGCAGTGGGATGGAAAGCAGAACAGCCTAAAACGCAAGATTAAAACTGAAATGTTTCTTCACAGGCACAAGAGAATGGGAGGGTTTTTTTTCCCCGAAATTCAAAGGCAGAGAAGTGAGGAGCTCAGAGGAGACTCGTGAATGCCCACAATGGATTCGCACCAGTTATCCCTTGTCTAATGATAGACAAGAAAAGCAATGTGATGGCACAAAGCATTTATGTTTTCTTGAAAACAAAAGCAGGCTGGAAAATGAGGCACGAAATGTAATGCAGATGGGAATTACAAAAAAGCACACCACCGATGAATCCTGGAAGAACCACAGACTCTCTTCCATGCTAGCTTTACAGTGGCCTCAGCGCTGCAACGGTCCTCGTCACACTGGCTAAGCTGTTGAAGGCTGATCAAGTGTTACACTGGTGAGTGGCCTTGCCAGACAAGAAAGGCAACAGAAGGGAAAGAAAAAGGACCAGGGCTCCAGTCTGTTCTCTGAGAGAGCTAGCTGTTAAAAAGCCTGAAGAGGATAAAAGATGGGCAAGATGAAGTAGGACCCAGCTGACCCTTCTGGGCCTTTGGTCTTGAGCTTTCTATGGCCAAAGTTTAATCCAAGAGCTTGCGTAAAACTAAAATTGTGTCTTCCTCTCCCGTCTCAAATTCATGCAAATTATGCATGCAGAATCTGTATAAAGGGTAAGGGAGCTGGGGACAAATAGTGAAGTCATTTGGGAATTAGTTATGGATGAGCAAGCTGGTTTGTGTGAAGAAAAAGATCTCATGTTCTCGGGGCATTTTACAAGCAGACCTAATTATTGGCCTGCTGTGACCATCAGTGCTGCATTCTGGTACTGAAAGGCTCACATGGAAACACAGGGAACAAACCAGCCCAGCACACCGCAGCCTTCAGCAGGGGTAACCTGTTAGGGAGGACGTTCAGAGCTTTTCTGATTACCTATGTGCTTGCCACAGAAGCCAAGTTCACTTCTAGCTCAGCAAAATTGATGCTCAGGGCTGTTATGTATTTCACTGTGCAAGAGGAAAGAATCTTGCCCATCACTGGTGGGGCAGTTTTCAGTGTCTTCAGATACATCTCTGCAGCCACAACAGCATCTACAGCAGAACGTAGATGGACTTAAAGGGGGCTTATAAAAAAGATGGTAGCAAAGTTTTTAGCAGGGCCTGTTGCGACAGGACAAGGGGGAATGGCTTTAAACTAAAGGGGGGGTAGATTTAGACTAGATCTAAGGAAGAAATTTTTTATGCTGAGGGTGGTGAAACACTGGCACAGGTTGCCCAGAGAGGTGGTGGATGCCCCATCCCTGGAAACATTCAAGGTCAGGGTGGACGGGGCTCTGAGCAACCCAATTTAGTTGAAGATGTCCCTGCCCACGGCAGGGGGGTTGGATTAGATGACCTTTAGAGGTTCCTTCCAACCCAAGCTAGTCTATGATTCTATGGTGTGATCCCCAGTGCCCAGGCCAAGTGGCACAGAGAAGGGCTTATCCATGCCCCTCATGGTAGCCACCCCCAGTGCAGCCTGGTGACACCTGCCCGGCAAAGTACGTGGCTGGCTCTATTGTGCCTGATGCAGCATCCCCAAAATACCTTTATTTTTCGGTTCAGCACACTTGCAATGGATGTATTACAGCCAGAGTGGTGCTTTTAATAGCAGAATGCTGAAGTTGAGCATTGCACACTCTAACAGGTGGCATGAGGAGCAGCCTGAGTGTACAAAGTGCTGTGGTGGTGAGTGGGACTGGAACCTGGTGCAGTCCCAGTGTTGTTCCCCATGGGGGTTAGTCCTTTAGCAGATGAGCTACAGACATTGTCCTGGGGGAAATCAGAGAGCTTGTTCCAAAAGGGACCCTGGGATCTCAATATCCGCCATGCAGTGCAGATGGTCAGAGGACTACAACCCAAGGGCAGACCAGGCAACAAATTTATCTGGCATTTTAAATGTACTCTGACCACTTGCTGCTTCATAGGTTAGTTAGGCTAGAGTCAAATAACCCTTTGGCTCCATCCTTGCAAGAAAAATACTGCAGAGATCTGCCCATGTGCTTCTTCTATGAGGAACACGCTATGCTAGCAGAGAGCTCAGCAGCATGTCATTTTAGTAAACATGTGCTATGCTGATGAGTCAACCTTTACTGAGGTTTGTCACACTTTTTTGTGGATTTTGGCACCTTCTGCACTGTAAACAAAAGAAAAACTTGCATTTTACAGAGCAAAGTTTGCTGTTGCAGGGTTAAAGGTACCTTTGTAATCTAAACTGCAATCCATCTGGAGATCTGCAGCAAAGCTCACCAAAACCTAATAAAATAAACAATGGATGGAGAGAGTTTATATTGGAAATTATATCAATAACAGCATTAGTAAACCAGGCCACATGCAAGGGTGCTCAGAATTCATCATTCATTGTTCTGATGATCCTCAAATAACAAAGACTTATTCTTCTTTGGTTTTGTAACACATGTGATGGTGAAGTTTCCAGTGTCCTTGAAGCCTGCCAAGAATGGGGAAAAGGAAAGGAAAATTAAGGAAAGAGAGGGGAATGTACTGCAAATACAGGATGACAAAGGGCAGAGAAATGTGGAATGAGCTTTGATGTGGAGCAGATGTACCCTTGCATTCCACAGGCAAAACTGATGCCGAGGCCGCTCCGAAAACAACAAGGAGGGAAACGTCTCCTGTCTCCCTTTAGCTTTAACACAGAACCATTTCAGAAACTAGGATGGGTAGCAGAAACGTTTCTAATAAAACCCCCAAACTTCTCCCATCAAAGGAGGGCAGCAGAAAGCAGGCAGAGAGAGAATTACACTCTCAGGTACACAGCAACGCTTTTCCAAATTACTTCTGGATTCAGACACTTTGCAAAGCGCCCTATGTTACCCTCAACCTGGGGATATTTGCTCTGTCTCCTCAAGATAAAGCTAGAAAGTTATATTTAATGTGTTGTATAAAAGTGTTCAATTGACATAATATGCCAATAAGGAAATGTATCTATTTTTTTATATATTGCAATAGCAGAAAATACAAGACAAAGGCATAAGCAATGGCAAATTACATTATTAGTTCAAATATTTTCTCTTTTTCTAATAATATTAGAGAGGATCCTTTCAAGCTGTTAACAGTATTCAGAAAGGAATGGGGGGTGCTCATGGATTGTTTGGTATCAGCACTGAATCTAAACCCACGTGGAAAGCCTGTGATGTTAACATTTCTGTTAATTCGGTCTGGGCAGAGATTGGAGTACAGTTCTGGCCTTAGAAGAACTTATTGGCAGAAGCTACACTAACTCCAACAGAACTGGCATATAACCCTTCGCATAGTTCTGTTTTATTAGAAACATATGGCAAAGACACAAAGAGCTGACAAGGAGATGAGAGGATTTTCCCTGTGGTTTTGCATCTAGAAGCATATTGAAATGTATACATATACAAGTGCGTTATAACATATGCATTTACTGGGTATATGAGTAAGTGCGTGTATACACATATATATAAAGATGTAATGCTTTGAGATGCATTTTTTCCATCAGTAAGAATGAGTATATTTTAAAACTTTCAAAAAATTTTATTAAGAGGAAAAAAGCCCCATTGAATTAGATGAATAGAAAAACTAAGCAAGAATCCCAAACTATGCAGCATCAGATGTTTTTTCAAACAGAATTGACTTTTTCAGAGAATGAGTTGCATATCATGTTATTCCTTTTCTACCATTTATGTGGTTGAAAGTTAGAAGTGATTGCAATCTTAAATGAAAATACTCCTCTTTCTTTAGCCTAGTTTGTTCAATAGGAAGAAATTACGTTTCAGCAATAATCTGTCAGCGATTATATGTAAATTTTCCTCCCTGAATTATTTAATAATTTCTATTGGATGCATTAAGTAGCAGTTAAAATAAAAATCAAAACGTAAGAGACTGCTAAGGATGAGAATTACTGAGGACACATACAGGTGTCAAAAATGCACCCTACAGCATTTGGGGCTCCAGCATAACGTGCTGTTAGCTTTCCATGCCAGCCCTGGTGCACAAGGAGTCACTCAGGACCAGAGGTTTTGCAAGCAGGATCTGTTGGCCAGGCCAGGCTCACACAAGAGGACATTCAATGAATCAGGAAGCCAAGGACGGGGAGTCGTGTGAGAAGGGCTACAAGCGCTCCTGTATTAGGATACAACCCAAAGCGCTCAGTGGCTTCAGAAACTTCTCATGGGCAGCAGTGGCACGTCCTCCACTTTCATCTGAAACTCCTGATGGTGGCTACAGCCCGGAAAAGAAGTATGGGACCTTGCACTGGCTGGACTGTGGTGGTACCCGGGAGCCCCAGACAACCAGCTTGGAGTAACTGGTTGTCCGAGGGCACGAGCAGCTGGTGGCATTTTTCACCCCCGGCCGTTATTAGCACCAGCTGCTGGAAACCAGGAGAGACGCTATGGGTGGTCTGCACAGATGTGGCTGAAAAGACCCCCTTGTTGATTCAATGGGAGATGTCACGCTGGGACAGGGGGCTGTAATGGAGATGTCTCTGGCAGACCTGTGGGAGAGGTCCCCACAGAAGCCCCAGAGCCACCTCCTCAGCAGGAGGTCTGAAGAAAACAGTGAATTAATAGAATCCTTTTTGGTTCAGGACTCACAAATCTTGTTGGACGAGTGCACGGAGGCCCACCAGGCTTTCACAGCCTGCCCTGGCCGATACTCCCCGTACAGGAGCCCACGGGGGAGGCAGGATTAGGCCTCAGAACGTCAGTTAAGTTTAAGCTGAAATAAAACCCGCCCTATGGCAGCAAGCAAAGTCTGATGTTTTATTTCACACGTGCTGGGGTATACACAGCAAGGGGTTCTTCGGAGTCCCCAGTGCCTGAATGAAATTCATTGAAGTGCAAAAAAAAAAGTCAGGTATAAAAAAATCCCTGAAAGCAAGGTAATTGCTTCCAGATGTTTTAAAATTGCTTTCAGAAATGAATAATCAAATCCTGCACGAGCAAGACACAATAGCAGAGTCAAGAAGAGTCAGGAATATTTATGAAGAACGCTGGGGAGGGCACCTCTTCTTTCAGCAGGGGCATAAAAGGCTTAACAGCTAACAGCATCCAAAAATCTGTGTTTTGGATGGTGGCTTGCTATAGACTTTCAGACTGGCAGCTGGTTAAGCAGAAAGGATTGACATGCTAATTACAAATGAACACAGCCATGACAAGTGTTGTTGGCCACAACTTTTTCAAGCCTTAATTAAACGTGATAAGACACACAAAGCCTTAGTTTATTGAACTGACAGCATGGGGCCGCTGCCTGTCACTCATCTTTACATGTGGTCTTATAATAAACAGAAAGGTAAACTTAGAGCCTTATTTCCCTTTTGACTGATTTAGTACATGGAGTATTTGGGCTCATTTAACTTTATTTCAAAATTAGGATTTTCTTACTAGGTCAGTCTGCATTTTTTTTTTTTTTTTTAAGAGTTTAAAAAAAAAAAAAAAAGAAATCTGAATTGCACTTTAAACTTTTA
>NW_008795036.1:1881979-1893342 GCF_000699145.1 Aptenodytes forsteri
CCTGTGCTTCAGGGGAGAAGTCAATGAAACGATCTGTCTCATCATCTCCACGTTTAAAAAAAAAAAAAAAAGACATCTGCATTGCACTTTAAACTGTTACAGACAGGTCACTGCAGAGACCTGGCTCCGACGCCTGCAAGCCCTCTTCCACCTCCCGCCCTTCTGAGCAGATCCCAGGCTCAGGTAGCACAGTGCTCCACTGTGTCTTAAGTCACACAGTCAGCGTAAAGAACTGAATTGCCCAACAACATGTCTAAAAAAGCCCTAGAAGGCTTTCAATTTCCTAAATGTGATTTTTGAGGAACAGTGCCCCTGCTCACGGCATACTCGAGCCTGAACTGAGTACCGGAGAGTACTGTCTTAACATCCACTGTCCAAAAGCAATTTAACAACAGGACTGTTTTTCAAGCAAGCTGCACCCACTATGAATGAGCAGTTTAAAATATATTCCATATCCATATCAGCAGGTATCATACTGATTGATAGACTTACATGCAGTATGTAAATAACTGAATGGAGTATTGAAGGAAATGAGAAAAAAGATATGGCCACAGGAAAAAGGTCAAATATAGATTTTCAATAACATTTACACAATCAGTTTTGTTGTGTTTGGTTTTGGTTTTGTTTCTTTTAAACGAACATCTGTATCTATGTATTCTTCAGCTTAAAAGGCAAGCAGAAAACAGAAGGCAACACAGCTGAATATGGTTCCTATGCAGGGATCAGTGTGGTTGGAGCACAGCTAGTGCTTCCATGCCAAAGTGGGGCTGGAGAGGCGATCTGTCTCCCTCCGGGGTAGATGTTTGTAATTAAGACACCATTCCTCATCAGCCCCTAGCAAAAATAAAAGGTCCTTTGTTCTCTGTGGTTCCAAAAGGCAGCTGAGAAAAGGATTAAAGAGATTAAACTGAGCTGAACTGCAGGATTAATTGTTTCTGAGGATGGACCATGCACTCACCCACCTTGGAGCTCAGCAGCAGGTCCCTCCCCAGCGGCGGGGAGCTCCCCAAGCATGCGTGCCTGTGCTTCATGCACCGGCGAGGGGAAGGGGAGCATGGGCAACACTCAATGTCTCCAAGGCCATGCTCTTAGTCTTCACAGAACTCTTCCCCTTCAGCATCACGCCGAAGTTGGCGTGAGACTGTTTCCTAGTACTGCACTTACATGTTGGCGTGGTGCAGCCACACCTCTAGAAGGAGCAGCACAGCAGATCTGTGGAGAGGGGACGAACAGAATAGAGGGGCTGTGCCAAGCACTTCTTCCTTGCACCCACAGGTCCAGCTCTCTACCATTTTGTCCACTTTAGGGTCATTTCCGCTGATGCAGTTAAGTACAAGATATTCCAGGTCTGGTTTTGTAGCACGCTGCTTCTCTTATAATGTCACAAATGACCAGCTATTGCAAACGATGAAGTTAAAATGTAGAGCCTGGTTCTGTGAGGCAATATTGTCCCAAAAACTCAGAAATTAAGTTGTTGCTCCACCTGCCAATTCAGTCTTTGCTCTGAAGGGAGAAAAAGAGCTTCCTAAACCATTTGTGGCCAAGAGCTGTGTTTAAGTAAGTTGTGTTTCTGTAGAATATTTTAAGCAAAAGAAAGATTTTTTTTTTCTGTAAATGTCTTTATGACAAAGCTACTATAACTTATTTTTAATAAAAGCTAAGATCATGGACCGGCTTCTCTTTCAATGGTTACAAAAATATTAAGATAGGTTATGTTGGGGACTAAATTTGTTGATGAGGTCTGTATCACTTTGTAAAGGATCCTTACATCTGACATGTAAAGGTACATTCAGGACACGCCCATCACACCGTATTCACAGCTATACTGTGGCTGTCTGCCTCGTCCTGAGTACAGTCATTTCTGACAAGGCTGAAAGGTGACCAAGCTCCACGGGAGTTGCCTCCATGGGTGGCTAATGATGCTTCTAGTGGTCTACAAAAGCAAAGTCCTCCAGGGAGAGATTCCTGATGCTGAGAAGGTGTCTGTGTCTGCATGGGGCAAACGATGCAGCCTGGGAGGAGCAGCTCTACAGTGCCGTGTGCCCACGTTGAGGACGGACTGCCTTTGTTTGGGCAGACCTAGCCCAATCACCACCTGGAGAACACCCCAACACCCTCTTCTTGGCAGTCTGATGAAGCTGGTGTTACATCCCCATACTGAGCAAGGGGGACCAAAGCCAGACATCAATTTTCCCTCCCTAGCTTATGGTGTTTCTTGTCTTTCTGTCACCAGATACCTCTCTGCACCTTCCCCTGACCCTCAGCAGGAGGACACAGGTTTCAGGCTCACAGCCCGCAGGCTGGCTCTGGCTCCCAAGCAAAGGCAGGCGGCTCTCAGCTCCTCACCCAGCCCTTTACACCCGCTCCCTGTCCTGGCACAAAATGCTGCGTGTGCTTGCTTGGCCTGGGCATTGGTGGTCACTTGCCATGGGGAGAAGGGCAGCAACTCAGCCCCTTGTCCCAAGGAGGAAGACTTCTGCTCCAGGAAAACTTATGCTGACCAAATAAGTAAACCCTTTGAGAGAAGCCCACTGTATTACCTGATTTAGCAGAACAGCCAACATAAGACAAAACCAAGGAGGTCTCCAAAGATTAAGTGACACCAGCCTCCCTAGAAGAATTAAGGCTGATTCCAGGTTTATTCCTAAACCTCACCCTCTGGCGGGGTCTGCTGATACGCCTGAGACTAATCAAAGCAAACTCAGCTCCATCATGATCCACTGTCAGACATGCACAGGGATACCTCGATGATTGACAGCCTCCACGTCTTTCTACTCCCCCCCCACTTGTATTAACACAGCCTGTGACTGCGTCATGTGTTTTCCAACTAAGTTTCTGTTATATCAAATAAACCATGCCAGAAGCAATCACTTCAGCAGCCTTTGCCTCCCTGTTATGCTGCAGGCAGTGAGCCTGGGAGCCTTCCCTCTGGAGCCAAAGGCTTTGACCTTCTCCCATCAGCAGCTGGCATTGAAGCATTTGTCTCTGCAGCCGTTGTGCACCAGGAGGAAAGGAGGAATGAAAACCTCCTGTAACCAAGCTTGCTTGTGCCTCTTTGCTGAGTGATTTAATCTTTCTGACACAAATCCTCCCTCTTGCAAAGAAAACTTTTGCTTTTTTAAACAGCTCTAGCTACACTGTTAAAAGCAGCATTTGAAAGCAGAGGCCATGAATGCATAGTTGAACTTCCCTTTAATTGTTCAGACCTTATTTCATGGATCATCTATGCTTGGAAAGTCTCCTGCCTTCACAGGCACTCTGGAGAGCCAGGACTGATAGCAAAAGCAAGAGCAAAACTTAGCATTGCTAAAATGCACATAAATTCTTCATTTTCCCTGTCTGAACAGCTCTCCTGGTGTCAATGGGATGGGGAACCAGAGCACAGTTAAATACAACCTTAAATGTTTGCAGGACTTAGGCCTTAAGCAAGCAATGGGTTGTTCTACCTGGAAGGAATTATTTGTGTTAGTCTTTCAGGGAAGGCAGGCAGAATTGAGCAACGGTTCAATACAAGATAAAGTTTTTGTGCAGTGAGACACAAGCCATTATCAGCACAGAATTAACTGGGAAAGTGATAAGGATCACAGTGATTTTCTGGACTCAGGCTTGACTACATTTCTACTTATCTTGCACAGCAAGCCTTTTAGCAGGTTAGTTAGCGTGAAGATGTCTGCGCAAAGAAGAGAATATTGATAAAATGAAGACATTCTCTGTGCAAGAAGTGGAATGGAATTCATTCTTTCCCTTTTGGATCATTTTCCTCTCCCTCAGGTACAGAGGCCCCTGTGCATGGGTTCTGTTCGTCCTTTTATTGTAATCTAGGTTTATTTTGCCCTCCAGATTCTCTTCTTCCACTGCCTGCTTCTCTCCCAGTCTCTGCAGGGGGTACAGCATATGAGAGCAGAAAAAATTCCCACCAGCACTGGTTGATCAAAATGCTTTTCCAATATAAACAACCTAAAAGAAGGACCATGAGGAAACTTGGGGGCGGGGGGAGGAAAAAGAGAGATTTTTCACTTCCCATAGGGATACTTCCACTGTTCGGAGTTTGTCAGATTGGTAGAGACTCTGGTGCAAACACAATTTCTGCAACTACTGCTATAAGCTACCACAACCATTTTCCTTTGAGAAGACAGTTTTTTCCAGGAACTCTTCTCCTCTAGAATGTGGCCTAATGCTTCCATAAAATACCTTATTACACAGTGTAGAGGAAGTACAAAAAATGATAGAAGCATATAATGTGTGATATAAACCTCCTTTCTTTCAAATACCTACTATTTACTCAATTAGATGGTCCCAATTAGTTTTCTGGAAGAGAGATGTGTTAGCAAAGAAGATATATAGCCAAGGAAAGGGAAAAGGTCTGCAACAAAATTCTTTTTCTCAGCCCTGCAATCAACACATGTAACACTGAGGAGATGATACCAGATAGTAAAGTGTAACTCTGCGAAAAAAAAACCCCAGGGAGACAGACAACATGACTTCCAGCTGTTCAGTGCCTCCACCAAACCTTTAGAAAGTTGTAAAGACAGAAGAGTTTTTTCACAAGACAGCAGAACAGGATCGCCTTTGCTTTAACCTAGGAGAAATGTTGCTCTCGTGATAACAGTAAATCAAGAGTAGAAAAGAATAATCACAAGGGGCATTCATGCAAGCTTTGCTATCTAATCAACCCTTCAAGCAAAGATGGCCACCATTACTGCCCAACTTTTTCATGTGATATAGCTGAGGACACCTGATGGCCTCCTGCTACTTTGAGGTGATCAGCCTTTAATCATCAGCAGCTGCATCTAGACCTGTTCTGATGGCTAAGCTCCTAACTCCTTGAGAGGTCCATGTTGTTCAGTTAACCCATTTTGAACATCATCCCTTGTAGGCCAGTAGAAGACCTGCTTTTGTAGAAAAAGCTCTTATCTATAACCATTCTTCCTCTTTATGGATCATTTTCCTGTCCCTCAGGTGCAGAGGATACTGTGCCTGACTCCTGCTAGCCCTTTATTATAGTCTGGGTTTATTCTGCTCTCCATATGCTGCCGTTGCACTGCATATTGTTCAGCTGTTTCCTGCTAGCAACTACATTTCTTATTTACATCAGGTGTGCTTTGCAGTTTGGAATGTCTTGTTTTCAGTGTACACAACATAAGAACATGAGAATCAAATAGCACTAATATAACGTTGTCAGCAGTTGGACTATGGCATCCAAGGTATGATTAAGGGATACCCCTAGGCTAAGATACTGGTTGACAAAGGCTGAGTTCAGTCAACCTCAATCTTATATACTATGCAAAACTGCACTGTCCGTGTGACACTGGAAGCCTAATTATGCATCTCCTATGCATTTGTCACAGCAGGAACCTTATCTCTAGGTTACAGGCAAGAAATCAAATGAAGAGGTTTAGTGACTTCTAGGCCAGCAATGTCCAACCGATATCCCCACAGGGTGTTTGCAGCCTTGCGAGGCGCTCTTTGGGAAGTGGCACGCTCCAGGCTGCTCTCCTTCCCAGGAACGCCTTGAGACGGGGCTGCCTTTCCAAGCAGCTGTCCTGGCCATCAGTGTGAGTAGTCAGTCAAGCAAGCCTAGATTGTTACTGCCTTTACTGCTCATGTCTGGTTTAAAATCTTTGTCTTTAAAAGGGTTACTGGAAGTTTCTTCACCCAGTTGTCACCAGTTAATTATGCTTAAGTGAGTTCGTTAAACATTCACATCAGCATTATGTTAACAACAACATTAGCATCTGCTTATTTATCAGTATGCCTCATTAAAAGTGAGCAAATAAATATTACCAAGAATGTATTGCAGTCATTTACATACAAGGTGTGTTAATGCTACCAGAGAGGGCTCACATGGACCAGAGACAGGAGTTGTCTAGAAGCCACACTGAGCCTGAGTAAAGTAACTAGGTTACACAGCAAGCCTATGCTTATCAGCAAGGACGCATTTGCTTCTGCTCAGGTGCCAGGGCAAACAGCCCCAGGAAAGCAAAGGCCTCACAAGCATCTGCCTCATTTGCTGCAATGAGCTTTCCCGGTTTGCTAGGTGAGTTTTGCCACTTGTATGCTGTTCTTGGCGGCTGCCCGGCAGAGAAGCATCTAAATAGCTCTGAAAGCAAATTGTGTCCTTTAAATGCCACTCTCATTGCTCCGCCTTGAGAGGACTCAGCTAACTGAACTAGCATATTAAGTCTGTAATACTGCAGCTAAGCAATGTTTGCCCTGAATAGCTGGAGTTTATAGTTAGAAAAGCAGTGCTGGCTTTGTTAGCCTTTTCCATGAATTCATAGCTAAGCAAATGTACGGGGCCCAGGGAATCGGTGCCCTGCCCTACAGAAGTCCATGTGAAACTATGCACTCTAGGAGCTATGGGCAAGTATGGAGACCTTCTATTACAGGTTTGGGGTTTTTTTTATCAGGATACCAACTTTTTGCTATGAACACCATAGGTAGCCTTGGCCTGGAAGCTTGAGAGCAGATGGTCTGAGCAGCTCATCACTGCCTTGGCTTTAGGTGCCAGAGCTGGGACATCGGGGTGAAGCACTCCTTGCAGGAGACCCGGACACAGCCCTGTGTGTGAAAGGCAATGGCCAAGGACTTTGAAGGAGCCTGAATTTCCCCGTATGCCTTCACCCCTACTTTTGTACATCTAAATAAGTTACCGATGGCAGGGCAGTTGTACGGTGCAGATTAACTCTGAGAAGCGAGTAATTGAAACCTGAAATGATCCTGGCTTCTCAGCTAACACCACACAGCAGCAAGAACACCTCAGCTCCTCTAAGAACCTAAAAAAGGTACATTCATGAATCCCAAAATTAATTAAAAGTAACAGAATGGAAATGAGTAATAGATTATTTTACAGCTTACCACAACCTGAGATTTAAGATAGGATACTAATATTTTCAAATATTATAAAAGACTAGCTCACACTGTCTAAAAGTCTGGCTTAGGACCAGTGAGCACTGTTAACTGGAAACATAGTAATTACTGTTAACATCTGACACACATTCCTCCTCTGAGCTTTCTGCTCAGTGCAGCTTCTTTGAAGAACTGAAACAAATTTTATCAACTAAACTTTGGCCCTTCAGGGCCACTCGCTCACCTGCCACAGAGCACCTTCACCCAGGGCATCCTTTGGGAGCCATTTTGAAGTAGAACAGTTTTGTCTGCCCAGCTCTTTCCTTCCCCTATATGGTCTCTGCAGGAGGTGGAGTGTCGTGGCTGCTTCTCCACGCACCCCTCTGCAGGGATTTAACTTCACAGCTGTGTGTGATCAGTGAGGAGTTCTCCTCACCATTGCCCTATAAGGATTAATAGCAGTCAAAGGGTATTCAAAGTCAGTGGTGAATCTGTGGCCTTTGGAAACCTCTTAGCACAGAGAGGCCTCAGATGAAGTAGGAGCGATTTCATATTTTGGCTTTTGTATGCTGCGGTGGGTATGCCTTTATATCAGAGACAGATCATCACAGTGCGAGGTGAAGGAAGCAGGTCAACTTGTTTCCACCAGCCCTATCACCAGTAACAGATAACAGGCTAGCCTGTGGGTGCTGTAGAAATTATGCCTGCCTATGTCCTCGGCGCCTCCTCTTGCCAATTTGGGAATAAACGGTCTTCCATAATACTGTGGAAAAGGACCTCGGTGCATTAACGTGTTTGCTAGCGTGAAGGAGAGCAGCATGAGAAAAGAGTAAAAAAAGGTGTTTGCTCAGAGGAGAAAAGTGCTCTGTGGTTAGTGAGACAGAGGATACTTCTACTGGCCAAGTGAATTTCCCCATTATATTTTATGAAGAGCAGTTGCATCGTAACAGATTGAATTTCAGGCGCTGTGGCTGAAGCTGTCGCACGGCACTGTCACAGCTTAAACGCTTCACTCTGGGACCGTCTTCTCACCCAGCAGACAGGGCTCTCCATGGTGCTTTAGTTGTGCCCTTGAAACACGTTTACTTGATCCTCCTGGCTGTGGCTCTGGTCAGGCTGAGGTTGAATGTTTAAAGCAACGTGCGATGAGCCGTACGTGGCTGCAAGGGAGTTTCTACCTCCTTACAGCTGCACGCGATTTTCCCCGCCCTGTGGTCAGCCAGACACTGACAGTGCCTACCACAGTCATCATCAGTCTTCAACAAGCATCTGAAGGTCTGGTAGGAAGAGGTTAAGAGAAAAAGAGTCCGAAATCCTCCCAGCCAGGCAGCTATCTCTGCGCACGTACAGTGCCTGGCACAGCAGTGACCCTGATCTAATTTGGCATCCCTGGGGCAATACCTTTTAAATGCCATTACTTCGACAATAATGAAGTTGATGTTTAATGGACAAATGATCCCAGGCAAAATAACATAGTAGATTTCATAAGCTAAGGCAAAGCTTTAAGGGAACAACCTGGACATGAGTGTTTCTTCAGAGCAGAGGGTAAATGGATTTTCTGACCGAGCAGGCCTGCAAAATGACCTCACAGTGACGTCTTTCCAGGACTCATATTGGAACCCCATGTGTCTGATTTGCTTCTGCTTGGGCGGGTTTTCACAACTGGCCAACAAACACACACCTCAAGAGGATTTGCCTTTCTATGATCTTCACTTGAAATGCAGGACTCAGAAGAGAAGGAGATCCTGAACCCAAAAGCTGCTGACCCCTGGCCACCCGCTCTGCAAAAAGCCAGCAGTGCAGGAGCCTAAGTAGAGTGCAGACCACGCCAGCCCTCCAAAATGAATCCTAACTGGGGCTACCCCCCTCTGGCTGACTTTCCGAGCCCTTACATGTGCCACGCTAAGCCATCATGCAAGATGGTTTAGCCCCTCTTAGCCTGCCAATAGTCTTTAATGATAGCCCGAGAAAAAGCTGCTGTCTATCCCAGTGGTGTCCCCTCTGGCTGACTTTCCGAGCCTTTACATGTGCCACGCTAAGCCATCGTGCAAGATGGTTTAGCCCCTCGTAGCCTGCCAATAGTCTTTAATGATAGCCTGAGAAAAAGCTGCTGTCTATCCCAGTGGTGGTGGGATACTTTATTTACTTAAAAATTTTAGTGGTGATTTCTGTGATGAGAAAACGTATCCAAACAGCAATGGATTGAAATCCTTTTCTTGTTTCACATTGTACACCGCAATGATTATACGAAGATAACTTTGAACAAGTAGTCCCCTGGGACCATGATGCTATGTAATCCAAACCCTGTCCTTAATCCACCCTGTGACTGCACAGAAACAATTCCAATCAGGCTGAACGCAGTGAAAGGATGCTTTTCATCTATATGTCATCACCTAGTCTCGCTATATTTTGCAGTTATTTAATGCTTTACACACTTTCTTTCAAAACGTTGGACGTGCTTATCCCTCTCCAGGGATAGTAAGGGAGGCCGGCTCAGCAATCTGCTGGTTGCAGGGAGCAAGCAGGAGCCTAGGTTGCTTTTGAAATCCCTGGGTTGTTATAAGTCTGTTATAAGGTGGGATGCTCTCCCAAAATTTGTTTGCAAGGCTTTTTGCAAAATTCCCCTCCACCAGCTCACCTTTGCAAGTCATGGTACCCAGCAGCTGAGGGGCACGGGGGATTTGCAAGTGCTTATTATAGGATTTCCCCTGAACTCGAAAGGTATGTTGTGTTTTTCTGGCCACACCCTGGGAGCAGTCACTGAACAAGGCTGTAAGAACTCAGGGCAGGGACGTCTTTCCTCGGGTGTACTGATTCAGGAGCTGGCACAACGAGGTTTTCAAGCCTAATTTAATAATTACTTGCTACTAATAATTACCACCCGTGCACTAATAATTATGTAGCATAGCTTTTAACAATCGGTTGGTCTGAAAGGTGCTCTTAATGCCAGGCACCCTGTTTACTCAGGGACTCTACCTGCCAGCGCTGCGGGGCTCCCTGGCTACGTGGCGGGCGGATGCATGCTGCCTAGTCCTGCAGCTGGGGAGAAGGGATATCAGAGCCTTCATCCCCTGCCAACAGCAGAAATTGGCTGCTGGAGTGGGCTGGACACCAGACGCGGGCAGCCAGCTATTCCCAGCTCTGCAGTGGCTCCATGGTTCCAAACCATCGAAATTAAATGTCAGTCTGAGTTGTTTACACCAGAAATGCTAAATTACAGTGTAAAGCAAACCTCCAGAAGACTTGAATTGCTTAGAGGGTAATTTTACTGTGTCTTTGGCATCCTGTGTGTGCTTCCATCATGGTTGTCCCAATAAGACGTCCAGTTGTTTTTTGTTTGATTGAAGAGCACATGCAACCTCAAAATAAAATAAGTATGCACTTAGATACTATACAGAAATTCTGGCATTTAATCTGTGCACATGTGTTAATATATTTGCATATACACAGCCACTATATGTAGCAATGTGTGACTGATGTAAGTTGCCCCCGGAAATTTGGGGTTGGCTAATTCAAGTTACAACCGAAGTTTGGATTCCTGCCTGTGAAGCCCTGTCGCATACCCCAGGTGTTACCGGCACTAGTGCCTCCTTGGTACATGGGGCTTCAAAAGTCAGAGGCAGGCGCTCTGAGCCCAAACTGTACCCACTGGAAAGTGTTCCTGAGCCAGGAAAGTCTGGCAAACCTGCAGGTTGTGGCTCCATCCTCATACAGATGTAAGCAGAAGTTTTAATCTGTTTTAGCAAAACGGGCTAAATAAGATAGATAAGAAACCAGGAAAAATTCTGGAATGCATGATTTATTTTGACGTCAGGGTAGGAGTAAAGCACATCTCTCATTACTGCTAACCATCAGCCTTTAACAACCTCTGTCCCGACTTTTCCACATACACTCCTGGACTACAAATTAGGAGCTAGCTTACAGTGATGCTCAAGTGTCTTCTGTAAAATATTTACTCCAAGTTCAATCAGTTACGAGCAATTGGAAGGTATTAACATGGCATTTGTAGCATTAACCGAACACTCTAGCCCCAGTCCAGAAAAGAGCTTAAAGCTCGTGCCACCGAGCTGCGATCTCTGGCCAGCAAGATAAAAAGGTTTTTTACTTCCCTTGTGCCAAACAGCGGCTGAGTGCAGCACTAACACTGCCGCCATGCCCAGTTGCTTCCCCGCCACCTGCAACCCCTGTGACCCCCCCCGTGCATCTCCCTTCCCTGCCAAGCAAGGGTCATCTGGGAGCGCCCTGGAGAAGAGCTTTGTGGAAAGTGGGGAAAGCAGGTGAAAATAGTAAACTTTGCTAATTCTTCACAAGCTCTTCTGTCGGTTTAACACCGACTCCCAGTGTTCATACAAGGTGGGATGAGAGCAATGAAAGCCTCTTGATTAAGAGCCAGTTCCTCACCTGCTGTAATTACCTGAACTAGTCTCCTGGCTTTCACTGCTCCTTCGTCTCCAGTTATGAAAAAAGCAGCCCCTCATTATGGCTGCCCAGCAGGGCTGCGATAAATGGGGGCT
>NW_008795036.1:1893385-1894417 GCF_000699145.1 Aptenodytes forsteri
CATGTTAAAAAAAAAGCCCCCCCTCATGATGGCTGCCCAGCGTAGCTGCCATAAATGCAGCTTTATTATCCTTCAGCATCATTAACAAATAGGAAACGAAGGAAACAAATTGCCTATTCTTAAAGGAGAGAAGCACAGAATAAAAAGGAGAGGGACGCGAAGGGACTGGTCGCGTCCTGGGAAATTAAGCTGAGGATGGTGTAGGGGGATTCCCGCACCAGTGGGAGACTGGCATGTTAGACTGACACAAGGGAAGAGCCCGGCTTGGCACAGGCTAGGCCCTGCGAGATGCCACCCTTGTGCTACTGCCGGGTCGGGCTGGGAGACATTCAGCCACGTGCCGTGGGGTGGAGGTGCAAGTGGCAGCTTGTATTGTAGTCAAAATCATACGAACAAACATCACTCCTGGCTCTGCCGTGTTGGACAGAAGTCTTCCTAGGCTGCTATCAGCAAACAAGAGCATAGCTTGTGAAATAAAGGCTAAGACAAACGTAAGCTGATACTTAAAAAGTGTTATCGGCCATATCCTCCTTGGAAAAAGCTGCACTCCGATGGATGTAGCTCTAGCTGACCCAATGCAGCAAGATAATGCTGCTTTTCTGTATTCAAAGACAAACCCAGAAAAAGTCCTTGCAAAGCTACAAAAAGCTCTATGAGCCCCACAGGCCAGCGTAGAAGCCTGACTACTGCATGTGGTGATTTAAATATACTGCGTTTAACTGTAATTGCAGATCATAAAGGGATGGCTGTGCAGCCCACTGCAGGTACAGCAATATTGGGACCTGGGGGTGTTGCTCGACAGGCGGCTGAACATGAGCCGGCAGTGTGCCCGGGGGGCCAAGAAGGCCAATGGCATCCTGGCCTGTATCAGAAATAGTGTGGCCAGCAGGAGTAGGGAAGTGATGGTGCCCCTGTACTCGGCACTGGTGAGGCCGCACCTCGAATACTGTGTTCAGTTTTGGGCCCCTCACTACAAGAAGGATGTTGAGGTGCTGGAGCGTGTCCAGAGAAGGGCAACGAGGCTGGTGAGGG
>NW_008795036.1:1894786-1899607 GCF_000699145.1 Aptenodytes forsteri
TTGGACTCGATGATCTTAGAGGTCTTTTCCAACCTTAATGATTCTATGATTCTGTGATTCTATGAATATATTCCAGCCAGGAACAAATGTCCCAAAATCTGCCCCTACCAGCCTGGGCGCTGCGGGCATATGTTCTGCAGGTGGCATTTTCAGCACATCTCCCTCCATGTTGCTCTGTGTGTTCACCTTTGCAAAACCTCTAATTTGTGCATGAAATGACTGTTTTCTTGAGTGCCATGAAGCAATAGCATCTAATTTTCTAATCTGTAGTTTCAAATGCTTGTTTGCACGAGGAGTCATGTCTGTGGGCCAGGGGGCTCGACCATGCAAGCAGAGACTGCTACACATCTGGACTGCGGGATTTAAAGAGCACCGGCAAAATAACAAACCTCATGAAAAAGCTTCAAAAAATAGCATGACCTTTAAGTGGCAGTATTACCAATAGAAAACATAAAGGGAAGGAAATGGGGAGTCATTTAATTTGCGTTGATTCTCAAATATAATGTAGTTCATTTAAAGTTAATGTCATTTCATGTTAATTTTAATTAGCTCACATCTGTTGCAGAGATCCACAGGACCGATTTAACCCGTGAACTTTGGCTGCTTTTCCTGGCACTCCTTTATATCAATTACAAAATCCCACCACACCGAGCACTACACATCTAATTGCTCCTCTGGGAAAGGAGCAGGGAGAGGATGGGCTATGCGGGACAGACACTGGTTGCATTGCTTAATGTACAGCTACAAGGTGTATAGATTCTGTGCTGACAAGAAGGAAACAGCTCCGACATACATGAGACAGAACCTGCCCAGAGCTATAATTCGTCTTAATATTGACCCGTGCACACTTTTCTGTAGAAATGAAGATGTGAAAATACTTCCACGAGGACTGGCTGAAATTTAAAAGAGCTTTGGCCACTGGACTCAGTTCTTTCTTTTCTTGTATGCTTATGACTGGCTGAAGTCTGCTTTTCACACTTGCTTGCGGTAAGTGAATTTTAAGACTGTGAAATAGTCCACACTGGAAAATTGCACTGGGGACTCGAATAAGCCAGATGAAGGTGATTTTTTGAAGCCAGATTAGATTTTTCAAAGCTGATGTTATGCATTGTGATAATTTTGTATGGATGTAGTGTGCAGTTTATGGGCACGTTAGCAGAATTGAGATCTGGATGCTTTAAGGACCCTTAACACAACTCTCAAATGAAATGTGCAGCAATTTAAGCTAACCAACCACTAATTTCCCTCTCTTTCAAAGAACTCCCTTTACTGTAATAACACTTAATAAAAATGCATGTACACATGCCTGTTTATTTACTGGCTGGGCCTAAAAGTCTCAAACATGACCGTTAAACAGGACCGAGAACAGACGAACGGTGCAGTGGCACCCATGATGGGCTTCATCAGCTCTGCACCCAAGCACTGCATTTTATAGCGCACTCATTTTTTGTAGGAGGGTTCCTATGGTAGGCTGACATGGCCCTTAAAGGGAAGGCTTTGATGTTTAAAAAATTTCCATTTCTTCCTAGATTGAAATCTAAGCCCGACAGACTCATGGGCTAAATTAATTCCTTAAGCCCTTTGCCCGATGATAAAACTTATCTGAAGCAAAAAATGGAAATGTACAGTGTGCTTTACAAAGCCGATCAAAGATTGCCTGGAAAGTGCTGAAGCAATCAGAATGAATGATCTGCTCCCATGGATAGGGAAAGTGGGTATTTTAATTGCATCAGTTATTCACCACCAATTATTTGTGAGAAGTCTTTTATGTCTAGGAGATTGAGAGGGCTATCTATTTAAAATAAGCTGTTTTGTCTGTTTAAAATAAGCTGAGTTTCCTATTATTTTTCTGTGGACACCAAATTAGCTGTGGTGATGGTTCAAATACAGAGGTGAATGAGCTTGCTGAAATTTGGAGCTGATGGCTACTGTGTGGATCCTTCCCTACTAAAACTCGAAAGAAATTAACAGTGTGGTAGGAAATTGCTCCTTACTGAGCTGGCCTTTAAAAAAAGGAAAAACAGACAAATATCTGAAGAAGACAACCATGTACTGTATTTTAACACACTGATATGTTATTATCCAGCAGAAGATAACACACACAGAGGATGCTAACACAAGCCATTTCTTTTTGTTATTCTTCCAGTAGGGTATGAAACATCTTTGTCACCGACTAAGCCATCACTCTTTTCACATCCATTTCTACCCACACATGACATGGTTTTGGGGGCTTCTGCTTTCCCGTGTTTTTGCCAAATGGTTCATCGCTGCTGAGGAAGAGCAGTGCCCACCTGGTTAACGGGAAGGGAGCTCGTCCGTCCTCAGTGCTTCTCCACCCTGTGGGGACCCCCGTCTGTCTCACCTTGCACAGGCTTTGGGCTCCTCAAAGCCAGGTGTAGCACCTGTGCTGCTGGCTGGCTTTAAACAGCTCAGCAGGGGAGTTTATAGCCCAGGCTATTGCGTTTGTGGTGCCCCTTACAGATTTGAGGTTGAATTTCTTCTCAGTTAGCATTAATGGGCTTGCGTGGATTGACGTGAGGACAGAATTTGACCTGGGAAACGTCTGACTGTGCAGCCTGAAAGGGTGAATGTGGGTGTGGTAAATAGCCAGCTTGCTCACACCGTTGGCCATAGATGAACCTGAGATATTTCTGTGACATCTGGGAACAGCCCCTGCTTGACGGCTGCTATTCCTGGCAGGGATCATCCAGGGCATTTCATATGGAGCAGATACCTACAGCATATCCTACCTTGTGAAACAGCCTGTACAGACCTGGCATCTCTAGAAATGGCAAGATGTCCTCTTCCCAAGCTGTTTCCTGAGCCAACCTGTATTTTCTGTGATGCTGCTGTCGGCCAGCTGTGGTTGGCACAAGCAGCTGTTAGCACGTGTAACCCATGGCTGAACCCCAAATCCCCTGGAGACAGCAGTTGCCATGGAGTGATTTAAGACTCCTTGAGCAGAGCAGCAAGAGATCAGAAAAGCAGAGGAAAGTCTATTTGCAAAGCTACAGAAAGGCATCGTATAGCTGGGGCAGGAAGAGCAACAGCTGAGAGGCAACCAGAAGCATTGCCAGACGCAGGCACGGGACTAGTAAAGTGATAAAAAGTCCCAAGAACAGAGGAGCTCTGAACCTGCAAACACTTTGGGGCTTGTGACCGCTTGGAGACAAAGGTGTCAGCCCTGCCAGGTGCCCCTGACCATGAGATGATCCACCAACACAGTAGGGAGATCTGGGGAGAGGGACTATGTATCACGGCACTGCCTCGCTGCTGCCTGTGGTCACTAAAGCTTCTCTATAAGATTATGGGACTTTGTATCACTTGCTACCTGCTTCCCAAATTTATCACTTTGGGAAGATTGCTGTTATCTATTTGATAGGTGTCCTATGCTGAAGTGATACACATTTCTGTGTATTATGGCATTAGAGCTGAATTTTAATGGGGTTTTTTTCCGATGGAAAGCTGATGAAGTGGCAAAAGTTAGCATCAACAAATAGATCCACTGTGAATGAATTTTTGTTGCATTTTTTATGGAAAAAATGAATTGCAGGAAAAAGCTTGAAGTTCAAGAGAGCATAAAAATCACCCCACTGGTGTGAGCCGTGCCCTCCCTTGGGAGGGGCGCGGTGCTGAGCCATCAGTCATGCACTGCTAGTGCTCATCTATAAGGTACTTGACAGAAAACGGATTAGGGAAAAGCCGTGTGGCAGATGCCAGGGACTTTTGGCTCCTCAGCTACCTGTTGCCGCTGTGGCCGCAGCTTCTCGCTGGGCGGCCCTGGCGGGCTCTGTGCTGGGGGAAGAGACATTTTGCAGATTCCTTTGCAAATTCCCTCCAGCTGAGAGGCGATGTCCTCGCCACTCTTGGGGCACTTTCCCTGGGTTGCTTTGAAATGCCGGAGGTACAAGGAATTTCCTCAGTCCCCCTGCTGCAGCCCCTCGCACACAGCTTTTGGGGGGGCTCACGTGGTCAGGAACAGCCTCAGCAACGTGGTTTCTCCTGCTCGAGCCCAAGCAGCATCCACCCCTGCCTCCAAAAACCCAGCAGGATCACGAGGACTCTTAAAAACTGGGAGTATGGCCAACAAATTCTGTATTTAAGGTTGCAGCAGAGGACACTCCCAGCACCAGAAACCTCAGAGGCAGTGGAAAGAAGAGCTTGCGGGGGAAGCCTCAGGCATCCCTCAGGGCCATGCCCTTTGCTGTCCCTCACGGCACCTCTCCACATGGCCGTACACCTGCCCGCTTTGTTGAGCTCGAGCTCTAATGGGAGCCTGGTGAGATTTTAACCATCACCCCAGAGGCATCTCCCAACTGCAGGGGAAGGAGAGCTGCACCACCGGCAGAGTCCACAGAGGTGCCTAAAGGTGTGAATTTAGGCAAGGATGCATATTTGGTGATGGCATGGCATATACCGCTGCCGCCTGGCAGCAGGCTGGCAAGTACAGCCTCTGTTTTTACTTCTTCTAACTTTCTTATCAGGCTCATGATGTGGGGAATCGCCCCGCAGCCTGAAACAGGGACACTGACAGTCTCAGCTTTCTGGAAAAATAATAACAGTAATAAGCAGATGTGGTGCTTTGCATTTGTCCTGGTTTCAGCAGGGATAGAGTTAATTTCCTTCCTAGTAGCTGGTACAGTGCTGTGTTTTGGGTTTAGGATGAGAACAATGTTGATAACACACCGATGTTTTAGTTGTTGCTAAGCAGAGCTTACGCTACCCAAGGACATTTCAGCTCCCCATGCTCTACCGACTGAGAAGGCTGGAGGTGCACAAGAAGCTGGGAGGGGGCACAGCCAGGACAGCTGACCCAAACTG
>NW_008795036.1:1899801-1922413 GCF_000699145.1 Aptenodytes forsteri
AGATGGCTGAACACCTGCCTGCCCATGGGAAGGAGTGAATGAATTCCTTGTTTTGCTTTGCTTGCGTGCGCAGCTTTTGCTTTACCTATTAACCTGTCTTTATCTCAACCCACGAGTTTTCTCACTTTTACCCTTCCGATTCTCTCCCCCATCCCACTGGGTGGGGGGGAGTGAGCGAGCGGCTGGGTGGTGCTCAGTTGCCAACTGGGGTTAGACCACGACAGCATTGCTGAACAAAGCTTGCAGATGTGGCAGCCTAGAGGCTTTGGACCCAGAGGGCATGAAAGAAAGAATCCCACAGGTTCCTTTAAAAAGGAAAAGCAAGGAAAAGATGGCGGGAGGCAGGGAGAGGAGAGGGCAAAAATAGAGATTTCATAGGTTTTAAAGCCAGCTGCTTGATATTGTGTGGCCTGATTCATAACCGTTGCATGCCAGGTGTTGGCAGTAGCACTCCTGGATCCCACCAGCAAGAGAGTGGAAGTGGTGGCCAGGGAAAGCACATGCTAAATTACATATTCAGCAAGCAGGGAGGAGGCAGAAATGCACTATAATTTATTGGAACCTAAAAATAACACCTACAAGACACTTTTAAAATTAAGCAATTTCTAGCTCTTAAAAATTAAAACACAGCTATCTGAATGTCATTAATGGTAAGCCCATAGGATCTTCCGTTCTTTAGACGTAAAAAGAAATCCTCGCTGAAAAAATACCATCTCTGCATTATACGGAGATGGTTAAAGAAATTCTAGAATGAGTCTCTAAATGTCATCCTGTCATTGTATCAATCACTTAAGGTCCTTGTAGTATGCCATGCTTATTAGCATTTTATGCCTTATGATAAAAATGGAAGTATCTGTTGATTTGTTTATGAGCTTCTACATAGCCCAAACCCAAGCAGATCACTCTCAGCTTAATGACCAGGAAATGTCCCGGACTCATGCCCATGCTCCTGTGCACATTTACTCATCAGGAAGGAGGAAACAGTTGTCTTTGACGATCTCATTAATTAGGTCTTAGGCAAACAATCAAGTTATTGTGGTGCCTTGGCAAGCACCGCATGTCATCTGAGCCGTCGCGTGCATGCTCTCTGCTTGCAGGAAGAACTGAAAAAATGGATTGGCCTGAACTTCATGTGCGTTCATGGGTTTCCCAATGATCTGGTTAGCGTGTCTGAAGAAGTCGCTGCTCTTCCCCCAAGCTGCAGCAACCAGCTGCCCTCGCTCCGGCTGCCAGCTGAAGCAGGGCTCACCTAAACCACAGGTGCTACGTTCCTCCAGGCTCTGCCACCTGGCTCCCACCTGAATCCTCATCTAAAAACAAGATTTCTCCAGGCATATTCTCACCCCTGCTGGCACGGAAAACCCTGGCAGTCTGCTGGCTCCTAGTTTTTATGCGCTGGAGAAATGAACCCGTTTCCTAAGGATTAACAACGGTAAATAAAAACTGTTTGGCCGCACCATCAAAGTTAGAGACATGTTAGCCAAAGTGACAGATGACAGCAATCTGTTCAAAGAGCCACCCAAACGGGATTTCTGAGTGCGTCTCTCTTCTCCATCTTCCTCTCTATGAGGCATTGGGAGTGATATCTTACATGAGATTTTGCAGGGAATCAAAAAACGAGAACATGTTCTCCTTAGCTCTACCAGCTGCGAGAAACCCCTTGACAACTGTGTTACAGCCCTTTATTCATATAAAGCAGGCACAGTCCTAATAACAGCCTCCCTCAGAGCTAGAGGTATTCGACTGTGGTGTCAATTTGAGCAAGCCTTGATGCTGCCATTTTCTAGCACTGGCACTACTTAATTTAGAAACCCCCAGCTTTAAAAGCTTTAAAATACGTCTGATAATGGAGCCACGGCCACATCTTCTGCCGTCCTGAGCTGGCCCGGCTCCATCGGAGCCAAGGGGGCTCTGCCGGCTGGCAGCAGCTTGGGGGCAGAGGATTCAGCCTCATGGCAGCCTCATGCAGCTTTTGTCTGCGCAGCAGCATTGAAGCCCATCTCCCACCTCACAGAGAAACACAGGAAGGGTGATTTCTTCAGACCCCATCAGCGGTGACCTGTTTCTCTCTCTTTATGCTCTGGTGTTGATTACTTTACAAAGCAGAACCATGGAGAGTTGGTACAAACATTACTGTACAGGGATGCGGGCCGCAGCTGGATTTAAAATTAATTTAGGGCTTAAATTCCCTGTATTCCCCCATAACACCTGGAGATCCTTCCCTGGGCTTTGTTACCAGGGTCTGGTGCAGGAGGACCTCAAAGGAGTGACCAGGTTCACCGTAAAGTGCAGCCCATGCAGTCCCTCACACTGCATGTGGGCACCGGCACCTTTAGCTCTCCTTTATTTGGGAACGTGCTGGCCATTATTGTTAATATATCCCTTGAAAGTACACTTCCAAACCAAGATGGCTAATTTTCAACATGCAGTTATGTGCTTTCATCATCCATAACAGAAACCTTCCCCTGGTAAGACTGAACAGGTTGAAATCATTTGAGCTTCACAGCCGCAATGTCGGGCAGAGCAGGGACCCCAAACCAGGTCTCTCCGAGCCTGGGGCAGACACCTGTTCTCCAGCCACGTTGCCTAATAATAATAGCTCTCATGGGCTGTGGTGTCCCCATCAAATCCAATCAAATTCATTTTTTCCTGAAACAGCTCATCTAAAGAGATGCCAGACGATGCCAGAGATGCAGCCTGAGCATTTGTCCACACTGTGCATGCCATCGCACCAGCCATTTTTCCTGGGCAGAGACATCTGCTCCAGTTCTCCCATCACCCGTGCAAAGTTTCCAGCACAGCAGCAGGGCAGGGAAAAGCCTTTTTTAGGAGAACAGCAAGTGTGAAGGAACAAACCCAAGAGGAAGGGCAATGCCTGAAGCCAGCATAAAGGCTGAGCATAGGGCAGATGAGCAGCAGGACATGTCACCGTGGGATGAGCTTGTGAAAATTGGTGCTGCCCAGCTAAGCGAGAGAGGGCAGGGAAGTGGTTTTACCTCTGGGACCCAGTGGGAGCTCCCTGTAGATGTCTCTTGGCATTGGGCAAATGGTTCCCTTATTTTTGTCTCATTACGGTCGTAACTGGCTCTCTTCCCCCCACCCCTTTTCCCATGTGCAAATGTTCCTTAAAATGAGATGCAATTCTCAGTGGAATTACTGAAAATACAGGTGCAATGAAGAGCCAGAAAATGAGAGCTTTTCATTAGCCGTCAGTGTGGCCCTCATACAAAAATGACTTTCATAGTTACTTTACCCCATGTAATTACACAGCAAAGCCCCATTTAACATCTCACTACATAACGGCAACTTTCTGTTTCAAATCAGATTAATGTAAGAGCTACCCAGCCATTTTAAGATATAATAGCTGTAATTAAGGTGTTTCTCGTGATGGGTTCCTATTACAATGTGGCAGATGATTCTCCGATAGTTTTTAGTCACAATTGTTTTCATTAATATTGACACTATTCTCTTGCCACACAAACAGAAAAGCAGATTAATCAAAATTTTGTGCTGGTTTCCTATGCTCTGAGCCCTTCTTTTGGGCTGATGCTCACCTCTTAGTTTTCAGTAGGAATAAAAAGCAGTTTTTGTAAGATGTGCAGGCAGCTTCACCCATGTTATTTAAAGCAATATTGTGAGAATGAAGGAAGAGAATTATTTTACTGAAAATCTGAAAATAAAGCACCGATGAAACTTAAATGTTACGATTTCTAAACATCTCATCTGGTTCCAGTTTGGGTGTCAGTGATGTGAGACCGCTGGAGTGTGTTCAGACAGGGGAATGAGGAAAGCGTGTGTATTTGGGTTCATTATTCTGGGGAAAAAATTGGACAGACCAAGGGACAAGCTGGCACGTGAGCAATTTGGGATTGTGAGGCTGACCCAGGAAATTGGGGGTCTCCAGTGGCAGATCTCCATGGTGATGGCTCAGGATAAGCAAGCAGCTTGTTGAGATTCAAAATGATGGGAGAAAAGTTTGTGTCTCTGTAACATCATTTCCAGTGAAACCTATGAAATTAAATGAGGGATGGATTTGAGTTAAAAAGCCCCATAAATGTTCATTTTTCACAGGTATGAGTTCTACACAGTCAACTGAAGCTGTCAGAGGCAGTGTCTCCTGAACAAAGTTGTCATGACAAGTCATCCAGAAAAAAAATATGTCAAGTGCCAAAAATGAGAAGGGCCAAGACGAGCAGGGAGCGTGACAGAAGTCCAGGGCATGATCTCCAATAACTCGCAGCGAAAAGGGAGGCAAAGGAACAGCTTTGCTTTGAGAAAATTCACACGTTGATTTCCAGATCCAGCAGTTTGCCAATTAAACAAAGGCAGGCAAAAAAGCAACCTTAAAATGTCACATTTGGGAGCACTGTGCATATTGACCGCTATGCTGTGGTAGCTAAGTGTCTTTTGGAAATATACCTGTTAAATATGATGATATAAGTCAGCTAAAATTGATTTTGGTTAATTTGCATACTATGAAGAAATAGAAAACTCTGAATCCCTTAATCCCAGTTTTCCTGGAGAAAAACATGAAAATACCAAGGGAAAATATCTTGGCAAACATTTTCATTCGCTTTCTGCCTTCAAATTCTAGTTACCAAGATGCAGGCTCCTAAATATTGTGATACCTGCAAAATTTTGTTGGCAGAGGATACACTGATCGAACAGCCCCAAGCCTTCCTCACATATCTTTAATGTATTTACAGCACAGAAGGCATCATGATGTGTAAATGCTTTTGTTGGCAAGATATTTTCATATAATTAACACAAAACAGGTATTTTCATGTAACCATTCAAATCTGAAATAGTATCTCATGTTTTGGTACATGAGAGACTCCACACCGCACATTAAAGTACGCTTCAAATTTGCAAAATGGCCAATAGCTATGTTTCATCAAAATGTATTGCCTGTCTATATATCTATAGCAGCTTAAAGGGATGAAAACACCAGTGCCTGAGACCAAAGGGCCTTACAGATCATTCATTATTAAAATGAAAATAATAATTAAAAAAAAAAATCTCTGCAAGCAAGGAACACGCCTTCTCCATGGGAAGTCTTGAAATACCCGCCTCCTGCAATAACATTGACTTTTAGAGGCTAGAGGGTTGTAAGACCATGGCTCATTAATAATTGCCTTGCTGACCTTTGTAATGTGGGCTCAAATCCCTCTGCATCTCCTGACATTTTGTTTTGCTTATAGGGGACCTGCAGCTCACTTGGGCTGGAGTCCCACTGGGATGCGGGTCTCCCCTACGGTCCCTGCAAACAAGGCAGCATGCATGCCTGTTTTCCTGCTCTCTAGTCGCTGCTCTGGACACAAAAAATATACTCATGGGAACACAGAACTAAACAGAAGAAAAAAAAAACCCAACATAAAAAAACCCTCTTCTGGGTTCTGTATGTAAACTTTTCATCTACTATCCCCAATTAGATTTTGCTAACGTTTTGTAAAATGCTCTTGTAAACTCACTTACTGAAGGCTATGCACTCATTTACTTCAAGCTAGTAAAACTAGCTGCGAGAACTTGCAGAGAGGAAGGCTTCAGCAAACTCAGTATTAAAAAAAAATCACAGTTTTCTACAAAAGAAGCAAAACACATTGTGACACCAACATACCAAATTCATTACTGCTTAGTGTCTGTCAGAAATTGGCTGGAGAGGATGTGAAAAGCATAAGGTTTCAATAAAGATGGATGAAGTGTTGTATAATTCTTGAAATAAGAGCTCTTTAAAAGATTACTTTCACTTTAGGTTAAAAGTTGATGTATTTTTGGTGAGGCAGGGCAAGATATTCTTGAATTTATACTTTAATAAATGAGAAAAAGTTCTACTGATACCAAAAGGCTTAAACAGGGGTGAAAAACAGAATGGACCTGTTATCGTCAAAACATACAAATAGCATAAAGAACATATATCTACAGATGGAAATATTCTCCCATGTCCAAAGTAATGGAAAATGTCGTTTAAGAAAATAATAATAACAATGAGAACAATATAAAGCCTGAAAGAAGAGAGAGAAAGAGAAGAATATACTTAAAGGCATAATTATTTACGCTGATAAGTCACATCCTATTGGAGGCAAGATGGAAAGATGGTTGGTGATGTGCCCCGCTATATTTGTTGCAAATTCTTCAGGATGGAGATGAAGCATGTCTGATAAACAGTGGTGGTGGGATTTCTCTGCTGGCTTCCTACCTGTTGTCACGCACTCCTGACCACAGCTCTTCCCTCAGATGGAAGCGAGCATCCATGAGTGAAAGTGGATCCCTGATGGCTTGGGGAGCTGCTGCTAAGGCCCGATTCCTTGTTTATCGTTTTTCTGAACCATTGCAAAGCTCTGTTATTTGGGTTGTGATTTGTGTTGCTGCCAGGGTGATAAAAAGCAGTTTGGGAGTTTAAAGCCCTAGTTCCATGCTGGGGTGAAACACACGCTTAGCACTTGTTTGGTCTGTGAGCTTATCATCAGTGAAAATAGAAAATTAGCGTATCTCTCAACTTGTGTATGTTCTTAAGTGCTTTATTGAATCAGCATCTCCATCTCTATTTCTGTTGACTGAAGGTAACTTCTGATTAATTTTTATAAAACCGAGTATAAAGGGAGTGTTTCAATGTACTGCCTTGTGCAAAGAACATAACCAGAAAGACACTTGTAGTGTCAAATCTGGGTCTCTCATCTGCAGGAGACAGAAATGCTGAAGCGTGCGGGAGTTTTGCCAACAATCCTTCCTCCGCAGTTTTCTCGTTGGAAATTAAGAATTATTTGGGCATGATAGCATAGTTGTGGCACTTTCTGAATATGCAGTCAAAGCCTTTGGAATAGGGAAATAGGTGGCACAAACGATGCTGCTGCCACTAGGCTCCAGGATTACACTCATGGCCCGGGAGTGATGGGAAGCTTTAAGTTCAGTAAAGGTTACAAGTATTTACTAACTCTTACGGATTTAAAAAAATAAGCATGTGCTTAAGAGCTTTGCTCCCATTAGGCTTCTGTCCTTCCAGTTTTTCAGTTTATGGAAACCTTGTATATTATTTCAGTTTGGGTCGGAAGAAAGGCTTTCTCCAGAAGTGATGTTACTCCGTGGCTTCATCCTGGAGGTGATATTATTTCCTGGTGTGTGTGGTTTCCCCGTGAGAAGGATCTACCGTGTTTCATTTCCTGGCAGATTTAAACACCACAGCTGATAGGCATCACAAAACCTCTTGCCATTTGATGCGTTTTACATGCAATGGCTACTACGTATGGTCTGCCAGCCTGCGGCAGATGGCTTTCTGCACATAACACATAAACTCCAATCTTAGTGAATTTCTGTAACTGCCATTTTTTATTTCTGCACAAATACACTGTCATCCATCCAATATTTTAAATGCACAAACAAAGCATGACGCTCACCAAAGTAATGACTTCACACATAAGGCGACCATCAGAAACACCTAGTAGCTGCACTCTGAGAGCACTGACGGGATGTTTTTAAGGAGATGCTTGTCCCTATCCTAGGGGACGGGCAGGACAGTGTTTCATGGGGGATGGAGAAGAACAGCAACCTCTTTTCTGAGCTGCTGGTGTGCTCGTGGGCAGAGACATTGCTAGGGGGACCCACAAGCGGTGGCAGCGAGCGAACACCACAAAGGGAGTGGCAGAGCGGGGAGGCCCTCCATGGGGATCCCACTCTGCCGTGTCTTCGTCCAGCCGCTCTCCAGCCCGGCAGCGTGGTGCCTGCCCCTGGTCCCCACCGCTCACACGGCAGCACAGACACACTTCTACGAGGAGCAGCAGGCAAATCTCACAAGGGAAACACAACCACGAGCGCTCTCCCAGCTATGGGTTCATTTTAAGCCCAAGACACAAAGCCAGTTCGGATTTCTGAATTTTCCCGTCCTTGTTCACATCGCAGTGGTTGAGCAGGATCTGGCGGAACTTGTCCAGGTCCACCCCGCTAATGCTGGGCTGCAGGCAAAAGAGAAAAACGGTGCTGAGAGAGAAAACGGCTCTGGATTTCCCCAGCCCTGTAAAGCAGCAGGCCGTGCAGCAGCAGGGAAATCCACCCAAGGAGGAGCAACCAAACGGCCTGACCCCACATCAGCTCATACGAGGTGGGGAAGTGAACAGAGAATGGGGAAAGGATGCCCTGCAAAAACAGAAGAGGTATGGGACTGTGAGTAACTGCAAGGAAATGCAACATGATTTCTGTGCTTAGTCGAGGCCATCAGTATCTGATCCGTATCAAACAAAAGTCTGCAGAAAGTTGTGCAATACAGATCGCTGCGCTACTGGACCTGTGCTTTCATCTGGTTTCCTCTCTCAAACCTGCTACACGAGGAGTGATGTGGCATTTCGGTCAGCAGGCTACTATTTTGCAGGCTAGCCAGCAATTTAAAAATACCTTTAGTGGATCAAATGAATGCTAAAGGCACACTTTACAGGCTACACTGTCTCTGTATGCTCCTAATGCTGTACCGCTTCCTCTGCTTCCCGCTTTCTCAGGAGGAGATCAAATTCACACGCACAGCTTGTGGTGCCCAAGGACAATGCTGATGAAGGCCCTTAGGGAAAGTACAACCTTTGCTCCTTTGGACACACATGCACAGAGCACAAATCCAACATCGGGCCTGTCCTCACACCCTTCCCTACACACCACATGGCCATAATGTACACACACACGCAGCCATCAGCATGCAGCTGCAGTCTCTGCTCTCCGCTAAATGGACATGGGAGCGCAGACATCCCTGTGTCAGGTCACATCATGTGGAAATGCAACAGCTCAGGCTCAGAGGGAGCCACAGACCAGACTATATTTGGATCAAAAACTATATCCTGGACTGCATCTGGAAACTCAAGGTAATCCAATGCAGGTGGACTCTGCTGTCTGTACGAAACTGGTGACACTGTGGGCATGGTATTCTTGATTACAGGTAGAGCTCAAGTAAATTTCAAGTGTAGCCCCATGAACCATGAGGTCATGCTGGTGAGGACCATATTCACAGTGAAAACAGAAGAAAGAACTTCTGATGACTGATCCACATCAATCAGTTTGTGATGCTGTAACATCTGCCTAATTCAGAATACGAGCTAGAATGGACTTTTCTTAAATACAGTTGCTGAGTGAAGGTGTATTAATTTGTCAGGCAGAATTTCTGTGATATGGTGAAATGCTCTACAGTGTTTATGCTGAGACCATGACATTCATTTCTGCTACTCACCAAAGTGAAATTTGACTCTACCTTCTCAGTAGCCTCTCTATTTACATAACTTTACCAAAACAATCACCACCTTCTTGGAAATACAGGGTATTAATAAATAGAAAGAGCCATGAAGCTACCTTGACCAGTTCCATCATGTCTTTGACAAACCCATCCACTTCTGGGCCTTCAAGAGCTCCCGTTTTACTCTGAAAGATGGAAGAAACATCAAAATGCTCCAGTAAGTCAAAAACACAACAATGTTTACTGGTCAGTAGGTCCACCCGGTCACCGAGCTTTATAGCATAAAGATCATAGAATCATAGAATGGTTTGGGTTGGAAGGGACCTTAAAGATCATCTAGTTCCAACCCCCCTGCCATGGGCAGGGACACCTTCCACTAGATCAGGTTGCTCAAAGCCCCATCCAACTTGACCTTGAACACTTCCAGGGAGGGGGCATCCACAACTTCTCCGGGCAACCTGTTCCAGTGTCTCACCACCCTCACGGTGAAGAATTTCTTCCTAATATCTAATATCTAAGATCCCTTCCTTTTTCCCAAACCATATCTTCCCCTCAAACGGGAGCAACATCTCCAACCATTTTGTGAGGCTTGCTGGCCACCACCCTGAGGGAGTTGTGAGACTGTCAGGGCAGTGGCACTGAATTGCTGATTTCTAACAGGCAGTTAGGTGGTCATGTCTGTCCTGAGCCACACTCCCTAAATAACGCTTGGTTCAGCACTGGAAGGGGTTTTATTTTTCAAGGTGGTGGTGATGCAGGTCCCAAACTGCCAGAGACTGCGAGAGCTAAAGCCACCACCTCCTCTACATCCCTTGTGTCTCCTGCAGGGAGATACTGCTAATGCAGCAGTGCTGGCCATGGCGATGGAGAAAGTCAAAATGGGTCCTTTGCCACAAGGTCTCTGAGCATCGCTCCCCTTTGTCCCCACCTTACCCCCCAGCCTGGCACCTGGGCCTCTCTGGCCCATGGGCTCCGGCACAGCTGCTGCTCCTGAGTGACCCGCACAGCACCCACCGGGAGGAAGAAGTTTGAGCAGCGTATGTTAAATCTGTGTCATTTAAAGACCGCAAGGGAATGGCCTCTGGCACTCACAACGTCGTAGTGTGCAAAGATCTTCTCAAAATCTCTCCTCCTTTCTTCCGTGCTGCAAGCCTATTTGTGGAGAGGACAAGCAAATGAAAAAGAAAAAATAAAAAGATTCAAGTTTGGGGCCCAGGTTATCTTAGCTGAGAGAGACGGGATCGATGCATCAAAAAAGAGTGCTACTTACATCCATTTTAAATTGAAGAAGGAAATTCTCCTGGAGCGCCAGAATCCTGAATGGAGAGATTTAAATTACGATCTTACCGCTTTACCATCTGCACACAAACTATTCCGAACTCTTCTGGTTCATAAAGCAAAGAGATTTTAGATTATAGGCCTTTAAAAAAGAAAATCGCCTGCAGGGTTATTTATGGCGGGCTGTTACATGAACACATGCCTCCCTCCCTGCCTGATGGGGAATGGCGGGTGCCCTTTGGCTCACTGCAAACATGTTTCTTAGCACCATTGCTTCTCCCCGAGCATTTCTGGTGGTCCAGCGCAATGGAGGTGGTCAGCCTCTGAAGTGAGAGCTACCAGACAGTCATTCCTCGTAACTGGATTGCTGTGCTGCATTAAAGGTAAGTAATTTATCACTCTCTGTTGGAGGGAGAATTGGTGGTTGTAAAAATAAAGGACAAAGTAAAATAAAGGACAAAGGACTGGCCTGAGCACCGTGACTGGCCAAATTCCTCTCCTTTCCCCTCCTCCCTCCTAAAAGCCCCTCACAGCACTGATAAAAGCTTTTCTCTGATAAAAAAAAACCTTTTTCACTGATAAAAGCTGAAGGGGATTGCCATCCTTCTTCTGGAGAAATGGTGCCATTGGCTGCTTCATCACCTCCTGAGGAGCACCACAGAGGCAGCACGGATCATGCCAGAGCGTGTTGGTGATGCACAAACAGGTCCTGGCATTGCTCAATGTCACGGGCTCTAGGTTCTCAGACTAATTGTGATGAGGATCATGCATTAGAGACCTGGGATACCTATATCAGAGTACCTGATTTAATCTGAAAGGAGATAGGATTCAAATGCATGTCCTCAGAGGGAGATCATCACCTTGCCTGGATCTGCCATTGCAAGCTGAAAAGCCCCATCAATATTATTAAAGCCTACCTTGCCAGGTCATTCAGGTCCAGCCGTCCATCTTTGTTTTTGTCAAAGATTTTCATCTAAAAATCAAGGAGACAGAGATAAAATAGATAGGCCATGAGGAGAACACACATACAAAAAAGCCAATATCCATTTTACTCTGCCCTGTGCCCTCACCTCTGCTTGCTCGGGGTGCTTGCCCAAGCCCCAGGCAGCATGGCGTCCTCTGCTAGCACCAAGTGCAAGGGTGGCACAAAAGCATAGCAAAACCCTCCTGCTTTCTGACAGCGACAACCCAAGCAATCAAATACCAGCACCACTCCCTTTCCACCTTACACAGGGATAAAGACAGGTCTCCAGCAAACACCTTAAGAAACTAAACAGGGGCTTTGCCGTGGCCCCTGAAAAAAATGCCAAAAAAAGGGGGGGACTTCTAAGCACTTCCAGCCCAACTCCATCCTTATCTTTGACTGTTGCTGTGGCTACTGAGTGGCTGGGGCGCAAATCAAATGTCGCCTTCCGATAGACACTCAAGTTGGGGTTTTACGCTGCTAAATCCGATGGGCTTTGCTTGGCTCAAAGCCTGCCGTTGGGAAGCGCTAAGACTGGGAAGGAGATTCAGGCTGCCAACATCAAGAGGTTAATCTGTGTGAATACAAATGTTAGCCTTTCCTTAATATTATCTTTTCCTTAATACGGTCTTTTCAACGAGTCACCACCAGATATTATTTATTTATTTACCGTATGTGGTACTGTGTTTCTCTGCAAGGCACAAATATGAGTCTGTTACAGGGAAAGAGGGGGAGATGTTTAATGGGTTGCAAACCTGAATAACTCATGGCTCAAAGTTCTAGAAAAAATGTATTTCCCCCCCCACATTGTAAGGGGGGAAAGATTAATATTTTACTAAGATGGGTTGCCATTCTTTGTCAGATACTCAGTAATGGAATATGCTTTAATCTTACCTTCATGAATCTTATTTGCTTATTTAATGGTTATAAGTAACCAGGTCACTACAAATCTTTGGTGTAATTAATTGCACACCTGCTGGAGAAGGCCCATACCAGTCCCCATCTCAGGAGGCTTAGAGGGAGAGGACCATCCTCTATGACACAGCCTGACCATGCGGGAGCTCTGGGGAGAGCCAGCGGCAGGTCCCGAGCACCTCCCAGCAGTGAAACTGAGGCAGAGCCTGACATGTGCATGAGGAGAGATATTATTTGGAGAGCTGCAATTTCACAGGGAGCCCTTGCATAAATACGACACCTATTTTGTCAGCACTGCCTCCTGCCTGCCCCTTGCTCGAGGGCAGGCATCTACACTGAGCATGGTGAGCCTATGGTAACCCTTTATTGCACTGGGTTTAGATAAGACTCTGCAACAGGATTTTATTCCGTTAATTATTCTGCGTGATTTACACTACTAAGGTTTGGATAGGATTTTTGAAGAGCACTTGGTATGGGCTCACTTCTCCTTCCACTGAAAGACAGTATAAAACTCCTATGAACAATTGAAGGCTTATACTAAGATCTTAGGAAAAATCACATCCTGAGAGCCATGCAGGTGTTCAGTGGTACAAGAAACAAGAAATCGGTATGGGCTCACTTCTCCTTCCACTTAAAGACTATATAAAACTCCTATGAACAATTGAAGGCTTATACTAAGATCTTAGGAAAAAAATCACATCCTGAGAGCCATGCAGGTGTTCAGTGGTACAAGAAAAGCCGCTTTCCTGTTTCACTGGCCTCTGGCGAGCATGCGCTCTGTGCAGAGCCACTGAATGACAGAAGAAAGGCCTCTGAATCTTCCTTCACCCTAGAGCTGGAGAGATGAATAAAGCTGCCGAGCCGTCCTGAGGACTTCTCTCACGCTGCGTCAGTCCAAGTTGTCCCTCCAGCTTGTCTAACTTCTTCCATCCTGCCTTCTGCCCCCTCAGTTATCCTACTGCAGTATGGGACCTTTCCCTGGTCTCTGCTGGGGCCACAACGGGACAAGGCTGGAGGCAGGGATGGGAACGGGAGCTGCCTTCACTGGTGCAGCTGGAGAAAAGAAATGTCCTTGCAACGACAGCTTCCCACTGCCATCAGAGAGAAAAACCCAAGCTCTCAGTTCCTGGCTGATAAAGGAGTTATTCTGCAGGCAATAGAAAATGGTTAATGCTCCTTCTAGAAATAAATCATCCCAGATAAGATTTTAAAAGCCTCTCTCCAAATGGGACATCGGTGCCTAACCTGGTTTTGTTTGTTGTGTGAGGAGAGAGGGAGATACCCTTACTGGCTCACTTTTGCAGACTCTCCACCGCAGGTGACTTTGCAACATCCAGCTTACTCTATTACTCTGAAAAATGCTTCGTAAAGGAAACTTGTGGAGACAACCCCTATTTAGCCAGCATTTGGGTGGTGGGAATACCATAGTCCCTAGGCTCTACAGTAACTTACGTGCTTTTGAAGATGTCACTCTAAATCCCTCTGTTTAGGCCACCGAGGAGCATTAGTTACCCACACGGTCTGTAAGAAGTCACCATAAAGCGGCGTGCCTGGCGTGGTGTGAGAGGACAGTGTTTGGTGGGAAGCGCGGGGTGAAGCTCTCAGGGACTCTGCTGCCCGGGGCAGGGCAGCTCTGGCTGAAGGCACTGCGCTAGTCTTTTCTTCACGCAAAGATACAATGTCCTTACCAAAACACACTAAAACTTACCGCCTTTAGCACTCTTTGAACCTCACCCAGATTCCCCTACACTTTCGCGAGTTCCTGAAAGTGTTTTTTATTTTCTCCCATTCTCTGTGCATCTCAGAATTACTCCCTTGAGACTAAAAGCCAGTGTTTCAGCCTAGACTTCAGATTCAGATATATTTTTCTCTCTGCGATGCCTCAGGAAAGCAAACACACAGAGCTTTTGGGAGAAGTTCAGCTCCATGACCACGAGGTCCTGACCCCCGTACAAGCTCGCTGATAAACACCTATAAATGCTGACCATGGTGGCAGCTTCTGGGACCAGGTCAGGCCTGGCAGTTCCCAATCCAAGAGGCAGACCTGGGGCCCACTTTTCATTTCACGCGGGCCTGTCTGAGATAAGCCACGAGTCCCTTTTTCAGTGAAACATCTCAAGTCTCATCTCCTTTTCTGCAGAATAAATAAATAAGCACCCTAGCGTAGCTGTTCTTGTCTTGGGACTTTGAGCGTCCCACCTGCCCTGCATCTGCTCTACTTCGTGGGTGCAGCATTTTTTCAGTTTCAGAAGTCGCAAATAGCCAGGAAGCTGAAGAGCTTTGTGCACCCTTAATGAAACAGGCTAGATCAGAGGTGATTGTTTAGATGTGAAAGTCTTTCTGCTTCATTACCAATTTTCTGAGCCGGTGGTTTTCAACTCTATCCATTTCTGAAACCTTTACAATATTCCAGCAGTAGCGCAGACCCCATTAAAACACATTTAACTGCAGAGATAATACTTTCCTTAGCGGAACGCTTAATGAAAAGCAACATACCCAGTCAATTTGCTTCGTTTGCACCCTATCTTTGAGCTTAACATTAAACTTTCAGTGGTTGACCATATCTACTTACAGCTAACCAGCTCCCCTCTCTGACCTCCTTCACTCAGCTCTGCTTCTACAATACCAAGAGAGAACCTTTGTGTTTTCAAATTGTTTCGCCTTTTTCTGCAACAAGTAACCTGAATAAAATTTTCAAACATATGCAATATTTTGATTGTCCATACCAGTCAACAGAAAGAAAAGTCTGTCTGGAAGAGCTAGGCCGAGCTAACTCTTGTCTAGTGACTTCCACATGAAAGATGGAAAACATATAGGGAAGATGGAATAGTGTTCACTGAATTAGTTCAGGTACCACAGCTAATAAGATAGACCTAATCCTATTATCTGGACAACTGGAGCTCATGCATACCCACTACATGGCAATCTTGGGCTGCATTACACAGGAAAAGCCTGGGAAAATGTTTATTAATTAAACTTTCAAATTTCAAGCATTGAACTGATCTGCTAATTGTGTACATAAGTACACAAAGAATGACAGAGGGTACCCACCCCATATGACTAAGGGTACATCATGGGAGAAGTAGATATTTGGAATCATTATGAGATGGTTTCTAATTTAAACTTTTGCCTTTACACACCATCTTGGTATGTTAAACTTGATGGATTTTCAGTTTACACTCTTGAAAGCTATATTTATGCTGCCAGGCTGATATGAAACATCTCAATGTGGTTAAGGATAAGGTCTGGCATGTTTAAATAGCACTCACTTTTACTAAAAGCTTTGTTGCATCCAGCAGTATGCTTTATAAAATGATGCATTTATTTTACTGTCAAGCTACCCCGTGTTTTAAAGTGTTTGCACAAATTAATTCACTGACATTTTAATGGCAGTCCACCAGGGAAGTCTTAGTTCTGCTTGTTTGAATGTAGTCCATGCGCTCTGAGGCAGACAGAGCATAAGTAAGAGCTGGGTTTGCAAAATAAGCGTTGTTACATCTCGTTTTTTTAAGTGCAAAATCAAAACTGCCATTGGCTTTGAATTCAGCAAAGGAAATATCTCTGCTTTCCCAGTCTGGTGTTGTAAAGAAGGCTACTGAAACGCCAGGATATGACAAACACACGTGTGCTTTGAAGAGCAATATAAGATTATAAATCTGAATTATTTTCCATGACAGAGATAAGGAGAGACGTAAACAACCAGAATAAATAGTTCTGTGATCAGTGGAGTCACTAAAGCCTGCTTTTAAACCTTCTCTGGTTCTGGTTCTCTGTGTGTAATAAAGTGTTTTATCCCTCAGGTGGGACACAGGAAGAGTTGGCTCTTGCCTGACCTCCTACTCTCACAACTATATACATCTATATGCATCTATACCTGACAGCTGTAACTAAAAGTGGCCAGTGAGTGCAAAAGTTATTGAGGGTGTATAAAGACAGGCATGTGCCCAAGCTGCAGGACTGCCTATGGCTTCTTTCCTTAGGGAAGGATGGGGGCACAAAGGCTTTTGCAGAGCGACAAGAGGGCCCTGTGCCCAGCAAGTTACCCTCAGGACAAAAGCTCAGTGCTCTGCCCAACCAGATTGCCTGTGTAATCTAGATGAATCGTTTAGTGCAGGATTTCTAAGAGTGTTTTGGTTCCTAAAAGACCAAGGCGTTATCTGCTGGGGTTTTCAAAAGCCTGCAGGCTCCTGAGTTCTGTTGGTTTTGATCTTCAGAAATGAAGTTTGAGCTTAAATGGGATTTTCTGCTTCCCCTGGCTTATGCTACAGCAAGTGTGGCGCAAAACTGGAGGTGACAGCACTGCCGGGATTAAGTCTAGAAGGGACATGGGAGGCAGATTTCCCTCCATTGTGTTCATCAGCTGTGTGGGTCCTCTCTTTGTCACACACAGCAAAGCAACGAGAGGAATTGCACCCACCCAAAGCCAGGAGGAAGCTCCCTGGGGATGGCAAGGCTCCCATAGTGTTTAGGCTTTTGTCAATACAACAAAGATTTGTCTTTCCATTATTACACCATTTCTTTGGTGTTCATAAGAGACTTCATTAACACAGATAAGCTAGCTTGGCCAGTAAGGTGTTAAGGGGCTCAATCACCTGGATTTTCTGTGCTCTGACTTCTATTTCCCTACATAAGTACACTGGCATTGGCACTGAGCACAGACAGACAGACAGACAGGTTTTCACAGCCGAAGAAGTGACCACGTTGAGCCTCTAGAATTGTCCTCACAGAGGGGACAGGCAGCAGCCACAAAAGCATCAGAAATCCCCCCCAATGTACCCTAAAGGTAGTCCACAACGCATACTCATGGACACAGACCATCTTCAGGGAGAAATCAACCTGTTCCCCTTTGCACTGAGAAGGCGAGGAGCCCTCAGCTAGTCAGCTGCAGGCTCGCGTGCTTGGGACATATAGCTCAGTCCCCAGGAGAACCTTTGCAGATAAGCACAACAAAACCCTGGCATCATTACAGCTGGGAGGACTTCTATATTGACTTCTCTGGGGCTAAGATTTCATCCTCAGCCACCTCCATCCACTGACTTTCAAATGCTGTAGTTCATGACCAATGCTTGTTGAATTGTTAGTCTCTGCACTGACATTATTGCCTCTCTAGAATTTTAGCTTGTGGTGGGCAAAGACGGTATGCTGGCTTGCGGGGGGGTTATCCTTTACATTTTGCTAAAAAGTAATAATGCTCAAATTAAAGGACATATTTGTGCTCAGTCTGACATTATCAACATAAGGCAATGCAAAAAGTGAATGTCAGTGTTGCATGTGCGACTGTTTCAGCAGCATATATAACTTAATTTGCTGAAGTTTGCCTCAGTAATGAGCTTTCCCTGCACGTGGCTTGCAGACATTGGGATTACAAACTAGAAGTAGCGTGCTGCTATCTGGGAAGCTATGAACCATCAGTGTTCCTATGACTAAGGTAATAACAAATGCCAAGATGGAAAAGCTGAGTGAGAATTTTGTTCTTACAGAAGAAAAAAGGATCAATACTTAATTTCATCAGAAACTATGTCTTAAATCTGGTTCATATTCATTTACAATATTTTGCTTAAGTACACAGCTACGTGCATGCACAGGTATGGAAGCTGTCACTCATGGCAAAATGTTGTCAAATGCACGCGTGAGCTGGGTGTTCATGGGCTGAAACTTCACCAGGACCCAGAAGCCTAGTAATAGCTTGACTCTGGGGGCTGAGGGGAGGTGGGGAGGGATTGGGAAAGGTTGTTAGTACTGCTGTCATCTTCCACAGCCTCCTTCTCATCATGAAGCAGTAAGGGGACAAGCTTTCATTCCTCCAGCTTGTGTTACTTCAGGAAGGCAGAATATTTTCACCATGCTCTTAAAAACCTCCGTTGCCCACCCTGTCTCCTGAAGCACACATTGCAGGACCCCTGGGGCATCTTCTCATGGCCCAGAGAGGCTCAGAGCAATATAAGGCTTCGCTTCTGCCTCCGAGCACCTGCTCTCTGCCAACAGCTCCTGGTCTACGCCCACGGGAAGACGACAAACCCGCAGACTGTTTTCAAGGGTTCAGAACTGCACATGACTAATGTATCTTCTCATGCAAGTGGGTTCATGTAAATAAATATTAATACACACTTAATGACTATTAATACAAACATATATATATATGTAGGCACGAAAACTAACAAGAACTCTGCCTGCAAAGGGGCTTCCTCAGCACAGGGTTGCTACTTTAATTCCCTCACGAAGAGTCCTGAGAATTCAAATGTTCTTCTTTTGTGACTTTCCCCAGTGGCTTTAGTGCTCTTTAAGATTTGATTTAGCAGACTCACGAGGCTTGTGCAATGCCAATGCATTCACTACCTGCTTTCTTTCCAAGGGTTCATCACTTGTTCATCAAATCCCTCACCTATATTAGTGTTCTCTGAAGAGAGGATGTCAAGGTCGCAAGGAAACAGAATAGCCTCTTAAGAAATGGCTTCTAAACAACCTGATAAAGTGATGTTCCTTTCTGGAGACAACCAATCTCTTCCAAAAGAAATACTTTCTCCCTTTTCCCAGCTTTTTTTTAATGTGGTGTAAGATCATTCATAGCAGCATAAGTAAGTGGCAAGTATTTAGCATGCCCTGGTCGGTATGGTATCTGCTCACACCTCTCACAAGCTAAAGCTGCAAATACCCAGCACAGAATCATAAATTGCTTTTTTTCTTTTTTTTCTCATGCCTGGGCTAGCTTCTTTAAAATGATAGTTTCTATCTTTTCCCCTTTATGCCTATCTCCAGAAGGCTCTACGATCCATTCAGTATATCAGTAGCTGCTTAAGATGTGTGCAGCCAGCTGTGGATGTACAGAAAAGAGGGCAGAGATCTGTAAAGTCCTACGGAGACAGTTCCCTGGGACACAGCTTATTTCAAATGAATGTTATTACAGTGGCACTTGAAAGCCCTGAGTAGGATAGATGGGCCACCTTGAGAGACCCTATAGCTGTGTGCAGCAGAAACAGGTCCTTGTCCCGAAGACCTTGTGCTCTAAACGGAGAAAAGGGTGAGAGCAAAGTAATAGAGAAATATAAGTATTTCCACTCTGCAGTAAAGGGATTGGTGCTGCTGGTTGCTAACAATACAACAGAAAGTCTGTGAAAGCCTCAGGAATGAAATGTAAGGGCCATTATCCCCCTGTTTTCCCAGACAGTGGTGATGGTGGCACAGTCCATTGGGACTCTGCACTTCAGCAGCTCCCCACTCCACGTGGAAAGCAGAGAGAGAAAGCAAAGGGCTCTCATTGCCTGGGCCTTGACATCACACCTTTGCTCTTGGCTCCTTGAGTCACTTCTCTCTTTTTAATCCAGCACTGCAAATGTAAGACTGAACCTTTCTTCCCTCCTTGTAATTTTGTCCTCCTACTTCAGATAAGTTCCCATGCAATCACTTCATGCAGCTACTATAGAGATGCTGTCCACATGGATACTTTGCTGTGAGGTACAGAATTCATATCCTCTATTTTTCTACAGGATGTCACAGGGTAAGATTACACCTGTTGCAATTTCACACCCTGCCTTAGCTCTTGGGATCAGGTGTGTTCATAAACATCCTTGATCTTCAGTTTATAGCAAAGAATCACAAGGAAAAAAAAATCATCTGCCATATCCTCATTTTCTAATAACCATTAACATCCTGATTCTTTTTGCACTGCGGCTTTGCAAACTTTTGTCCTCACGAGCCAGATTTGCATTTCAGATCATGGATTTCCCCAGATACACAAAACGTCCCTTTTCCCAGATCAAATCTTACCCTGTAGCATAGAGACTAAACTGCCTCTCCAAAGATACAAAGCCAATCTATAAAAAAACATGGGAATAGAAACCAGACCTCCTGGCTGTCAGCCCTGGGCTGCATTGATATCTAGCTGCATTGGGGCAGCAGAAATCGCAGATCTTTCTTGGGAAATTATTGGAAGGGGAGAGAAGTTGAAGTAAATGAACCGCCCAATGTCTACAAGCTTCAGATCACCTATTCCCCAGCACCTGATCGGAGATTAGCCACTGGGGATGGAAACTTAATGGAGCAGCATAAAAGCTATTTGCTACCTGCAAGCACTACGAGGACGGGTTTTGTTCTGGCTGTACTTTATGGGGTTTTATTGTTTTCAAGCTCTGCCAGTTGGAAAATAATTTCCGTAGCTTGCATTCCTCTCCCTTCACTGTCCTATAAATATGAAAAAAATCTACACCCTTCTGTAATGGTACAGTTTTTCACTTTGCTCTAAAGGGTCATATTTCTAGGCACAGATGCATCATGCATACATAACATGGTACTGCAAAATATGTGGGCAGCTCCTTGTTTGCTTGCATACCAAGCTGTTCTTCAGGTACAAATACAGATTTTCTTCCAAGAATCAAGGCAGTCCCATCTGAAAATCATTTAGAAAATTGCAATGGTAGATGTCTGCTAATGGAACTCAAATGATACCATTGAGAATGACATCAGAAATGAGCTTTTGTTTTTCCTTTTCTTGTTTTTAGATGGTTAGATATAATAAGTCGCTCTGAAATCCAGGTGACTGATGCTAAACTTACACCAAATATTATGTTGCTGATTGCAGGATAAAAGCTATATAGTGATAAGGCAGGGGAAGAATTGAAGCTTTCAACCTCCCAGCCTTTCAGGGAAGCAGCAGGGAGCCAGCAAGGCTTGCTGGGCTTTGCAGAGCAGAAGAGCCGGACACCTGCGTGTCTTGGGAGCAAAAGGATTTGCTAGGAGGGAGGGAGGGAAGCAGCTGGAGATCTGGCTGAGGCTGAATGTACCCTGAAGAAGGATGCACCTCAACTACTTTTTTTAAATGGATTTAGGGCTCAGTTTGCTTTGGCATAAAGTCGAGCTATTTTCTCATCATAAACAGTTCAACTCAAAGGAAAAATATATGAAATGCCATTCACAGCTGATGTCCAGTGCAGTGCAAAGAAACAGCAGCAGCATGTGCTAACTTTCCACAGGGAACTCTTGGAGAAGATACACCTTTTAAGAGAGCATTTATGGCCCTATAGACATTGACCCTGAAGGAGATTTTTAGGCAGTACTATAATCTAAACAATATTAACACTATCTTTTCTTACCATGGTATCAGTATATTCTTCCAGCTTTACCTCAGCAACCGTCTTGTTATGCTGCAAAAAGAGATCTCGCAGGAAATCCTGTAGTAAGGAAAGAGACAAAGTTTACTCTTTAGAGTAAATTCAAGAAATAACAGTAAGAAATCTGATCCAAATTCAGCAGGGTTACATGAATCTAATTTCACGTTCCTGATTAGTACTAGTGTCTTCAATTTCACATAACGTTCACATATTCTTAGTTGAAACATATTTTTTCAAATAAATTAGAAAATAACCAAATTTCCCCAGAGCAGGCATACTGGAATAAGTCATAATTAACCCACAAAATAAGCAAAAGATAACATAAGTCCTGCAATATTTGCTAACTGATCTCAAATCAAAATATTTGCCATTCAGCAAAACACTTAAGCATCTGCTCATGTTTCTGGTGGGGCTCAGGCTGGAACCACACTCCGAGGTCAGCGCAGGGTCTGCAGCCCAGGGGTGGACTGCTGTTCCCGGCCAGTTTCTGAATAGGCTTCTGCCTCAATAGCCTGAGCTTTAAAAAGAAACCAGTGTTCAGAAAATCTGCAGGCTTGGGAAGAGGTTATGAAGAAATCCCATTAATGAAACACAATGGCTTTGGCTCTGTTTAGCTGGGGGAGGCATATGTGCAAAGCCAAGTCGAGGCATGCTTGGGGGGCTCCTTGGGTGCTCGGGGGGCCCTGAGACAGGTGGGGTCATGCGATGAGGCAAGGGAGAAGAGGACAGCAAGGGCAACAGCAGGGCATCCTCCCTGATTTGAAGGGGGAAAGGGATAAAAGCAGGCTCGCTAGAGATAAGCCTGGGGGCGGCACGCCAACATTTGAGGAATGGTGTGCTAGCGAGGTCCTTTGGTCTGCCATCTCAGTGGAGGTAGGGGATGGAGATCCACGCAGCAGCAAAGTCACAAGGGTTATTGATGTATTAGAAACCACGGAAGCGCCTGAGAACGGTCACGTAGGAATTAGGGCTTCTCCCCCAAAAAAGGTGGCGGGATCAATAGCCCAACTGAAGTGCATCTACGAATGCACGCAGCATGGGCAACAAACAGGAGGAGCTGGAAGCCGTTGTGCAGCAGGAAAACTATGATACAGTTGCCATCACGGAAACATGGTGGGATGACTCTCACAACTGGAGTGCTGCAATGGA
>NW_008795036.1:1924388-1939274 GCF_000699145.1 Aptenodytes forsteri
TGGAGGTATTTAAAAGCCGTGTAGATGTGGTGCTTAGGGACATGGTTTAGTGCTGGACTTGGCAGTGTTAGGTTTACGGTTGGACTTTATGATCTTAAAGGTCTTTTCCAATCTAAATGATTCTATGATTCTATCCCTCCCAGCAGGGTCCCTGCAGCTGTGCCAGAAGGCTGGATGGTCCCCAGTTCTTAAACTGGCCGTGAACAACCTAGAAATGCCATTCGTCAACCACACAAAAAGGCAGCAAATTGGTAAAGCTGATGGAAAGGCTCCCATTGACATCAGTGAGCTGTAGATCAAACCCGAACAGACATGTTAGAATAACTTACTTTGAGCTCACCAGCTGAAATAAATCCACTGCTATCAGCATCGTAACTGCGCCAGATCTGAATGGAGATAGATTGATATGATCACATAAATATTGCAGTTAATCATCTGCTCGGGTGATAGATCGTAAAGATTCAAATCAGGACTTCCATAATGAGCAAGCTGTTGCATTATCCAATATTTAATTAATTGTAGACAAAATAAAATAAACTTTCCACACAATAGCTTTTACTCGCATTTGGATGCTGTACATGTGACATGCTGCTATCACATACGTAATGCAGACACACTGTCTATAAAAGGAAGAAAAGACTAAGAAACTGCTCCGTGTTTCTTACCTAATTTGTACATGCAGCTTCTCTTATCGCCCTGAGTAAAAGTCAAGGCCATACACAACTGGCCATTGATCTGCAGAAGTCCCCAGTTTGGGTGTGAAATAAAATTAACTGCAAGCAGTCTTGGAAAAATTGAAATTCTGTGCTGGGATACTTAGGGGCAGAGAGTGGATGGAGACTGGGCACAGTTAAGGAAACCTTATGGGTTTGTGCTCCTCAGCTGGCCCAGCTTATGGAGATTTCCACCCCACACCCTGCCAGGATAATGCGGCAGCGTAAAATGGTATAACCTTCTCTATCTGGACAGGTCAGAACGTGTTTTGCTTCCACAATAACCACATATTTCCCATGCTATGTTCTACGGGCAGTGGAAGTGTAGGTATTGAAGAAGCTGTTGGTGAGCAAGGGGAAGAGACAATGTGGAGATACAGACCCGCATGAATTCCACGCTGTTGTCCAAGGGAGTTTCCCGTCGGAAAAGCAGCAGAAAGTTCTCATCATCTGGCAAGATCATATTTGCAAGCTGGAGGAAAAAAAACCACATCAAAAAAACCCCAAAACAAACCCAAACCATGAAAGTAAAGATATGAAAAAACTTGGGTGGCTGCTGAGCCAGTATGGGAAGTATAAGCGGGGCGTGTTGTTGCCTTGGAAATAAACCCCAAACCAAGAGATCTGGCTAATGTAGCACTCCATGACTCACCTCCTCCCCACCCAGGCTCTATCTCCCATATCTCCCAAGTCTGCCCTAGGTCCTAATTCTCCCTCCTTCTGTAAAAGAAATCCTGTGCTGGGGCTAGGGAGAGATACCTCTTGGATTTGCAAGCGTCCATCTGTGGTGACATCGTAGGCAGACATGAATTGCTCCTTCATCCTCTGAACTTTTTCTCCTGTGATGGTGTTCTGCCGTGGGGAAAACAACACGTGCATGAAATCTCTCCTCACTCACAGATAACCACCAGGCTCATTGCATCGTTACAGTTGGGGGCTAATGCTTCTAAAAGCCCACAAACACACCACCTTAGATGAATTTTTGGAAATTAGTGCTATGCATAGCTTTGTAGCAACTAAGCTTTCAATTGGAAGACCAGTGTTTGGAGACCCCAAAATACTTCAGTGACACTTGCTTCTTTAGCCAGCTGTTCCCACTATATCACTGGGGTTTGGTTTTGCAGCGGTTTCCATGCTGCTCATTTTCATCTTGTTCTGTTCAGGAAGATGTCCTTATCCTTGAACTACAACCCTGTAGTTCATTAGATCATCAGCCCTGAAAAGTGTCAGTGGAGCTAGATCGTTGCTTATTATTGCCTGTCAACTGGTTCAAGACCTGGCACCCAGCCCTGCCAGTGCTACTGGGTTAATAGCATGGGATTTCAAGCAATTCACATTCCCTTTGCATCTGCTCAACCCCATAATCAATTTATGCATAGTGAGGAGTTTTCAGGACTTGTGTCCTGATTTCGGCTGGGATAGAGTTAATTTCCTTCCTAGTAGCTGGTACAGTGCTGTGGTTTGGGTTTAGGATGAGAACAATGTTGATAACACACCGATGTTTTAGTTGTTGCTAAGCAGAGCTTACGCTAGCCAAGGACATTTCAGCTCCCCATGCTCTACTGACTGAGAAGGCTGGAGGTGCAGGAGAAGCTGGGAGGGGGCACAGCCAGGACAGCTGACCCAAACTGGCCCCAGGGACATTCCATACCATGTGACGTCATGCTCAGTACATAAACTGGGGAAAGCTGGCCGGGGGGGCCGCTGCTCGGGGACTGGCTGGGCACTGGTTGGCAGGTGGTGAGCAGTTGCATTGTGCATCACTTGCTTTGTATACTATTATTATTAATTTTTATTGTTATTTTATTCTATTTCAATTATTAAAACTTTTACTCTTCCAATTCTCTCCCCCATCCCACCGGGGGTGGGGGGAGTGAGCGAGCGGCTGTGTGGTGCTCAGTTGCCGACTGAGGTTAAACCACGACAACTTGTCAGGTTTTATGTTTTCACAGGCATTGCTGTGACAGGTAAAATACAATGCTTAGGTTCATCAGGCATGATTTCTTTTTCTTAGCAGTAACCTTTAGGGTATCTGGTCTGACTGGCTACACAATCTCCCCACTCTGGGGACAGGCTTCCGGTCAGATGAGCTTTGTGGCTGGGCTGGGAAGCTCACCTAGTTAATCTCTCCCAAGCGAAAATGAAGTCCAACGTTACCCTCCACACCCGCACTGAGGAGGTCCTGGCTCCTCTCCCAGTCCCATGGGAGATGGCCCTCTCTGGGAGCGGAGGGAGGAGGATAACCCAGACTGGCTCTTGGCATACTTTTGCAGCATTTTTTTCAAGAGAAGAAATTAAGTTCTTCCCTACCCCTGAAGAAAAACACCTCAAACGTTTTATTATCTCTATGTCCAGGTGGAGTTAGGATTATAGCTGTGTCTTCCTGGGTCTTCTAACCCAGTTTCTCATCCTTTCAGCTACTATTGCAGGCTCATGAGGTTGTGCTTTCTTAGTACTGTGGCACAAGACCGTGAGTGACTTTCTCCAAGTTACTCAGTACATCAGTGCAGCCTGCCTGGCTGTTCAGAAGCTAAGCAAATAGAAATGTTTTAGGAAAGGACACTCTCTGTTGCCCTGTCCTGGCAGAGTGAACAGCGGGTGTGCGTGCTCTGCATGATGCCCTGGATGTAGCACCTCCAGGCCTCAGATTATTCACTGCCTTATGTGCTCCTTTAGGCCCTGATTCTGCAAAGCGTGAACTGGAGCAGCAATTGCGCTGCTCTGCAAAAAGTTGCATGGGGTGGAAGGAGGTCTTTCTGTAAGGTTTGTCACCTCTGAGCAGAATAACATGGCTGGGCTGCACACACAGCAACTGCAGCTCATGTTCTCACTTTGGATAGGTATTTGAAACCACCACGCTGGAAACTGAACATGCCTCACACCCCAAAACTTCCTTGGCCATACCCACATTCAGTAGTAGCCAGGTGATGATAGCAATTTCCAGCTGCTCTCAAGCGGTACCGCTGCACAGCCTTTGCTCAGCAGCAGCTGCCAGAGTCAGTGACAGAGATGTAGAGACACGCTAGGATGTCACAGATGAGGTAATCAAAAAGAAAATGAAGTATCTTCTGCTTAGTTTTGTTAAGCTAAGGTCTACCTTTGCACCCTCTTTGTCACCAGCTTTCCCCACATGTTTAGATGTGACTGGTGTTTGCAGCCTTAATTTGCTGCTAGTAATAACAGAAAAAAGATATCTATAGGTAGATGGATACACAGGTACTATGACTGATCATTTATGATATAATTTAATTTGCCTCCACCTTACTCCAGAGCAGACTCAGAGCTCAGGAGCACTTACCTGCACAAAGTCATTATGGGCTTATACAGAAATCTTTAATAGTGTTGTCAGTGCAGAGGATCCTACCTTGAAATCAGGGGAGAAAAAGTTAATGGGCTTTGGATTATAAATGTCACGTCAAAATAACCAAAAGGGAGCTCTACTTAGAACAAGTGAAACTCCTTCACCAAGAGTAATACAGGACTAGGATGTGCCAGATGATGGAAAATTTGGGAATCTGGGAGTGGGAATGGAACCCCTCTTCATAGGGCAGGTGGGGCGCATCCCCCAGAGGCATCCTTGGGGCACAGCGCCGAGGGCTGGAAACTCCCAGTTAAGAAGCAAGATCACCGTCCCAGCAGTGATCTTGCAGGGACATGCTGGAGGTGGCAGTCCCCCTCCCGGGGCCTGCCTGGTGGTGGCCCTGAGTAGGTCCCAGGGCATGGCTGCAGGACGCTCCATCCCTGTGGTGGTGGCCAGCGAGCCCTCTGGGCTGTGTGGCCAGGTGCCTGTACCACTGCCCCGGGTGGTGCTCACTGCCGGCCCCCCCTGCGTGCAGGCATCGGGGGCACAGCACACCATTGACCATGCACATACAGTTTTCCTTCCATTCGGCATTATAACTCGCCCTCGTGCTATTTAAATTGCCTTCTGACGGCATCTTGACGCTTTGATACACCTCTCCGGCATTAGGCAAGCCTATCAGTTGCCGACTTCAATAGGCTTGCAAAGTACTCTGAAATTATCCTCCTCCGTGACCAGAAGGATAAGTTATTTCTGAAACGATAATCATAGCCGATATTTGAAAAGTGAGCTGTGGAGTTCAGACTAGTCATTTGTCAAGAAAGCTTATTGCTCAACTACGTGTCAGCTATTAACCACCACTCATTGAGCTTTGTGTGGCAGGAACGTTGTTATCTACATAAAAATAGGACTGCCTCCTTTTTTTTTAATTTTTAACTGATTTAAACTATGGGATGCATCAAGTAAATACCCAAAATACTTATAATATTTACATAGCTCCAACAGCTTTTAGTCCAAGGGGTTACACTACAGTGGATTTTTCAAATTGGACAATCTCTCTCTGTTCATAAATATTCTACTTACGAAACACAAGTGGTAGTGGCTCTACTAAAACCCAACCTTTACTCCCAAAGAATAAAAGTGAAGTAAAAGATACTGCACAAACTGGCTTTCCCAAGATGCGCGTTCAAGGAAAAATTATTTGTATATTACAAATTTTTATACTCAGAATGATACATCTTGGTTTATGACCATTAGGTTTCAAAGGTCACCTTTATGTTTACCAACACCCCCCCAATCCCAGAAGATTAAAAAAAAAAAAAAAATCAAATAAGCCATGCCACTTCCAAGCAGAAACCAAGGTTGGGAGACCTGGTGTCCAAGGTCGACCTACTGGTGTTGCAGACCAGTAGCTTGCTCTGATTGCCTCTCCATTCCAAAAACATTTAAAAGGTTGGAAAAACCCTCACACGTAATCTGCATGATTTGTTCCCCTTGTCCAAGCCAGGCCGCGAACTGCAGACTCCTGCTGTATTTGCTGACTCTCTAATCTGATTTCAGAGGTCTGCAGCCTGTGGTAGGGCAGCCTGGGCAGGCTGCAGGGCAGAGCCAGGACAGTGGGGCAGATGGCTGGAGTTGCCGATCCCTCCCTGAAGGCTTAGGGAGCAAGTTCAATTCTCTGGCTTGTTTAGATTTTGTTCGTGTATGGTTTTGCCTCCAAATCAGGGCTGTGGCATTGCTACAGTGAGGCAGCGACGCTGGGAAGCTTGTGAGTGGTTCAACAGGAGCCTCACGCCCAGACAAGAGCATGCTCCAGAAACAGGAGAAAAGTATTCGGACAAAAGTATTGTCTATGTGATATTCCAGGATTTATGGAGCCGAGGTAGGATTTTACTAGCCAAACATGTTGTCCTTGGTCTTACTTGTACTGGTGCAATGTCCTGGGAGCCCTAGGAGGGGGCACCCCAGCTGGGACTCCAAGGTCTGCTCAGAAGAAAGGAGATGGACAGAGACAAATAGCAAGCAAAGCCAGTCAGCAGGGAAATAAAGAGAGACAATATGGGGACTATTAAAATTTTTAAAACCCTTGTAGATATAACAACCAATTACAGTCATGTAAGTATATTAGCAGATTTTTTTTTTCAATAGCATTGGTGATTTGTACAGACGAGATTCAGGTATCCCTAAAAGGGACAAAATAAACATTGGCAGGGAAGAAATTACAGTTGAGGCAGTTTCTGCAGGCACAGCCTGGGCAGGGATCCAGCAACCAGCCGGCGGTGTGAGAGGGCATTTCTCACCAAGCACTGGGGTCGGGGCCGAGCTGGGATGCACAGGGGTACCGGCCAGGCCGGGGGGGCTACAGGGGCCCCCTCGCTGCCTCAGCCACCCTGTGATGAGGTTGCTGAGGGGAGGCCAAAGGTAAAAGCTTGGCAGCTCGCTGGTCAAGAGGCCTGATTTTTTATTCTCTGCCTTTGGGCTCCTACAAATATTTCCTTGCCTCCCAGATCGGGGCAAGACCTATGGTAGAGGGGGAAGGACCCAGAGCAGAAGAGGAAGAATGGGAGACCTCCAGGCAGGCACATGCAGGGACGAATAGCATTTACAGAGAAACACAGGTGCTGCACCGAGTGCTATGGCCACCGGCTTCCCTGGGAAGTTTGTTTTTCCTTCCTTCCCTTTAATTATTAACTTGCTGTTCAACTACAGATTGCAACAAGCAGGAAAGCCTAAAAACCAAACACGCTCTGCTTTCAAATGCCTCAGGCTCACGCTCCATTTATTCAAGCTCTATGAATTACAGGGGGAGTAATAAAAAAAAATACACCACCTTTCTGCTCTGGAAAGCAACTGTACAAATAGCACGATACAAATTTGTGCCTCTTGTCTCTATGAGCTGGGACAAGAGGAAATGGCTTTGCAGCAAGAAAACAGCTGTAGTTGAGCACAGCTTTCTTCATCAGAGCTGATGCTGTCTTGACTATGTTGCCTGTCTCAAGCAGTTGATCCCTCCCCCATTTCAAAGGTTTGCAAAGCTTTCTCAAGTGTTCACTGCTTGGGCTAAAATTTTGCAGACTTGTTAGCAGCTAGATAAAATTTCCCTTTTGTGAACGTTTAAGTGAATGCTGTTGCATCCTTTCTGGTAGCTGCCTGTATTGGGGAGGCCTTTCTTGTCATTCCTTGTTTTCCCTGCTGCATGCACCTCCCTGAGTTTCTGGAAGAGGATTTAATCAAGAGGTAATAGCCCTAATTGACAGAGGAGCACAATTTCCCCTGAATTGCTGCCTACTTAAGGCAGAAACAGCTGTAGAGATTGCTCACGTTTAGCATCAGTCAACACTGTAATGAAGAGGATTCCCTGCCACAGTCTGGAAAACATACCTGAATTAAGACCTGCCTCCAATTTCGCTCAGGGTTGAGCTGAGGAAGGGTGCGGTTGCTGGGAGAGCAAGTGCTTGGCCAGAAAGGGTCCTACAGCAGAAGTAAACCCCCAGCAATGTCTTCCTGATGCTCATTTTAGGGAAAAAACCCCCAACCCTCTGCTAATTTCCATGAAATATGATCCTCATTGGACTGTAACAATGATGGGAGCTAGCCTGGAATGGGGGATGCTTTAACCCCTTTTCAGGTTGCTTCATATGAGTTGTAAAGCTTCAGCTGCCCTGGTCCGTCACAGCTCGGATGCTGCCTGGCTTCCAAGAGCCGCTGCATGTTCTCACTATCCAGGCAAGGAAGAAATCCTTACTATGTACCATGAGGAGAAGGCCATGTCATTTTTGTCCTCATAAAAGCACACAGTTTAAAATATTGCTGTGGCTTTGTTCATACGTTTCTCAGGGTTAAGGAGTAAATTTCTTACTATGGACGCTCTTCCACAGAGTTTTGCAGATAAAAGTTTCTATGCTTCAAGTTGCCATAACAAATGAATTTTCTGCTTTCTCCTTTCCATGTCCAGTCTTCGTCTTCCCTTTCACGAAAACCCTTTAGAAGTATTTAGCATCACAAAGGTAATCTGGTTTTTAATACTGTTGGTAATAACGGAAAGGGCATGCTCACATTTTTTTTTTTAATCTCCACAGCATTTAATTTCTTTGTCATGGTTGGTTATGACTCTTTGGAAACCTGGCTGTAATTTGTCTTCTCTGTGAATCCATTCCTTTTATATTGTCGCACTCTTTGCCTCGTGCTGTCTAATGAAATTTTTGCTCCTTAAGGGATCCACGTGCTTGGCAGCAGCTTGCCTTGATGAAAACACAACTATGAGTCATTTGTTTGGGGGGATAAAAAGCGAATGTAGGGAGCACTGTGGAGCCTCTCCTACTTGATGAAAGGGGACGTGTCATTTAATTCCTGCCGATCAAGACAGTCTTGTCATAAATTGATTTTTTTTTTCCTTCTTGACATGATTTTTGGAAGCAAGCCACTAAGGGTATAAAAAGGGTATAAAAAGCAAGAAGAAACTAAATGTAAGTGACTATTATAGCCTGTTTCTTGAAAAAGTATGAGGCTTATCTGAAAATGCTGGCTTGAGCACATGTTTTTCCTAACAACGTTTCAGCCAAATTTGATAGAAGAGCAAAGGGTCCCAGCGATATCAAGTTCCTACAAGATCTATGAAAATAAATTATGTCTGCCAAGAAGGCTAGTTGGAAAACAAACTCAACAACTATTACCATGCCAAAAGCCACACAGTAGAGACAGGAGGCCAGCAAAGACCAGATGAGACATCAGTAACGTACACTTTGACCTTAGAAGAAGAACCTTTTTTGGCCAAACATTTCTTCTTTAAATCCCGTAGCATTAAAAAAATTAATCACATGAATGACTTCATTTCATCCATGCAGTTGTACGTTGGATTGCCTGCATTAGCGTGGGATTTCACCCTGCAGCTCCTGGGCCAACTTCTCGTTCGGGCCCATCTTGCTTACTTAACTGCTGTGCTATCACTTGAGAATTTGGCCCTGTATTTTGGTGAGGATTTACTGTGAACCTGCATGCTACAATAGATGACTGCTTATCCTGTCATCCCGCATTGTGTTTTGGTTCGTTCTTTAGCTCTCATCAGCACATATGTGGGAAATATTTTTTCACATAGAAGACACGAGCATCCAACAAAGACTATTACAGCCTTCCCTGTGCTTTCACGGTTTTGTGGTTAGGCTTTGGACAGGTTCTTTGTTCTGCCATTTCTGCTAGGCTGAAAGTTTTTTGACATGCCTTTGGGAAATGAGAACACATCGTGTCTGTTTTTTCCCATAGGCACATTGAGTTTGCATTTAGAGATACTTCCAGGTGCTTGTAGTGCCCTGCGGTAATGTGCAGGAACAGGAATAGGAACCAGTCAGGCTAATCAAGGCTGACAAAGGCCACACGTAAAGAAAAAACTGTATTTGGCAATAACCAGAATCAGAGAATGGTTTGGGTTGGAAGGGACCTTAAAAATCCACCTCCCCCCCCCCCCCCTGCCAGGGGCGGGGACACCTTCCACTAGATCAGGTTGCTCAAAGCCCTGTCCAACCTGACCTTGAACACTTCCAGGGAGGGGGCATCCACAACTTCTCTGGGCAACTTGTTCCAGTGTCTCACCACCCTCACTGTAAAGGATTTCTTCCTTATATCTAAATAATCAGGATCAACTCAGGATTTAGATTTCTGAATTAGTCTGGAGGAGGATGCAAGATGAATGCTTTCTGCTAGGGGTCTTCCTGCTGTTGACCTGCTGGTCACCAGAGACCTGGTCTATGACCCTGGGTCCCTTGGGATGGTAAAACATAAGGGAAGTCTGCTTTGGATGGCTTTGAGGCTGGCTGATATTTTGGCCATTAAACTTTGTTTGAATGACTAGCTGCTGCATTCCTGACCATACTAAGTTAAATGCATAATTCTGACAGGCAATACATTGTCCAAGGTAAGGATGAAGTGCAAGAGTAGCTGGAGGCTGCTCATCTTCTTTGGAAGTAAAAAGCAAAGACAAATCCTTTATGGCTGTTCAGGGTGAGCTCCTGAAGATTAACTTCAGTCCCTTCCAGCCATAACTACCCAGGTGGTTTGGGGGCAGGGGGATTGTAAGAAGGCTAATACCTGTCTTGCCTGATCAAATTTACACTTCAAAAATTTTTACACATGGTCTCTTACACGCTTACAGTTAGGTGAGGGTAACCAACTTTTATCTGAAAGTCTTCTGTCTAATTTTAGTATAATTTAAGCAAAGTGAAATACCTTTCTGTGAAAGCCTTGCAAGCATAATGGCAATGTGCATTTCCCTCTGTATCTGCCCAGACATCATTGGTTTTATGGAAACTTTCAGTAATCCAAACCCAAAATTCATAGCCTTTCTTCTATAAAACTCTTCTTGTCTAATTATTATGAGAATATACATAGAGCTTCATTAAAACTATAGCAAAAAGCAAGCAAGGACGATCCTAAATGATCTCTATACAGAAAGAAAGATGTACAGCAATGTAAGAGAGAAAGGCAGGGACTGTAGTTCCTGTTCCAATAAAATTACTTCTTCAGTGCTGAAAGAAACCGTCCTTTTCACTAAGTTTTCACCTCAGTATAAAAACTTTTAGAAAATGCATGGAAAGGTGTCCATAATGTAGAAGAAAGAGGTTAAGGAGTGAGCAGAAGAAAGCACAGGCAGCTCACAGCAGCCGTGCAGCAGCAGGTTGGAAGCTGGATGCTCAAATGGTTAGAGAGAAGTCATAGGAATAATAACAGCAGCAGATGGATAATGCCAGCAGTTCACAAACCTGTGCTGGTGTGTGGCTGAATTACCCTCGATTCTGCCTCATATGCCCCAAACAAACCAAACCACAGAAGCCCCTCCAGCTGATGGAGAATTTATATAAACTTTAGTGTCATAAATCCCCCGCGTTTCACTGAAGCCTTATGGATATGTAACACACCTGGAAATCAAAGGCATTTTCTTACAAGTAGAGTAGAGTAGAGTAGACTAGACTAGACTAGACTATTTCAGTTGGAAAGGACCTACAACGATCATCTAGTCCAACTGTCTGACCACTTCAGGGCTGAGCAAAAGTTAAAGCATGTTATTAAGGGCGGTGTCCAAATGCCTCCAGCAATTGCCCATTGCTGGAGGAGGAGAGACAGAAAGCAGCATCTGGGATTTGGGTTGGTTTATTGTACGTCTACCTTTGTTGCAAAGTTTTCCCTTCCCCGCCCCCAATTCTTGATGGTTCAATAAAAGGTGATGAATTAGCCTCTCTCGCTGGATGGTATTTCAAGTTTCCTTCCTCCCTCAGAGCCGTCAGGAAGAGCTGTGCCTCCCAGCTTCCCAACGGGCTCCCTTTTGCATTGTTTTCCCAGCTGCTCCCATCCCCTGGCATTTAGTGTCAGCTGGGGATGCTGCAGAGTAGCTGGGAAGAAAAACAGAGCTGAAGGACTACAGTGGTCATTAAGAAAAATAACAGCTTAGAGAGTGCAGGCTGAAAAAATATAATTATGAAGCCGTTCGCTATTCAAGCAGAGACAACTTCCAGTGCTGATAACATTATTTATCACTTGTATAGCACTTCAGATGTAGTCACTAATTAATCCTTGCGACACATCTGGAAGTTATGCCAGTGTATTACTGTCTCCCCCTTTTACTGTGCAAGGAAACAGAGACCTTAAGAGACCAAAGAAGAAGTAAAGGTCAAAATGAGCGCTAAAGCAGAGAGATGCTCAGTCCCAGCTCACTGCTTGTATCATGAAGGACACTTTCTTTCTGTAGGATGGTGAAAACCAGTACAAAGGGGATTCTTTACCCCTCCCACTATAACCACAAGCCTGTACAACATAAATCACATGAAAAAGAAAAATGGCTCAATGTTGTTAGACAAACTCATTGTACAGAGGTAGCAGAGACCTTTGTTTAATCCAGCTCTACAGGCGATCCCCATACCTCAGGGAGCGGGGCAGGGGACTGCTCTCAGTCTCGCAGGAGAAAGCTCCCCTTGGGTTTTCTGCCACCGAGGCAGACTGCTCTGCCTGCTGCCTGCTGGATAGGAGACCCTTTTGTCCCTACACAACCATGAGAACCAAAACCAGACTGCTGGCAAAGGGGAACGAGGCAACACGTCATCTTATCACTCAGGGTAATACTGCTTGAGGGGAAATACTGCCAAAAATAGGCAAGAAAACCAGGGGAGAAAACCAGAAACACTTGAGAGCCTGTTTGAGCACCCTGGCACTTAGTGAGCACTGTCTTCCAGAATTAGCCTATTTCTTCTATTTAATAGGGACAGAGGGAGTTGGTTCTCTCTTCATTCAATTTGTGTTAAGCTTTTTCTTCTAATGGCAAAACCTAGACAGCAGAAGCAAAGGAGATGCAAGCTAGATGAGGGTGCTGGTTTAAGCTGGAGTCATCTGAGCAGCGACTTTTGGCAATCAGCGAAACTGTTCTCGATTTCTCGAAGCAGAATCGTTCATTGCTAGAACACCCTCACTTTGCATGTTCTGTGTGCCGATACCTAACACAGTATAATGGAGTTCACGTCGATATCAGCAAGACCACAACAACTGGTGTAACACACTGGGTTTGCAACCCAGCCGGTGTGATGCTGTCCCCAAAATCTCATGTGAGGGATGTACAAGGGCAGCTACGGGCTAGAGCGGGGCTGGAAGTTTTCTCTTGACCTCTCATCATTAGGAAGCTGCCTGCAGTGTGACATCCCTGGCTAAACCTCGGTTTTATCACCAGCTACAGCTCACTCTAGAGAGCCCCACTTGGAGGTCCCTTGCTTCAGCGACCCGCTGCAGCGTTGAGCTCCGCGGCCTCATTTTAAGCCTCTCCTTCAACATCTCGCGTTTGCTGTCGCTGGGTTCATTTGAGCGTGCTTTGCGCTGGTGTTTCAATACCTCAAGACTAGCAGCTCCCAATTTCATCTTTTGTTCCTGGGTAAGCGATCATGAGCTTTTCAATTTCTCTTCAAATCAGTTTTTCTGTGTCCCTAGTGTTTCTTAGCACTTATTGTTGAATCTTTTTTGATTTGCTTTACAGTCTTTTTACGTGCCTATCTGTTCATCTAACCGTCCATGCTCTAGAAAGAAATTTCTGCAGAAACTGCCAATATTTCAATCCAAATTTACTTGCAAATTAAACAAAAATGTGTTTGAAAAATTATTCACAGCTTCTGTTTTTTTATTGTAGCCCCAAAGATCCAAGAATCCTAATTGGCTTGTAAGTATAATTCTGATTTTACAGTTGATACTCTCGAATTTATGCCTTTTATCAGCTACCTTTTCCCTTTTCGTTAATTACTTTTTGCTTAAAGGAATTGTTTCATCTCTGGATTTTGGCACACCCTCTCCTTCCATTTGGAAGATGCTTACTGCATTTCTCTTCCTAGTTGGGCACATGCTGCGTAGCGAAAATATTAAACCCGTTATCAGAATATATGCTTTACGTACTTCTGAGCAGCTGACCTGAGCGGCAGGATTTCTCCTTCACCGATGGTGACAGTCAAAGGCAACGTATGACCTGGAGCTAAGGAAACCAGCCCCTGTAAATTGTCGTGCAATTTCTGGTAGAATTGAGATGCAGAGAGTGAGAGAGGGGAAATGCTGCCAAAAATAGGAAAGGAAACCAGGGGAGAAACCCAGAAACACTTGAGAGCCAGGTCTTGACCTTACAAGCAACAGAATTGACTCCTGTTTAGCTTCCAGCCTTTTTCGGCAAAACAGGCGTACTGTATATTTGTTAAAAATTGACCTTAGAAAGAAACCTTTCATATTAACAAAACCGATCAGCACTCGCTTGAATAAATCATCACCGTTGTCCTCCCCCTCGCCCTGCCAGACTGTGTGCTGGTGCTTTTTCATTTGTTCCTGTTCAACGACAGTAAATGACTTTCCACGCTTCCAACCAGCCCCTTCAGCTGGTGCCAACTGCAGTCTCACTGTGACAGCAGCTGTTGGACTGAAAACAAACGATCGAACTGCTCAGGTGATTGCACGTGTTGTCGTACCTGCTTAAATGCCACCTTGTCGCCAAGAGAAAAGCTCTTTACCTCGGGGATTGCTAAGGGAGCTAGCAATCAGGGAACAACAAATACAAGTAATCTCTCAATGTAATGACCTTTTTACTTGGACTTGATGCACAACTAACGCGGCATGGTACTTACTTCTGGTCCCAGTTTCTCCAGGAGATGATGAAAAAAATTGTCAAGCTCCTTCCCTTCTATGTAACCGTTGTCTAAACAAAAGTCAAATATATTAATGGTCAGGTGGTACTTGCCTGAGCTCTGGGAACCAGGTCTTGTGCGGCGTGCAGGGGGGCTCACAGCTGCATGGTAGGGGTCTCAGCTGGGGGCCTTGCCTGCCCACTTGGGGGGTTTCCTATTCAATTTGATCAGTTCACGTCTATGTGGGTGCTGGGCACAGCATTGTGGGCTCCCTTAGAAGGTTTCCTTACAGAAAACTTTTCAGGAAAAAAAACCAAACCCCAGATTGCGATCACAAGAGGGAATAGCAGAAGTGACATGGAGGTGATGAAAAGGCCAAAAATTTGGCCTAAAAAAGGGGATTTTCAGACCTGATGTTAGGGCATGAGGAGGAGGAGGAAGAGGGGGGCTCTGAAACACCTGCAGGACCCCGTGGGGGTGAAGCTTGGACGCGCTGGCAGGCACCCACTTGTGCAGGCACCCGTCCAGGCACCCACAGTCACTGCACCCACCTGCACGCGCAGCCAGAGGGGCTCCCACCCAAACGGTCGCCCTCCCCCCTCACGGGGCACCCACCCGCGTGGGCACCCCCTACGTGGCACCCGCCCAGATGGGCACCCGTCCACCCCAGCGCCCACGCACGCAGCACCCACCCTCGTGGGCACCCTCTGAGCGGCACCCCCCGCCCCCACCCCCCAGGCGGACA
>NW_008795036.1:1939957-1986589 GCF_000699145.1 Aptenodytes forsteri
CTAAACGAGGGTGTGCTTGGGCACAGGTTTTGGCGGGAGGGATCTCGGCCGTGCCAGGTAGGCTGGAGAAAGGCCCGACCCGGCAGCCGCCGCTTCGAACGAGCCGTGCGCCCCTTGCAGACGCCCTTCAAAGTTTCAGGACTCCCCGAAGGAAGGCAGAAGTGCTTGAGGGAAACGAGAGACTTCAGAGAAGAAGTGGTGTTTAGGGAAAAAAATAAGTTGGCCAGAGCTTGTAACCCTCCTCCTCGGTTTATGAAGACGAAGCAGCAGCAGGCGGCAGGGGTCTCGCGCCTTCTCGTCCCTCCCAGCCGTCAGGAGGGTTGCCCTTCAAAGTTTCAGGACTCCCCGAAGGAAGGCAGAAGTGCTTGAGGGAAACGAGAGACTTCAGAGAAGAAGTGGTGTTTAGGGAAAAAAATAAGTTGGCCAGAGCTTGTAACCCTCCTCCTCGGTTTATGAAGACGAAGCAGCAGCAGGCGGCAGGGGTCTCGCGCCTTCTCGTCCCTCCCAGCCGTCAGGAGGGTTTCCCTCGCAGGAATGAAGAGCCACAGAATGAAGACGGATGGAAATCTGCACCCTCTTCCTCCTGTAACACGAGTCAGAAGAAGCAGCCTTGGGGTCAGAGGTCTCAGTGCTGATAGAGAAAGGCTGATACTTATATTCATGGTGGTCCTGCTTGGGACTACGTGAGGTTTGAATGTCACCTGTGTATTCATCTGCAGTGGTTTCAGGTACCTGGGACTGGGCTCTGTGTCTTTGTGTGTGCTCCCGGAATCATTTCTAGCAGCTTTATTATCTCCTTTGAAATCCCTTACAGATAGTTTTTTCCAGCTTGCTTTTGATTCAATAGATGTATTTTGATTTTATGCAAATACTGATTGCTTTAGAGAGGCTCTCAGAAGCAGAGCAGGAAAGGCTTTTAAAAAGTACTTGATGTTTGCCCTGAACAGGCTCCTATCTGATCTGAGAAAAAAAACCCCAAAACCTGAAGTACTAAAAATTGAGTTTTACTCAGGAAATAGCAGGTCTGCAAATTACATTATTTCAGAGAGATCACAACAGCGATGTCCAGCTTTTCCAGTGTGGAAAGGAAAAGGAGACACTGCGGAGCTGATGCCTTTAAGCAGCAGCGTGCGAGCGGCTCGGTACAGGGGTTCCCTGGCCAGCAGCCCGGGGTCGCCTTCGGACTCCAGAAAAACGATGGTCAAGATGTTAACCCAATGGCAAGGCTAAAAGCAACCCCCGGGTTTCATGAGCGTGCTCAGACGGGGGACCCCAGCATGGGAGAGGAGAGGAGCGTGTGCTCAATAGGTAACGACACACGAGGAAGTCTGAATTTTTAGGGGACACCTGCACAAGTCCCTTGCTGGCATGACCAGCCGCTCCACAGGTTTCTCTTTGACCCGTCCTTGCCTCACCGCCAAAAGGCATTTCTGGCCCCGGGGTGACGGCTCCCCCATGGAACCTCTTCTGCAGCCTCTTCTCCCCAGTGCTTCCCACCATGGCTCCCCAGCAGCGGTGGCCTCGTGTGTCCCATGGGAGCTGCCTGAGCTCCTGCGTGGGATGAGGTCACCTGGCACTGCTCCATGGCACGGTGGGGCATGAAGGCCGCTTTTTGGCTCCATCTCTCTTCCCAGGAGCCAGAGCCCGTCTGCCCCAGACAGGGAGCATCCTGATGCAGGTTTAGCAAAGAGCTGCCCATCGGTTTCCAGCAAGGTTTGTAACCTGGCTTTGGAAAGCATCACCATGGCTGATACCAACAAGGGTCCCTGGCAGTATGATCATGACAACTAGTTTCGTACTAAAAATATTCTTACAAAACTAACTGAAGAGGAAATACTACCCGTGTTTTGAAATACTTGCGAGGGGAAGCACCGTGCCGTTCGACAGGGACAGAGACAGCGAGGTTTTATGGGAACTGATGCAAACCTCAGGGCATTGAGAAGAGCTTGTCACGGCCGGTTCTCCCCCATGCCCTCACAGGAGGAAGAGCCGGTAAGGAGCATCACCTTATTTAAACTGCCAATATTTATTCAGGATCTCACACAGCCTCAGTGAAACCAGGTCCAGGTTGGAGGTAGAAAAGGACCTTAAAGCTTAACGGGCTCCCACAAAAACTCATCGTTACCTGCGCGTGAGGGTGTGGATGATACGTGTCCGTCTGCCTGAGCATCCCTGTCCTCCCACGCACCCTCAGTGCTGGCTGTCTGCCCCGGCAGAGAGAGGCTTTGCTTTCGCACAGCGGCAGAGCATGCTTGCAAAGGGGAAAAAAAGGAGCGGAGATGATGGCCTCCTCTTCTGTTTACACCAGCTATGCCTTTGCTCCCCCCCCAAAACCCTCCACCGACATACCCTGTAGATATAGGGGCCACCCCATAGACACACAGCCTAACCGCTCTGCCCCCCGATGTATCGCATAAGATGGATTCAGGGGTCTTAGGGGTGGAGTTGCAGAAATTTAGCGCAAAGTGACTGGAACCAGGTAAGCTGAGAGAAACCCCAGCCTGCGGTGAGGATCCGGCTGCCCCGCTGCATGGCTAAAATGGGGTTCTGCTTCTCCAGTTGCTTTAGGTGAGTCAGTAGAGCACGAGTGAAGAAAAAAGAAAGACGAAACAGCTCAAAGCAACTTTCACTGGTTCGGCAGGGCCTTCTGCAGGGTACCGTAAATCTGAGGAGCGTATTGAACTGTGGATCTATTGCCATTAGTGTTAAAGCAACAAACTGAAGATAGCTGCTGTGTGTGCAGCTCACGTACCAAACTCAGCAACCGCTCTGCCTTGGCTTATTTCCTTAAAGGAATAAATAAGAATGAGAGGTAGGCAGTATTTTAAAAAGTAGGGGATGCTTTTGATTAAGGACTTCTCCTTTGGCTCCGGCTTTGCGCTGCGCAGTAACGCTCCAGGTAGAAGATCTCAAATCCGTGTTTTGAAAAGCTGAAAATGAAAAAAAAAAAGGCAATTGAATTCTTTTGCTTCAGAGCATTATAGATTTTTAAAGATACATATTTTGAAAACCACACCACTGTCCCATTATGTTTTTCTTAAGTTCAGAAATGGCTTTAATGTAATAATACTTGACAGGATGATTTTTTCCATTAAGCCTTTGTGATGGCAGATCATTAGTTCAGATGTTTCTTTTATTGGTTTATTTTCAGATTGTGGCAATTAGACATCAAAGAATAAAAACTGTCCCTTTTTTTTTAATGTGAAGCTGGGTGTGTAAAATAGCTTTGAAAAAGTATAAAAATGGCTATTTTTCTGGAAACTTGTTTTATCTGTGCTCTGCAAGGCTCCTGAAAAATGCAACCAAAAATTTGGGATATAGATAAGTGGAAATGAACAGCTTATTCCCAGTAACTCTTCCCTCCTTTCAGCTCAGGCAGTCTCGTGTTGGTGGGTACCAGCCCTCGCTCTCCCACTCAGGGAGCCTCCAACCCAGCTTCTGCACCTTCCCGGGCGCTTCTCTTCCACAGCACCCCTCACCCTCCCCAAAATCCTGCCTTGAGGAGTCTCACAAAGACATTCTCATCTGCAAAGAGGAGAAAATACCCCGGATCCACCCTGACTTCGGTGTCATTTGGCTAAAAGTCTTACATGAATGCGCTTCAGTAGGTGCCTTCACGCTGGAAGCATTTGCACGGCCATTACGTGACCCTGCTGCGGGTCTGGGAGCCCTCCAGCTGGGGGGGCACAAGCAACGCCGTATTATTTAGCTGATGCTGGTAATAAATTTAAAAAATGGCAGTTTTTCCGAAGTAAGGAGCAGAGTAAGGAGCAGGTGGCCAAACCCCAGGCTGGGCGAGCTTTGTATAAAGGCTTAATCAAGCAACTGGAAATGGGAAAAGGTGCATAAAAGTGCAGATTGCTGATTTGCAAACAGGAAAAGGGACAGCCGACAAATGCCTCGTTCTTCGGGCCAGACTCGAAGTCTTGATGTCACACATTTGGATTTCCATGACCACAATAGGGTACCAAAACCAAAATCAGCATCTGGATTTGTGGCATGACTTTGTCCCTCACCTTTTCAGAAGATAATTCCAATAGACGCAGACATGGATTTATAAGTGGAAATAATTTTCCTCATCAAATGGCTTCAGCTACCCTCAGCTTTGCACTGACCGGAGACACCGAGGAAGCCACCGCTGGCACCCATCAGAGTTTCCTCCCGCACTGAGCATGTGTTTTGGAGGTAGTTTGGGTCCTGCACGGGTTCTGCAGGAAGCCCAAGCCCAGATCGGCACGACCCGTCCCCCAGCACCCGATTTACATTCATGTGGTGGGAGGTGAGGGTGCCAGAGGAGCAGCTGTGCACAGCTGGGGCTGCGGAGGGTGGGGACGATGTGCTGCTGCCTGGCAAGCGGTCTGTGAGCATCCCAGCAAAGGAAAATGCTGCAGAAGCAGATGAAAGACAAACTGAAAGGGAAACAAAGTGGAAATAACAGAGTCAGTGAATCCCCCTACCATTTGCCTGGAAATCAAGTCAGAGATAAAGCTGTCTGCTGCAGAAAAGAAAGACTCTTCTTTTTTCCAACCCCACCCTCAGATGGGTACAAGCTGCTTATTAGCAGCAGACCCCAACCCCCACCTTCCAACGCGGATGCCCTCCTCCCTGCCCCCCGCGGATGCCCTCCTCCCTCCCCCCCGCTCCCTCCCTCCCTCTGCCCAGCAAATCCCGCATCCCTGTGCCAGGCTGGATGCTGGCTCCATCCTTTCTGGCTCAGCTGGTGCGGGGTGTGTGGGTGCAGGGGTGCATGGATGTGCACAGCCAGTTGAGGTCCCGGTACTGACAGATGTGCTGTGACATGAGGACAACCATCCCACAGATGTTCCCATCCACAGATTCCCACCAAGGCCAGTTTTTTTCCAGCTTTCCCTGTGCAGCCCCCCAAACTGAGAGGCATCAGTCCTCTGTCCTCTTCTCCATTTTGGACCAGCGATGGGGATCCCATGAGTGTTACGGAGGAGCAGCCAACCCTTTCCCACCGGGATGCTGCTGGAAAGGAGGGGTCAGGACTCAGGCCATCAGATGGGATCTAAGAAGAGATTTCCCGAAGGAAAAGCTGACATTTCCCCCAGCCACATGCTGCTCGATGCTACCCAGCCGGGGGCTGCAGTCTCAGTTACAGTTAATGACTTTCATTATTTCAGTCTTCTGCTAGAATTTAATGTTGTCTGAATAAAGTGGGGGCTGTACAGCCTCCCTGGGGCTCTCCCCGACCCACCGCTGGGTCTTACCCGCCTAAGCAAACGGGAAGGGAAGGAGGCACCCCCCGAGCGATGCCGAGCAGAGATTACAGAGTTAACTTTACTCCTCTGTTTAGTTAAACCAAATTGGATTTGCCAAGCTGGCAGCCCCTCTCCTGCCTTCTCTGGCCGGTATCAATCTAATTAAAATGCTCGTTCTCCCACGCAGCTTTTCTTCTCTTCAATTCAACTTACTGGAAAAGCAGAAAAAACAGGCTCTGAAGGGTCGGGGCTGGGGTCAGCTGGCAAAGCTCATCGCAAATTGCCAAAGCAGCATCAGCACAGCGGCATCGGAGTGAGGACCCCGCCACAGGGCTGGGAGGGACCGTGGCAGCATCTCTGCTTTCCCACGCAGGCTTCTCAAACGTAGGTGCTTGAAACCTGCATCTAATAAAGCCCCAGGACAGCTGATATAGGGGTGTCAAAGGCAGAGTGGCTTTCATGTTGGGAAGAGACTCTTCTCATATCGGCAGGAGCCTCTTCTTCAGTTTGCTGCGGGATACGGCATAAGAAATTAAGTTTTGCGATAGCACAGCTCTTGCAGAGACACCTCTAAAGAATGCATTTTCCCCTTCATCTGCTGTGCAGAGACTCACACTTTGTTTTCGCTCTCTTTTTGAAAATACAGGGTCTCACTGTTCAGCTTCTTGGTGCTGACGTTGGTGCTTCATTGCTCTTACAGCAATTTCTCTGCGGTACTTGGCACCAGGGGAATTTGCAACCCCAGGGCAGGGGCGGCCCCTGCCCCTGGAGGGGTCTCTCTGATGCAGCAGGAGCAACCACGGGTGGGATGTCCTGCGGCAGGGGTGAGCCGGCAGCCCCAGGTGCGGCGAGGCAAAGGGACTTGCCACAGGCTGCACAGGGCAGCACAAGGACGGCAGTCCCAGTTCCTGCCCAGGCAAGCACCTCGTCCCAAGGACCAGCCTGTCCCTGGCTGCGTGCTGATGGAGAACCGGCAGCTCTGTCCTGGACACAGAGGAAAAAAGTTGGTTTTAAAAGGTTTTGTTTAAGCTGGCAGAGACAGAGAAGCCGATCCCTTCCTTCTTTCTTTTCCTCCAAGCCTCACACAAGGGGTCTGAGCTCTGCCCTTCCTCTGCACCGGCTGGCTGGGGCGGCACATGCCTCTTGCCACCAGCTCCGGTTTCCCCTCCCCTCCCCACGTGTGACCCAGGAGCCTCTGGGATGTCTCACATCCCCCAGGGATGCTTGGACATGCCCCCCCTCCGGCTGCTTTCCAGGGACTTGCCACCAGCTTTTATGCCCCTCGACTTGTTTCACTGCCCTGCAGCTCACCGTGAGACCTCACTTTTGCGTTTCTTCACCCTGTTGAGATGCCTGTTCCCGGGTCCCTGAACACACAAACCCTGCCGGGGAGCTCCCGAGGGCATGTCACACGTGGCTCCACATCCTTTGCCAGGTGCCACTGGGTTTCAGCGCAGGAGCCCCTGCTGAAGCTGGCACCTCTTAGCTCCCCCTCTCAGAGCCTCAGAAGGACAACCTGGGCACATTAGCCTTTCAGCACGTCTCAGAATAACCCCAAATAAATAAATAAACAAATAGCCAAAATACGATACTAAAACAAACCACTGCCTCCAAGATGAAGTATTGCCTTCGACACCCCACGGCCCTTCCACCCCTGTTACGGCCCGGCCCCACACCAGGACGAGGGGCAGCCCCATGAGGCCAAGCCTGCAGCCCCAGTGCCTTCGGCCAAGGTGCTCCAGGCAGTTTTCCACCCATTTCTGTGTCTCATGGGATTGGGATGGGGCACGGGAGGGAAGCACGAGGTGGCGGGAGTCCCACAGCCAAATCCACTGAAGCCTTGACACTGCCAGCAAATCCTCAAGGCTGGAAAACTGCTCTTCAGAGCTGGGGAAATGTCAGTTTCGTGATGAGAAAAGATTTCCATGTGCAATGATCAGAGCAGCGTTTTAAGCTGCCAGCTGTCGGCAGTGCCTGCTGAAGTGAGGCGCAGTCATGGCCTGAGGACCAGGGAGCCCTGGCTGTTTGGTGAAGCTGGTTGCTCTCAACCAAAAATGAACGTACCCCTCTCTGCCCCCCAGGGAAGTCTTCCCGGCCGCTGCGGGGTCCTGCCCTGCCTGTGGTCATGATAGCCTTGGAAATGTTGGACCCTGGTGGAGGCTCAGGTGAAGAGTCACTTGCCGTGGCGCTGGTGAGATGCTCACATTGGGAAGAGGCATGAAGGGCTGCAGGAGGATGGGCACAGGGATGAGGAGGAAAGTCGGGAAGGTGCCTGGCAGATCTTCCTATGATCTCTCATATCCAGGATGGGGAGGTGGAGGCCAACCCAAGGCAGTACTTTTCTCTCTTGAGCAGGACACGAGTTAACGTTTATGCGACAGACTGAAGGCATTTTAATTATCCAGTGAGCAGTTTGTAACCTTTGAGAGACTCGCTGGCAATGCCATTGGGGCATCCAAAGGAGTTAGGAGAGTTTCGGCTGGGCATGGGCTGGGCAGCGAGGCCCTGGGCGCCGGCTGCCTGCCCAGAGCTACGGAAAGGGCTCACAGGGAGGGGGCAAGGGCTGACGGCACTGAGAGGGAATGATTCAGACAACTGAGTTTTGTCATCTCCTACGTCTGAAGGAAAGAGAAGGTCATCACCATGTGTTTACGTAGCAATTTTCATCCTCCCCATTTACAGACTCTTTCTTAGGACGGAGAAAGACCGCTCTGCTTTCCAGGCCTGATCAGCAAGAGTCTGGCATTAAATGATTCTCTCTGGTGCTCACCTGCGCTGTATTTGTTAGAGATCCTCTGGGCCACAGCTCCAGGAGAAGCGAAGGACAGCGTCGCTACCTGAAACCTCCCCCCAGCTTCAGCACGAGCAGAGGATAATCTCCGGAGGTGGGATTCGGGCACAGCCCACCCAGCATTAGCATCCCTGGGTGTGGGGAAAGCAGCACGGCTCTCTCACGACCACAAGAAAGCAGCGTTTCAAACAGGAGCAGAGCTTTCTGGTATTTGCCTAGAAAATGTTTCTCAGTAGCTTTTTTTTCTATGCAACAGGAGAGAGAAATAATCTCCACATTAATCAATTAATAAGCAGCGGCAGCAAGAGCTCATGCCGATGGCAGATCTCAGTTAAGTGCGGTGGGTCGTGCAGATTTTTGACTAATGGGCCACATTAATTCCCAAATCGTCTCAGCCCGGCTGGATGGCCCTGGTGGAAGGGAAGGATTTAAGACAATTGCTGTTCCCACCTTAGGAAGCAGCTATTTACTGTTGTTACTGCACATCAGGGAATACTTTAAAATGCTCAAAATCTATCAGCCAGATTTTAACCTCCTTTAGTAGGGAGTGGGAAGTAGGTCCCGCAGATGTGGTGTAGAGCTGTCTGAGTTCACGCTGGAGCCTGGCAGGCAGTCACAGCCCTTCTCCAGCGCGTCTCAGATGGGGAGGCGCTCCCGCTACATACATCATGGGTGAAGTTCTTTGATGGCAAAACCTGAAAACCAGATTTAGGAGCAGAAAAGGGCAGGGCAGCTCCCCCCAAGAGAGCTTCTTGCCCCTTTTTCCCAAGGCTGGATCAGGTAGGTGCAGCTCTAACTGGAGACACGGGTTCTAGGACCCCTTCCAGGGCAGCATTTCTAACCGGGTGACCAGAGCTGCTGGGTCCTTCACTCTGATTTAGTTGTACAGTACACGTGCTTGCGTGCATGGAGGGATGCAGAGGACCTCGCTGTCACCTCAGATGCTGCCCCCCCTTGCCATCACCTCCAAACACAGCGAACATGCAACATGCAGCTGCTCTCTTGCCTGAGACCAGCCATGGTCCAAGGACCAAACCATTGTGTCGGACATAACCCCAGCTGGACCCCATGAGCCCTTTCTGAGTGACCAGACCGCACAGCACAGTGTTGCAGAGACGCTCTCGGCTGCAAGAGGAAGGCGAGCGGCGTGCCCAGGAGCAAGCCACCTCTCTTCCAGCCGTGCTGCCAGCAGCGGGGGCAGAGGTTGGCGTGGGAGGTGCTCAGGCAGCACCCAGTGTGGGACGGGGAGGAATGCAGAGCATCGGTGGTACTCAACGATGCTACGGATGCCCTGGGAGAACAAGTAACAGCACTTTTTTCAGTGGTACCACTAGCTGATCTCTCTGTTCAGCCTACCCAGGAACTCCAGGGATCTCTGCCATTGGCATCCCACCAAAGCAGCTGAACGTGGCTTCTGGGCTCTGCCCCTTGCCCTCCCAGGGCAGCGCACGGTCCAGGACAGGCAGGGAGCACAGGGGACCGACCGCAGAGCATCCGCAAGGCGGCTCAGGCAGCAGGGAGGCAAGAAGAGAAACGAGGATTCCCCCAGCCGTGCGTCTGCTTCGGAGGGCCCACAGCACGTGGAAAGGCAGCACCTCCCCTGACCCCCCAAACCTCCCAACCAGCTTGGCTTTGCACCAGGGTACAGTGGTTGTTACTTCCCCAAAACACACTGGCACTTACCCGAGGCCTCTATGGGCTCAAGACACTGAAAATAAAAGTCACTATTTCTTAAATGTGGAAGAGGTACAATGGGGGCACTCTGGACACAACGTGAATTCTTTGCAATCGGGCTGACAGTGCTGGACTCGCCAGGCAGAAAGATAGTAAAGAAATGAAAATTATCGCTCCTCCCCACACCCAAAACCACAGACGCACACAAAACCAAACCCCAGGTCTCCAAGAGCTCACACTAGCACTCCCCTAAGGCTGTTTCGCCACCACTCAGCCTGCCCACAACACGCTGATGGCTGGAATAAAGACTGGAAAGGCTTTCCGTAACTAATACGGAAACACACTGCTGTCTACTGAAATCTTTATACTCCAGCAGACAACTATTACAGCACTATAGCTTTTCTTCTTCTTGTGTTTATCAGCACAAACACATGCTTTCTCTACAGCATTTCGGACATCCCTGTCTTTGGTTTACTGATACCAGGGTGATGGGCACACGCTATTGCCGTGGTTTCTCACAGCGGGACCAGTACAATCTCAGATGACTGGTGACAAGGACATCAAGCACAAGTAAGAGAAATTCTCAGCACTTGGAAGTTAGAGTCTGTTTTCTTTTTAAATTAATACCACAAACCTTGCTGTTAATTTTCTTAAATTCACAAAACCAACAAATCAGGCAACCCTTCTTGGACACTCACACTTCTCAGACAGTTGTCTTTTCCATGTCCTATGGGAATAAAAATTGCAGTTTATTTATGACTGGATTATTTTTCCTTTCTAACACAAGCACCTCAAATTTTCCTTTGCCATTTGTCTTTTGTTCTCACTGATGCCCAATAAATCAAGAATGTATGTATGTGAAAGTGAAGAACTGTCTCTTAATGATTTTAGACGAGTACAGAATTTCAAGACGGTGCAAACGCCGGGCATGAACCCCCAGCCTTCAGGACCTCTTTCCCACAGCCTTGTAGCCTACTTCTGAGATGTAAACCTCTACGAAGTGCTTCTAAGACGTTCTGGTATAAAAGGCTACTGTTTTGGCTTAGCAGCCCGTTATGCTGCAATAGGAGGTACGTGCACAGGGATCAGACAGGTCGTTTGACAGACGGGTATCCCAGCATTTCTACCCAGGCAAGAAGCCACAGCAGGGCCAGGGAAATCGCTCTTGGGAGAGAGTTACCAAACCAATTTTGTTCTGCCCTATGGAACCAAAACAGAGAATTTAGATGGCAGGTGTTTCTGGCTCATGTGAAGGCCGCTTTGCTGAAGACCCCAAGGGAGGAGATCAGCAAAGAGATCTTCTTTCAGCAGTTTTACGAAGATGATGTGTATGTGCCCCTTTCAGCAGGAACAGACATTTTACTAGAAGCGGAAAAAGATTACACGGGTTTTGTCTTAACTGCACGCTTTGTCTACCTGACACAATGCCGTCATTCAAAGGGCAGAGACCGTCAGACCACAAATAGTGCCGTAAAAACAAAGACTAGTATTTCAGTTGTAAAATCATTTTTTATTGTTACAAATATACATATGAATAAAATCCCTTCAACCTGTAATGTAAGTGGGTAGCTGTGAAATTTGCACCCCCTCCCTCAAAAGCTGAAATGTTTTTACAGATGTCGAACTATTTTTCTCGTAGAATTACACATTGAAAGGAAGCTAATATGCAGACAGAACTGAGGAAGGCCTCTAGAAAACAGCAATATTAATAAAATTTCAATTGCCCTCATTCCAATCAACTATATACATTAATATATGAATGTTGGAGCATACCATGATTATAACGTCATCCAAATCCTCCTCCGTTGTGCTTTTTGACAGTACACAAATGTAAGCGTTGGAGCTTTATGTACAGTACGAGAACAGGAAGAAAGAAGCTCCCGATGGGAGAATGTAAAAACCATACCCAAGCATTTAATATATATAATCTATACAAATTATTTTATTAGTGTGCTCTTTTAATATAATTACAATGTGCAATTGCATACCGCAAGAATATATTTATAGGTAAGTCACGTGCAGATTTGACACATTTACATTCAGCGGTACAACACGTTACCTGCATTAATATAGAATGTTGGAGCATACCATGATTATAACGTCATCCAAATCCTCCTCCGTTGTGCTTTTTGACAGTACACAAATGTAAGCGTTGGAGCTTTATGTACAGTACGAGAACAGGAAGAAAGAAGCTCCCGATGGGAGAATGTAAAAACCATACCCAAGCATTTAATATATATAATCTATACAAATTATTTTATTAGTGTGCTCTTTTAATATAATTACAATGTGCAATTGCATACCGCAAGAATATATTTATAGGTAAGTCACGTGCAGATTTGACACATTTACATTCAGCGGTACAACACGTTACCTGCTGTACAGTGTATTAGTGTGAGACAGTGTCCAGTTAATTTGCTTTGCTTTCTAAATGCCCTAATGCAGGGCACGCTGTAGCTGCTTCAGAGAAATTCAAGTAGAATACATGAAAGAATCACTGGCTTTAGCAAAGGCATGGAAAGGAACGTCTGCATTGTACGGAACAGAAATTAAGGACCGAATCAACGCCAAGTGAGTGCACTGTAAATCACGATTGGAAGATCAGGTTTTCTGCATGGAAATGTACCTGTGGTGAAAGAGCAGCTGGCTAGAAGGGCTGTTGATTGCTGTACCCTGATTGTTATAAAAAGCTCTTGTGCTACGAAGCACTTGTATTGATTGCTAAACAAAAATAAAATCTTTATCTGCTTCTTCGCCAGAGTCACTGGACTTGCTTCCCTGATGGCCGTCTTTACTTAAGGACCTCTGCTTCAGTTCCTGGAACTCATGAGACTGCTGCCCAGGGCTTCTTTTCGCAGCTGTATAAAACAGAAATAGGTCTTACTAATGATTGTAGAAGAGAGAGGAAGAAAATTAATTAAAAAAAAAGTCATTCATGCACACAGGACCTGCTCCTGCTCCCACTGAATTCATTTGCACTAGTGGGAGTACCACAGGCCCCTTAATTCTTCAACCCGGAAAAAGGTGAGAGAGAAGAGAGAGAGTTTGGGCAAACTTTATTCCACTGTTCGTCGGCAAGCAGGCAAACCTGAAATATGAAACTCAGTACTTCACCGTGACATGGATAAACATTACAGTTAGAAACGGCCTAGAGACTTTCTTCGCATCACACCACTTCAAAACCAGAACAGCACTCTCTTTTTTTCAACTGGGCTGGATCTCAGACGATGCACTCCTGACTGCTCAGGTGGACATCCTCGCTGGGCACCCCTCAGACCAGTGGCGCACGTCCCAGGCAGGCCTGTCTCCCTAGCAGGACGCATTTATATTCTCCCTTTTGACTCAGCAGCTTTAATCAGGACAGATATTCACCTTGGCATCCAAGTTACTTGAACTGCTGCTCCCTGCCCCACCAGCACTGCCAGGTCCCGATGCCCTCCCTGTTCCCTGATGGGGGGACACCCACGGCTCTGAGCCCAACCTGCATCTCTTCCAGCTGAGACCACGGGCTCTGCACCTTGCTGTGGAGAAAGCAGGAGGACATACCCACTTCCCATGATCTAAATGCAAACAGTACCCATTTTGTTTGCCCAGCACTCTAAAATCTCGGTAAGGCAGGGGTTTTCCCCAAACCTATAAGCTCTGAAATAAATTGGAAAGAAGGTTGTAAAACCTTGTTAAGATTTCTGGTCTAACCAGTGGTCTACAATTGCTATGGTAACAAGAGAGTTATTATACACATCAATGGGGGTGATGTTACACAAAGATTGATAGCTTTAGAAATCGCATACTTCCAATTAAAATGAACCTCTAAACACACAGTAGCCCTTAAATGTGACTTCGTTGCAAGTCATCTCACTTCACCCCCACAAAATTATATGTTACAGTTACGAATCTTCTTTGCTCCACCATTTCAGATAAGGATGTCTGGCTTTGGTTCGCACTCATCCTTGTGCCTGTTCACATTTGTGCATGCTGCTCTTAACAAGGCACCAGCAGCCATGGTGGCCATGAAGCACCACCTCTCCTTCCCTGTGTACCGCTCACCTATAGCCTCACTGCCACACGGGACAGCCTGCCCTGTCACCACCGTGCAGCTCCAGCCACAGCAGGGGCAGACAAGCAGCAGGCTGTCGCTGACGCATCTCCGTGGCCGTTTCAAATTGTGCCAGGCTGTGTTAGGGTCTGCCAGGAACGTGGAAAATGAAGAGAGGAATCCCGAGGGAGCCGATGCTGCCGAGCTGCTGGGGCAGCCTCAGCAGGGATGCTCCCTGCATCCCTGGGGATACAGCACGACTCCCCAGGCAGCGCTGGTGCATGCCAACAGGCTGTGAAACAGGGGACAGAAAGCTCTGGCCCGTTTTTGTTTCACACAGACATTGTCCAGTTCTGGATCTCTGCCATGATGAAAGCAGAACGGACACATCCAGCACATGCCTTGCGGAGACCCACCTCCCCACACATGGCACATTTGCTACTCAAATAGTTCTCCCGAGTCCAAAATACCTGTTTCCTTATTTGTGCTAGCCAAAATATGGGAGGAAACAAGAGCCAGCAGCTACACGCTCGCTGCATTCTTATCCCGGCTTTGCAGGTTGTGAAAGAAGAGGAAAGGATTTTGAGAAAGGTTTATAAAGCTATTTAATGGAATCGGAGAGGATTAAGATACCTAAATTCTGTAAAAAAAATTTAGGCATTTCTACCTTTGCAAACACCACTGCTTTTCAAAGAAATAGGTGCCTGGAAATTTTGAGTCGTTCTTGATACTTACAGCTCCTACTAATTACATGGCCTTTGTTTGAGCCTCCATTCACTCTTCAAACAAAACCCAGAACACATCCTGCAGCAGCCATTTTATTTATGGCCTGATAAATCGAGACAGGTGGTTTGCCCCCAAAATACCTGAGAAATGTATCAGGCATTTAAGTCCACATACTGCAAGCAGGCTTCTGCCACAAGAGCTTACCCTTGCCCCGAGGAAACCATACACAGGTGACCTGCATAGATCTGCGGCAGCATCTCAGTTTTTGAAACTTACTTTATCAAAGAGATTTCTTAGAACAAACTAAAATATAATAATTTGATTATGATGGGGAGGAGAGGCTCCATGTTTGGGTGGACTAAGTTTGATCTACAATATGAAAAGGAAATCAGTTTGGGCCGAGGATGTTACATAAGGGATACATGATGTCTTATAAATAGAAAAACTGTGGGTAAATGTAATTGCATAAGATGTTCAAATACCTCACTAAAATACTTCAGGAAAAAAGTAATTTTGATTCATTGTTTAAACAAACCAGGTAAGAGGTAAAGGGAAGCATGTAAACATGTACCATTTGAGAACAGAAGCTTTTATATTTTAAAAACACATTGATCAACCAAACATTTTTATAGCAAACTCATTCAGTAGGCTGTAAGTCAAAACTGCTCTTCAGGAAGTGCGGCTTAAGCATGCAGCACAGTGCTGGGTTTGGGTTCTTTTGGTGTTTTTTTGTTTGTTTATGCAGCTGAAAAGCAAAGTACTATGTCAAAATAAGCTGATTTATCCAGTTCTCAAATCGTTTTGTGAGCGATGTACTGAAACTGGCACTAACAATATTCAGGCTGAAGTGTATTTTGAAATACTTCAGTGCACGCATCTGGAAAAGGAAAGATATGTAAGCACACAAAGCAGTGGATAGTCTACCTGCAGCGTACTTACACGGCAGCGTGCCGGCGTCACTGCAATGAGCAATCACGGTTTGTAATGAGCCCTCTTCTGCAGAGGGGCTGCAGGTGCTATATGGTACTGGTCACTGGTGTTGCCATGAAGGAAAAATGCACCTGCATTTCTCATCTGGACATTTTTTCACACCATATAGTTCCCATGCGGGCAGAAAGATAATTAGCATCCCATGAGATTTTTACCTTTCTCATAATCCAGTGACAAACCCACACCCTTTTGTGGTTTCTTTGCTATTACAGTTTCTTAGCGATTGTTAGTGCCAGTTATGAAGCACCGTCTCGATGAAAAATGAAAACTTCTAACCAGAAGTTGGCTGTGCCTTCCTCTGCCCAAGCACATTAGCTTCCTCTTCTGCACTGGTAGAATACTGCCCCGAAGTGGTTTTCACGCTGCCGGATGGCTTGGCACAGTCATGAGCTGTATCTCTCTTTTGACAATCTCCTGTTTGCTCTAGCAGGGAAAAGGATTCATTTATTCCCTCTAAGCTGTTCTGTAGGCCCACATATAGAAAGTAAATAAATAATTTCACTTATCCATCCCGTTTAATCAATTGTTCAAAGAGTAGTAGTCAATATGCCAGATGCTTGCTTAAATTTAGTCCAGATAGTTGTGTATGTTGGTAACTGCAGCCCGATCTTACAGGTACGCCGTGTAAAGAGGTGTATTTTGAGATTGTCCAACATAGTACAGTTAAACTCATTAACATAAAGCAATTTTATAATCAAGTATCATCTAATTTGCAGCTTTCTTTCGCAGGAGATACAATTTTGTTTACTAACTTAGGCAGATTTGCAGTGATTTACCAGTTGCAGAAATAAACTGAGCATGCTAGCCTGAAAGGCGGCAGAAAGCAAGGACAGAGGAATGACTGAATGAAGTAGAACAGTAATAAATAAAAAGGCAAAACTGAAAAAGAACAAAAAATAAAAGAAACAGAATTTACTCTTTCCTGAACAATTTTATGCAAAGCATAGCAGCTCCATAAGGACCTGGAAACCCCATTTTAGCCATTCTAAACTATTATTGATAAAATTCGTACAGTGCAATGTAGTGGCAACTAGAAAACCCTGTGTTTGTCCAAGTTGTCTGTGGAGGTCTAAGGTAGCAAGGAGTGGGGAAAGCACAGCATCTGACCCCTTTTGTGTAAGGATTTGCAAACAGAAAACATGTTTTAAAAATAAAGTGATCGTCCCTCTCCTCATGTGACAAGCACAAGTTGCAAAACCTTGTCAAATCTCTGCTGTGTTAGAGATTGCTGTAACACAAAAGAATTGTAGTTACAATCCCATATTCCCTGCATCTCCAATATGTCCCCTCTCATGACAGGGAGATGTAGAAGGCATATAGTACAGAAATGGTGAGGTTAACCTCAAGTTGAAATGTAGCTGCAACAAGTCCTATTACATTGTGTTTCTCTAGTTATGTAGTAACAAGTTCTCTCTCGCAGTCTGGTGAAAAGCTGGTGAGAAAACAGGGACTCTAGCGTATGCAGTTAGCAGACAGCAGCTCAGAGAGTCTGTCGTGGCAAGAGCCTTTGACTGCAACCATTCTCAAGATGATGGCACCAGTGTAGCGAGTCTGATCCCTAAGCTGTAGCCCAGTTCACCTGTCTCAACACAGGCTCTGATGGGACTAAAGGCAGGAGAATAAACAGGCTCTATTCTGCCTTGCAGCCCTCATAATGCCACAGCCACCGAGAGGCACTTCAGACACCCTGCTGTCTTTTCCAGACCCTGAACCACAGACTGTGGCTGCTTTTAGCAGTCCACAGCCATGGACCATCTGAACCCTCAGCTCTTTCCAGACACAGGAGAGGTCCTTGGGTGTGTCGTGTCCTGCTACTTCTACGTAATTCAGTGAGATTGTGGTGGTTCTGCTGGGCTACCTTTATGGCACAAGAGCAGCCCAACGGTATCATAAAGGTAGCTGAAGTGAGAGTCAAAACCTGTAGACAAAAACCCTACGTGTGCTGACATGTGGTCACCAAATGATAGCCACCACAGCAACAATTTTCCATGCAGAGAAACACCCAGACTGTGAGGTAAGTTGTTTCATAAAGGAAATGGTAGTTTTAGGAGAGAAAGGGAGAAGCTTCTCAAAATATACGTCTGGACCATCCTGCTTTGGGGATGGCTTCGCTCCTCCTCTCATCTAGAGGGTAACAGTGGGCTCTGTGGGCAGCACAACTGCTCAGTCTTCACAACCCAGTGTTACGTATCTGCCTTGACTTGTTTGCCCCCATCCTACACTATGAAAAACTGCTGGCAGAGTGTGAAAGGGCACCCCTTTATCTCACAGCTTAAGTGATGGGAATCACCTTGGATGTCTTTCTTGAGGAGAGTCACAGGAAGGAAGAGGTCTCACCCCCAGATTTCAAATGTTGTCATTTGTGTCAGCTAACACCATGCTCAGCAACATTTCTGTGACTACTCCTCCACGTATCCTATGCTATCAGAGGAAGCCTTAGCTCTTCTAAGAGCCAACTGTGGGCAACGAAACGCATCAGCAAAAGTAGAAATCCAGCGCACACATGAAAAGCAGCAAAGACAAGGCAGCAGCCTACTGTTGTGCATAAAAGGTACCAACCCCTGCCCTGGCACACAGAGACTCATTGCCCGAGGAGGAGGCGAACTCAGTCACACGCAGCGACCCCACAGAAAGGAGGAGTACAAACAGAGCAACAGGCTGGCTGCAAGGAACAAAGTTGTGGCTGCTCCCCTGGAAATGTGCTGAACCACAAAGCTGCATTTCACATTATTGTGTGTGACCAATACCAATCAGCATCTCGATTCAGACAAGCTAAACCATAATATACACAACACAAGAGTCCCTTAATTGTTCAGCTGCATCATTAATACCAAGGGATTAATCCTTCACTTGGTTTGATCAAAGGAAGAAAATATAAAGCACCAACCCAGGGGTGGAGGAGATGAGGAACAGGTGACCAGATACACTTTCCTTGCTCCTTTTTCCTCCAAATGAGTAACCCTTTTCCCTTCCCAGTGAAAACAAATCAGGGGACAATGACACATTGAATTCTAGTAGAAGACAAGCACGCTGGAACAACAGTTACACCAACACTCCTACCTTCTTGAGAAAATGATCTGACTGAGGGGCTGCTCTGACCATCCTTTTCTTTATCAGAAGGAATTTTCTTCAGCACAGGTGGAAGGAGGGCAACTTTTGGGGAACTGGGGCCGGAGGGAGACTCCGGAGCATCCTCTGTGGAGTACCATGAACAAAAGGGTGAGAAGTTATATTTGCGCTGTAGCTCACAGAAATGGTGCTGTTATGATGGGCCAAACCTCAACACGATACACAAACAAGAAACAGCTAGAATCTGTGTCAGAAAAAGAAGGATTCAGGAATTTACATTATGTCAAGAGAACGCACGATGGCCCTCAGTCCAGGTGAAAGAATTTTAATAGCCAAAGCAAAGATCTGAATTTCAGCATTTTTAACGTGTACTGCTATTGTAGCAGAAACAGAAATCTGATGGGACCAACTGAATTTCCTGCAAGACATAAGGATGCAATTTGTAAAGAACAGCTGAAAATTATTTTGGATGGATTTTTGGTAATATTTGTTCTATTTATATTTTTATTGTCCTGAAACATAATGAAATGATCAATTTAGATGTCCTGTTTCACAGTTATAAGGCGTAAAAGTGAACCAGGGAAACAAATTTCATAAATAGCCTACAGAACTCTGTACCTCCAGGAATAAATTGCCAGTACATAACATGATAGCATCTGCAAAGATTTTCTAAACAGAAGAAATACTTCATTTTCTAGACTGTGAGGAAATCTGGAACTTAAATTCAGATTCATAGTTTAAACCATCTGGATATCTTGTTTCTCTAAGAGGCTGGATACATGTTATGTATGGCAAGTTGACTACCATATTTACAGCCCTTACAGGAACAGTCCTTTTCAGTCTTACACTGGACAGCCTTCGTTTGGACAGTAGGGAAGTACAGCTACAATGGATTACTTAAACTGCTTGCATGTTTGCTTCCCAAGGAGTAAATAGTGGCATATGTACGCAACTGAGGAACTAGGAAGATACATTAGTACTGATAGAAAAAAAAAGGAACTCACAGTATCACCTGTATTGCATATTTGTACAATGAGTTAATTCAGTTGCATACTGGAAATTAATAGGAATTTATCTCTGTTGAGAAGCCACCACAAAGGAGTCAATCTTTTTACTTTCAGCACAGAAAAGTGATGACCTTCCAAACGCAACTTGATCTGAACAGATAGACCAATTCTTGGACCTTCTCCACGCTTTTGATGTGCCTGTGAAGCCAGTTGCTTTGGGAAGCTCGGCATCAACACATGGATGAGCACAGTGCTTGGCAAACACAGCTATATATTTCTGAACTAAAGCTGTTATGTGCTTTATTGAGGAACCACTTTCAGTCTTTGATAATTTGTGGACATCGAAGCTGTGTTCCTTTGCCCTCAGATTACTCGGCAAAAATTTGCTACCATTAGTTTGGCCATACCACTGGAAACAACAACAGGAGCAAGAGCGTAAATAAGATTATTGCTTGGCTTCTTAGTCACGTTGCCTGGGTGTGCTTAGCCAGCAGGTTGCTACAAGTACTAGGATAGAAGTTAGACTGCAACAGAGATGGTGCTGCTTTTACTGCCACCCGAGGAGCTGGCCTATTATGAGTAAATATTAATTACTCTCTGTGTTAAACCCACAGTATGCTCTCTCTGCAGGAAATAGGAGCTGGCAGAAACAGATAGCTCAGGTCTTTCTGATACCTAAGATTTTGAGATAACACACTGCCTATTTTACAGATTAAGCATCACCAAATAAGCCATGCTTTCCTATTGTATTCATCTTCGTAAGCATCTTACCCGACACGTCTCACTTTTATGACCATTTCTAAAATGGTCAATAAAATAAACTTAAAACCATCTAAAACCTGAAGGTGATTCTGTATTTGAACAACATTCTACCCACTGGAGTGCAGAGACTAAGTAATGCTCAGGTTACACATCAAGGGCAGGGAGGAGGCTGTAAAATCCCTCTGCCCCCTCGTCCTCACCAGAACTGACATCTTTCTAAGGTCAACAGTGAGTATGGGAAAAGCCTAGAGGTCTGCAAGCTCTCACAGATGGCTATGCTCACGTTTTTCAGTCATTAGCAATTAATAAGCTGTATTTGCCATAGCTACTGGGGGAGTCAGTAACTAGCATTGAATTCCCCTCAACTGCAGTAGCTGTACTTTGGGAAGACGGGGTTGTGACACTGGCCTATTAAATAGCGGACAGACAAATGTATGGGAGATCTGCTGAAATACTTCCCACTATTGGAAACCTTGAGATAATATCTGGGCAGGAGGTTAGGACAGAGCAGAAATTAATAGTCATTCTATTGGCAGTCTTGCAGGGTTATAAAAGCACAGTTACAATTATTTCCAGTCAAAAACAGTAAGGAAAGAAACAAAGGCAAAATGAGGAAAAAGAGTGTGAGAGTGAGTCGTGCGGTTTGTGCAAGTTACCAAGAATAACAGGCGTTTACTTGAAGGGCTAAGAGCAGCCTGCCAGAAAACCCCAAGGACTTTAGTATTTAGAGCCAGGTGTTTAGAGAAAATAGTTATTTTCGTCAGTGCTACTACAACAGGGCTTTGATGCTGAAGTAGCTTTCTATGCTCACCTTTTCCGTGAAAGCAGGATAACTCAAAGCAGCTCTGCCGCTGCTGCTATTGCTTCTCCTCAGGCTTTACTATTGTAGATCACAGATTAAACCATTCTTTAATTTGAATTAGGGCAGAGGGAGGTGGAAAAGAAGGATGCAAATCAAGAGCAAGTGACTGAAGAACCTGTCCCTCTGCATTTAACTTCTGTTCAGGATGTAGCCATGGGTGTCTCCCCCATAGCCCACACAACCACCACTCAGAAGTACCCAGCTGGGGATAATGAATGCCCAGAGAGCTCCTCACCAGTACGAGAGGCAGAGCGTGGTTTCTGTGGCACCGTGGGTCGTCCTGCCAGGCTGGGCTTTGTTGACTGCAGTGGGGGTTTTGGGCTGGTCGGTGTATTGGAAGAACTTCTTGCCTTTGCACCAGCTTCTGCCTTTGGTTCAGCTTTTGAATTTTTTTCTGATGATGCCGAGATGGAGTCACCTTTATTCGAGGCAAACCGACTCTCTGGAAGGGTCTGCTGGAGTTTAGGCACTAAAATAAATAGATACATAAAATAAAGTCTCCTGCAACACAGAAGGCTCTGTGCACAGATATGCTTGTGTGGAAAATACCATCATTAGCTCACATATCACTGCTGCATTGCTGTGTGAGTGTGTAAGAGGACCCCTAACATTTTATTCAAAATCACTGCAAGAAAAGCATCTAAACCCACTACTTCTTACACGTGCTAAGCTTCATAATTCAATTGCCTCAGAGATGATGGCAATCTCCCCCTTTCTAATACATTTGGGGTGATGGCTGGCTGGACCTTATTCTTCCTTCATATTTCTGGGAGCAGATGGTACAGCCTACCTGCTGAGAAAGCAGCGATGGATCAGTGGAAAAGGCAGCCTCTGGCTGTTTTGTGCCTCTACAGACAAAAGGTTGGGTATCCAAGATCAACAAAGAAATCCTGGCCCAGAAAATAAATGCCCAACGTGTGATCAGCAGGCTACATCTTATTATTTGTTGCTTTTAGTAAGCTCTAGAGGAGATTTTGAAACTTAGCTGAGATCAAAGTATTCTTTATATAATATTTTGATTTATCTAATAACACTGTATATGGATTACAGTTTCCACACATTAGCAAATTGATCAACATATTTATCCCAAACAAGGACCAAGGTATTTACAAGATTAAACTACACTGACTTCCAAGCAATAAATCAGTCCTATCTAGCTGTGCAAGTTGGTAGAAAGCCTGCTGGACTCTAGGTTGCAAACAAGCAAAATGCCTGCCCTACTTTCCTACTCTGCAGCTTTCAGAAGGTTGAAGGCTTGTACATAGCAGGTATAACGATAATCTTGGAACTTGTATGTTAGCTTGGGACTTTCACCAATTGTCACATCTTTATTCTCAGAAGAGAATTACAGACTAACTGAAATGCAGACTGGTAGCCTTGGTACTTGGCAAAGCCAAGTATGTGCGCACAGATGCTGACTTGACCTACCTACCTGCTATTCCCATTCAGAAATCCTACTTGTTACAAAAGTGCTGAGCACAGACATTTTAACGGCAGCGGGAGGGAGGGGAGTGTTGATATCGTTTGTCACAAGCCCATCTCCAATACCTTTTTCCAGCTTATGTAGCTGTTTTTCAGCCCAGCTGGAGTTAAACTCTGGCAAACCATAGAGAGTTGTGTGGTGCATATATATTTGTGCGAGTGCGTGACAGGGAGAGTTTGTGTCTGCATGCATGCAATAGACTTTCATGCTGCAAGCAAAACAGCAGGACACCTTCTCCACCTGTGAGTGTGTGCATACAAAAAAGCAGGCAACATCCAGACATGAAGCAAGGAATAAAAAAATCCCCTTATTCTCCTTCTGCACCACTATCTATAGTTCTCCTGTAGCAACATCCAGCAATTTTCCACTAACTCTCTTTCTTGCCTTCCTAACCTCAGGCCTGCTAATATTATTAGAACCCAGTAAGTTAAAATATATTAACCCAAACCAAAGATGAACTGTAGTTGCAACAGCGAAGAGCAGCCTCAGGGAGCTCTCAAGCAAGACTAGTAAAGAAAGAACTGACAGCTGGAGGCCAAAAGGAAGGGGCATGCACAGCGCAGTGAGGTGGGGGTGAAATGTGTCATATACAGAGACAAGGACCAGAGAAAAAATGGGGTCAGACACCCCCAGCTACTCTAATGCCCCAAGCACAGACTATTCTTGCTCCTCTGACTTCAGTTTGATGATATCAGGAGACACACATAGTACAAAAGGCCCTCCTCAAAGGATTAGCAGGCTTTAAAAGTGCTGATTTATAGAGTTCAGGATGCTCTAAATATGCTGTCTTTTAAAACTAGCTTTAGAAAGGTGTAAAACTTCAAAATCGATTTCTGAAGTGCTCAACCAAGATGGCCACATTTGGATTTTGATTTCAGCCTGTGTTTTCAGCCTTGCTTCTGTATGTTTTGGCAACCCTATGGGCCGTGCTTGCAGGATACCTACCACCGCTATTGAGAAATCAGACCTGGATTTCCTAGTTCAGCCTACTCCTTTCAGTCCAGTGAATGTGGTATGCACAAATCACCAGAGCTGAATCCCTTTTGAACACTTCACTAGCCAGTTCCAAGAGTATGCAGAGACCAGAATTTCATCTTGTCCTGAGATGGCTGCATTGTAGGCACTGCCATGTGCCTACATAGTCCAGGGCCCAGGACTATAGCTTGACAAGGGCACAGCAGGACTAAGTGCAGAGGGAATTGGTGCTGTAAGCACTGCAAGGCTGGACTCCACTTTGTATACGATGGAGAGTCATTTTGTGCATGTGTGCAGTGTCCAGGGGCCTCCGCAACTTTGCAGACAGCCCTGGTGCATGCGTGCAGTGTCCAGGGGCCTCCGCAGCTTTACAGACAGCCCTGGCTTCAGTCAAGCTGGGTAAACCCTGGGAAGAGGCAGCTGCCATTGCCTATGAGATGTCCATTCAAACAGCTGAAAGCCAGGACTACTCAAGCTGGTACCTGCACTGACTGCTATAAACTTGCAAATCGGTCATGTTTAGGTCATCAGGTGTATTCAGGAGTTTCACTTCTTCATGCACAGACATTTTTGCTGGCTCCTGGGTTCAGCTTCAGCTTTGCTGATCCCATTACAAGTCAGCACCCTTTGGAAGGCGCCCCAGGCACACGCACAGAGTACTTTCCCTCCTGTGCAACGTGGAGCACAAGAGTAAAAGCTGAGCCGTCAACTCAGCCCCAGAGCCGACTTCATGAAAAATTCTGTCAAACACAGTGCAAAAAGTGAGCTTTGTTTCTAATCCTTTCCACTTAGCCTAAGTTCATATTTAGCTTAAGCAACTGTAGGCACACAATGTGGAGAGGGAAGTGAGATTTTGAGGTTGGGCATTTTGCGTTTTCTAGACAAAGTTTATACCAGGAAAACCAAAATGTACCTGTACCACTTCCATCCAGTCGTTCTGAGCTCATCGCCGTGTCAAAAGACTCTCTGGGAGTTGTGTCATTCCCAAGTTTCTGAAAGAGTGAGAAAAGCTCTCATATTATTAATATATCTGTAACTAATACAACTCAGTGGTTCTGTTAGGAAAAAAGCTCTACTTTGGAAGCCATTAAGGCAGAGAAAGCAGCAACAGTAATAAATGGTAAATTTTCTCTCCTTGTTTCTCTTTCAGGTCTCGGAAACCTAAGTAGGAAGAAAACAACACTGATTTGATAACTAATATTGCCACACATCTAGCAAAGCTGCAATGACACCCTGCCTCCTAAGTGACAGGTCTGCTAATGTACAGGAGTTGGAACTAAAGGTGCTAGCTGGAAACAGCCTTTCCTCCAAAGACAGCTCCCTATTTAAAAATTCCTTGTTTAGGTTTAAAATAAAAAGTCTTTTTCTGAAGATCTAGATTTTGAATGTAAGACTGCTGAATGGATCGTATCCTCTTCCACATACAAGAATAACTTTTTATTTTAGATAAACTTACAACTACAGAAGTAGCAGTGCCCACATATTTACAGGATTTCTTTAAAAACAAATAGACCTTACTTCTTGAAAGGTGTTTAAAGGTACCCGTCGCAAGGGCTGCTGGATGCTCAGCACCTCTAAAGAAAGGGGGCCTCTTGTTTATGTGCTGATATTTTACCAAGTCTTCTATTGTCAAGAATAGCTTTCCTAACAACCTGGCCTCAAAAGAGAAGGTGCAAAGACTTTTGTCATCATAGCTCTAGCCTAGGTGAGCTTGAAACCTGTGTATTCACCAGAAGTTTAGATAAGTAGCTGATGTGCTTGTTACAATCCGAAAGACTGCTAGGTATATAGCATGTAGATAAAAATTGGACAACAGGAAATGTAGGAAGGAAGAGAATGGTTACAAGTAGCAGGAGCACATACTAATTATAAAAAAATTGATGCATTTAGAGTGAATACAGTATTTTAAATATAAACATAAAGGAATGATCTTTAAATATCCACGCTAGCCACGTCTTTCCCCTGTAGTGGTAATTCAACACTGGCATTTCAAGAGAAGCAGATTTTTGGGAGCAATGCAGAAAACAGTGTGGTTGGCCTTACAGATTTACCGATACCTCCATTTTGCTCGTGTAATCTCACAGCTCCTAAAACAAAGCCTCTCTTCAATACAACAAAGAAAAGGATGGAGATGCTGAGTGCCTGCCATTCCTGCATAAGACCTGGTAGGATAATGCTACGGGTAATGCTACCTCCCAACCTCTCCACTAACTACAGGTGTGCACTTAAAATGGCACACTGCATTAAGGAGGATGCCATTAGAATCATCATTAAACTTCCCATACTGTAAAACTACCCTGATACAGATATAACTATCCACTCTAAGAGATTATATTTCTACAGGTTTTAAGCATAAAATCATCTGTATGTTAAAAACCACGTGTAAGCCAAACAATGAAGTCTTCTGGTCAGAAGCACTCTAGAAATGCCATGACTTGTAGGGTCAGAATGGTAAGCTACGGTGCCCATACAGACAAAACAAAGTCTCCTCCAAAGCTAGCAGGAACATTATGCTTTGTACCACTGGGTGAAAACTCAGTTTTTATTCCCATTTCTTGACTGTCATTGATATTTTGGCTAAATTCTCACCTCTTCACCTCCTAAAGTGTGGGGGTGAAAAGCGGCACGGACTCCGGCAGACACGGCAACCAAAGACCTTTATTGCCTTTTGTTAGCATCTTTTATAGCAAGCAGAAGTGTACACGCGCTACCTGCAGCTTGCAGATAGGTTATAGCCTTGTGTTCACGCGCATCTATGCTCTAGCAGAGTGGCCCGTTCTTCCTGATCATGCGAAATGCCTTCATGGTCTTTATCTTGTTTTTCTCCTTCCAGCTGCACATTCCTTTCTCCGTTGTTTTCTGCTTAAGTGCCTTGTCATGCCAGGTGGTACAGTGTTTGCTCATTAAAATCAAACTCAGGAATGTCCGTTAGTGAGATTCCCATCCCCACACTGCACGACCTAACGAGATCCCTGTACTCTTCTTGAGTTGCCTGCCCCTTCTTCCACAAGCGGTAAACTCCTGATCATGCGAAATGCCTTCATGGTCTTTATCTTGTTTTTCTCCTTCCAGCTGCACATTCCTTTCTCCGTTGTTTTCTGCTTAAGTGCCTTGTCATGCCAGGTGGTACAGTGTTTGCTCATTAAAATCAAACTCAGGAATGTCCGTTAGTGAGATTCCCATCCCCACACTAAAGTCTTTGTAAGACTGTCTTGGCTATATATTTTTGAAGGGAATACCACTCTCCACTTAATGGATTTTTCTTCCACACCTTGGAAAAAACAACTTTTGAGAACAGAATTTAGCAACAATTTCTTCATGGAATGTGAATTCTGTGAACTTTCACTGAAATACTCATTTTCCTATGTAAATATTGAAGATATATGCATAACACTCAGCTACAATAAATGAGCTGTATGACAATATGAAAACTAATTTCACTGTAACTCCTTCCTCCCTCCCTAGTTATGGGACTACTGGGGAAATATGACCATGTACAGAGACAAGTACAAAAGCCACTGCTGGCATCTATTAGTGTAGTACTTAAAAATGCAATTAGGATGTTAGCATGTTTGGCTACCTACTGTACAGACATTACAAACTGCTTATGGTCCCGAGACAACACTAAACACTTGCTGTAAAAATGTACTCTGAGAAGCTGTCAATCATGTCAGATAAATGCAGGTGAATTTATCATGTAGATAAATAACAACCAGGCTCTACTTTTAATAGGAATTCATGCAAGGTTGGGAAATACTGCAGAGTTGTGTGCCATTGAGAGCGAATAAACAGGTTGCAGATGGTTTTGGTCTGGTCATAGGTCTTGCTTGAGGTATTTAAAAATTCAGTCTGTAAACACTAGATGGAGCTAAAAGATCTTTTTTATGTACGCCAAGAGGCAACACTAATTGCAAATATTCGTCTCTACCATTAATGCCAATTCGCACGTTGTATTCTAAGAAAAAGAAAACAAAAAAGCATTTACCATCTTTCCATCTACTGTGCACCTGCTCATCACTTGTATCTGTAACAAGACTGTGGCAGGGTATGAATGAAAACAGTAAATTCCTTCTGGCTTTGTTTTCACGTAAAATAGCTCAGAATATAAGCAGCCATCTGTACCTTAAAGGAAAATACAATTTTCTATCATACTGGAATTCTGATAAATTTGAAGATGTTAGGGAAGTTGATGTCATACCCATCCTAAACAATATAACAGCAGTGGGATGCTGTCTTCTGTAGCTCAACCATCAGGATACTGTATGATTTTCACCTTCATGAATATCATGAATAAAAGTGCAAACCTAAATTATTCGATACTGCAATCTAGGATGAAGTATGTGAAAAATTCTTTTGAGCAGCAGTTCAATTTTGTGTGGTCTGGGCAACATTAAGAATGGATAGCTCAGTGCCCTGCTATGTACAGATTCCTATTTCAATTCATTTTTCTTGTCAATCTTTAAATAAAAATAATAAAAAAAACCCTCTACTTTTGCATTCCATAAATATTTACAAAATCTAACAAAAAAAATAAGATCAATAACATTATTTTCTTGAAAATTAAACCTGAAAGAAGAGGGATAACCTTTCCAATCAGTAAAAAAGCAAAGGGTGGAAAAAAAATACTGGGAAAAGGCAACAACTTTTCTTTTTGATAGATGAAATTCAAGATTTCAATCAATGCTACAAAAGCTCATCAATTGAAGAGGACTTTTACTCTCCCCACTTAAAAAAAAATTACACGTGCTAATATTCTACCTCAGCCACATCATTCCAGATGTGACTAACTTTAGATGACAAGTGTTAAGAACTTGAAGAGCGCCAAGCATACACAATTTATGCAGTTGTAAAAATTTATGTAATCTGGAGTAGCTTGGTATTTTATAAGTTACAGGCAGAGCATAACACTCTTATTTAAAATCATATGGCATTCTACTTGAAAACTTGGGTGCTTTAGAAATCAGTGAGACTATTCATGGGCACTACTCAGCACCAATGAGAAAGGTGGGAATTGGTCATTTCTTTAGAAAAATCGTTTTTATGCTGAGGATCCCTTTAATGAGCCATAGACTACTGTGTTAATTTGAATCTGCTTATTACAAGACTCCAGTGTCTGCAGGAATGGTTCAGACATCATGGCAAGCGCTATAAGACTATGAAGAAAGGTAAAAATGAACTTTGGGTGCCTTGCTCAGTCACAGCAAGACAATTCTGCAATGTGTTAAAGGAAGGAAAACACAGCAAAGCTTGCAGATGAGCTTTGTCGTAAGGTAACACCTTCCAAATTACAGGGGATAATGGTGGGGAATGGATAGCACCTGAGTGCCCTGCACGTTGAAAAGGAAGAGAGGCGTGAAAAAAGGCTGATCCTTTGGTAATTTCAGAACATGCCAACTGCAGCTGGGAGGAAGCAGGGGATGATAATGGGGAAGTTCAATGGGAAATGAGCATCAGGCAAAATAGGTTGTCACAAAATGCTTTGGAGCAACACAAGGATATTCCACTCTGCACATTTGCGAAGTGAAACAGCATCAGCACTTCACAGAGGAGAAAATTAGAGAGAGAGAGGGAATCCGGACAGATAATTGGGAACAGATTAAATTTTTTTAACGTATGCTTATTTTCTTTGAGTGTTAGTATTTGTAATACAGAAATCAAAGGCATAAAAATAATTAGGTGTTGTACAAAAGGACATAAAAATAAAAAAGTGCAACAGGAAAAGTGTAAGCTGAATAGTTGTAAACAGTGTCTGGAAGCCAGATTTACTTCTCTGCATGGAATATATAATTTAAAATACAGTACATCTCTCCATCTTTCTACATCACCTTCCAAAAGAGAAGAGCACAGATAGCTACCACTGTAGTTAACTGCCAAACGCTTGAGGTACCGGTGTGCAGGGGGCACACAGTAAGAAGTCTGTCCTAGCTTTACCTTTTGTAAAGCACGCTTCCGTTACACGTGAACAAACCACACATCATATAGAGTGGAGACATCCAAGCTGTGCTTACTAGTTGCCCAAAAATTACTCTGTAATACATGCAAACAATTACGTGTCCTCTTCTCTGTTTGTGATGGCCTGACATCAAGCGCTGGTGTCACCTCCTCCACAAGAGGAGAGAAAGTGCAAGCTTAAGGGTGCATCTCCTGCTCCACATGTGCAGCCTAGTCCTTGGCCAGGGTGTTCGTGTTCAACCACCACAGCAGAGAGCAATCCTCTTGCAGGAACACCATAATCCCTGGTGGAAAGCAGGACTGATGTATCAAGCCCCAGCCATCAACCCTTGCAGACCCAACCCACCTCCCCTGAAGACACCTAGCTCTTGCTCATTTTTTCAACACCACAAGAGAAATCAAATTGCCTTCACCTTCTGAGCAGAGGCTGCTCTCTTCTCCTGCTTGGCTTTCATTTCTGCGAGAAGTCCACTGCCCATCACCTGCACGCCATACCTCCGGCCTCCTTGTGGGCTTCCTTTGCTGTCACCCCTCTCAGCTTTTGCCGCATCGTCTGGCTGCACCTCCTCCAGCGAGTCTGGCGTCTTTAATTCCTCAGATCGCTCTGTACCACCATTCTGCTCTGCAGGTTTTACCTCCTTCTTGCTGGTGTCCACAGCTGGACTTTTTGCAGCAACCTTGGGCGAGGAGGGCTCCTCTGCCACCAACACAGTCTGGGGACGTTCAGACTTGGAGCCTCTTGATTTGATTAAGTTAAGGAAGCCACTCTTCCTTGAGTCCCTTTTCTTCTTCTCATCACCTGCTTCACTGTGCTCACTGCTGTCCGAACTTTTAGTTGATGGTCTCCTAATAAAAGACACAGACATTTTAAACTCTTCTCCACTCCCCTCCTCCCTCTCTTAAATAGTACCAAATGACTTCTCCTGAGCAAAGCCAATCTTTTGTATGATCCATATGTTGCCCTAGGCCCAGTCATTAGCTGGTGTCTCTATATTAAAAACTGGACAATTAACATTGATCATACTGTCTTGAGGATTCCTGTGCTGGCCTTGTGCATGGTATGATGAAGAGAGGCAGCCGTTTCATCTGCACTGGGCACCCAGCTGTTTCCAACACCAGGCAGCTCTGCCCAAGCTGTCTAATGCACATATGTATTGGGTTTGTGCGGCAAGGTTTTGGTAGCGGGGCGGGGGGGTTACAGGGGTGGCTTCTGTGAGAAGCTGCTAGAAGCTTCCCCTATGTCCGACAGAGCCAATGCCAGCTGGCTCCAAGACGGACCTGCCGCTAGCCAAGGCCGAGCCCATCAGCGATGGTGGTAGCGCCTCTGTGAGAACATGTTTAGAAGGGGAAAAAAAAAACCTGCACAACAAACTGCAGCCGGGAGAGAGGAGTGAGAATATGTGAGAGGAACAACTCTGCAGACACCAAGGTCAGTGAAGAAGGAGGGGGAGGAGGTGCTCCAGGCACTGGAGCAGAGATTCCCGTGCAGCTGAAGATGAAGACCATGGTGAGGCAGGCTGTCCCCCTGCAGCCCATGGAGGTTAACGGTGGAGCAGATATCCACCTGCAGCCCGTGGAGGACCCCACACCAGAGCAGGCTCCTGGCAGGACCTATGGAGAGAGGAGCCCACGCTGGAGCGTCTGTTCCTGAGGGACTGCACCCTGTGGAGAGGACCCACGCTGGAGCAGGCTGGACCCGTGGACCCGCGTAGCCAAGAGGCGATGGGGGAGGAGTTTGGACTCACGTTGGAGAATTTCGTGGAGAACTGTCTCCTGTGGGAGAGACCCCACACTGGAGCAGGGGAAGAGTGTGAGGAGTCCTCCCCCTGAGGAGGAAGGAGCGGCAGAGACAACGTGTGATGAACTGACCGCAAACCCCATTCCCCATCCCCCTGTGCTGCTGGGGGTGGAGGAGTTAGAGAAAATTGGAAGTGAAGTTGAGCCTGGGAAGAAGAGAGGGGTGGGGGGAAGGTGTTTTAAGATTTAGTTTTTATTTCTCATTACCCTACTCTGATTTGATTGGTAATAAATTAAATTAATTGTCCTGACGTCTGTTTTGCCCATGATGGTAATTGGTGAACGATCTCCCTGTCCTTATCTCGACCCACGAGACTTTTGTTATATTTTCTCCCCCCTGTCCAGCTGAGGAAGGGAGTGACAGAGCAGCTTTGGTGGGCACCTGATGTCCAGCCAGGGTCAACCCACCACAACATACAATTTCACTCTGCTCTGTTTCCAGAGTGCGCTACCTCCGGTTTGTATCCACCCATTAGTAAAAGGAGAACAAACTGATCCAGGCACACAATTCACACAGCTTTTGGGGGATCTTGTCCCTTAAGGGCTCTGCTTGAAATAGGAACTAGTTGGCACAGCCACCTTCTCTCAATAAGGAACACAGAGAGGTCACCTTTATAGTGCAGATGCTCATCCTCAAAAAAAAAAAAAAAAAAAAAATCAACCCCAAAACAACCCACAGCCAGTAAGGTTTTTCTACAGGCATCTTATGAGCAGAGTATTCACACTTGAGGAGAAAGCTGGGCACATAACACGTCTGCATAAAAGCACCCCAGCTGGAGAGAGAGCCACTGGTGCAGCAAATGGAGCAAAGATCCTTAGCAATGGGCATGGCCAGGGACGGGTACACAGGGACAGCACAAGTTCATGGGGACATCTGAAAGGAGCGGCTGGCAGGCGCCCAAGGGAAGCACAGGAGGATGCAGTAGTCTGTGAGCACCCTGAACTTAACCTGGCTAATCCATTTTTCAAAGCTACCATAATTTTACCACTACACATAGTATATCACACACGGCTTCACATGTCACCATAGATATTTATAACTCACAGTGACTTTAAAACATTTGCTTTTCCTGCCACGGCTATCTACCAGTTAACACCTACCATTTCCTTAATGGATGTCACATACAGCACAGAAGGGGTCATTCCAAATTTTCTGGAAATCACCCTAGCTTTCTCATTTATTTATGTAAGTATTTGTGTGTGTGTGTGTGTCTGTGTGTGTTATGTGCATGAACATGCATGAATGCAAGAACATCTAGATGCATGGTTCTGTAAATATACAACCAGCTACAAAGCAATTGTATAAGCTGTATAACCCTTCTACAAAGCTGAAGGAGACATATCTTTCAGATGAATGTATTGCCTAAATCTGGAATACTACAAATTGGTCAAACACGTCTTTAACATATTTCTAAAACAACATAAATCTACTGTCATCTATCAAAACACTGTGCCCAACAGCAGTCCTTACTAGAGACACACGTATGTACTACTAGCACTGGAGAGGAGATCCTCAACCAATACACAGCTCTGCTTCAGCTCTAATGAGCTCCACTGAAAGGTAAAATGAAGTCAACTGAATTATAAAAATACACACTAGTCAATACCTGCCCGCCCCGGTATATTAAAGCAATTTATTTCAAAGTAGTCATTTTTAAGGCAGGGTAATTGAATTCACAATGTCTTGACTACTAAGGTATTTTCTGACTTTGACAACAGCAACCCTGGATATTGGGAACAGAAGTCAAATACAACTTAGAAGTGCTACTTGCCCAGCTATCAGGATGATTTTTTTTTAATTTAATTAAAAAAAAATAAATTTGAACTTACTTTGAATCCATTTTTGTCACTTTCTTAGTGAAAAATTCATCCACGCCTTCATCCACTCTCCCCATGAGGCCATTCTGATCCCCTTCTGGAGGCACTCCAGCAGACACCTGACAGAAGAAAAAACTCTCTCTGGTATATAATAATCTAAGCATATTTGTTTCAATGGTAATAAAGAGTTAAGACATTATAAAAATTGCGTGTGCCAACCAAACCTCAGTGCAGACAATGAAATCACCACTGGAATTCCCCCTTTAGTCAGGCCAGTTGACGCATTACATCAAATGCAAAGTAACTCAAAACACCAACGACAAATTGGATACTGCAATGCATGAGGCCAGGAATCAAATGCCTTGGGCTTGTGAGAATAGAGCACTAGTTCAGTTAGAAAAGAAAAAAGCAGTTAAGGAAAAATTAAATCCTGATTAGGTAGTGACCTGAAGAGAAAGTATTTTCAACAGCTAGTTGTCTCCCTGTTCAGAGAAAAACATATGTTCTGGATTTTGGATTTAGAGATTTAGAAACAGAGCTCCAGCAGGCTAACAGAGCCTTTTATAATTCATTCAATCCACCACTTACAGAAGCAGAGACTCTAAATACAGAATCAGCTGTTTCACTTTAGGAACCGAACAGATTTTTGCCGAGTGTCTGAAAATGGAAAACCTGCTCCCTTTCTTTGGTTTCAATGCCCACGTTTTAAATGTGGGTGACTGGAGGCATCTAAACCAGGCTGACTTAGTAATACCTGCCAACCACAAAAGCCCTGTGAAGATTAGCTGGTGACTCTGCAGCCTCCTAAAGATGAAACACGCTGTCTCCTGGGAGGATTTCTCACGTGGTCTAGCTCCCGTACGTGGCTTTGATGTGGAAAAGCTCTATTACCAGCAGAGAGACTTCCTACAATTTAAATGCTGTATGGAAACCTTTTAGGTGACTACAGAGGACTCCACAAGACCCAACCCAGTTGTATTCTTGGAAGTACTAACGACTGGGAATCAGTCTGCCACAAAACAGCAGGGTTTGTAATTTGAAACAATTTAAATCAAGGATTTAAATATGATAACTCAGAGTAATCCCAGCTTCCCTTTTCAGCTGGAATACACACTCTTTTCTATGACTCTAAAAAGAAAAATACTCTTAAAAGCTGCTGTTAACATCAAACCCAGCCTCATTAAGCCAAGACAATGGATTGCATATGAACTAATGCTTTGACACATCCATGAAACTTTTTACATTCCGTGGCTGAACCTTGTTAGAAGCCTAGTATTTACTTTGTTATCAAATATAATAGTTAATATTTTATTGATACCTGCTGTAGCAATGTAATACTGATCTGAAAAGAGCCTACCTGGTAACAACTGCTTTGTTGCCAGTCAAACTGCATATTTTCTGTAAAAAACAGTTTTATTCTAAGAAGCACAATGACTTCTCAGACTTCCAACTCTGCCACTCCACAAGTTTTTTGTAGAGAACTTGTTTAGCTGGAACATCTGACATTAGGCAGCAATGTATATGCTAACATCTGGGTTGGTCACACCAGTGCTGGTTGTCTCAATGTAAATATTTACCTTCTCAGTCAAAAAAGAGTTGACACTGACGTTTCAACTGAAACGTGTCAACCAAAAGTGGCTGACGTATTTCAACAGAAATGAGAAACCATTTAATATTGATACCGGAGGCCTCCAGGTAGTAGGAACACATGTGTAAGTATCAAAGGCAAGTGCATCTCCTGAAGGAGAAGTAATGCAAGAATCTAATGATCTACAGCAAATGAGATGATCTACCTCAAAAAAGAAAACAGTTTGCATCTGAAAATGCAGCAAGTCCTAAAAATGTACTAAAGACATACACAAAAGTTGAGGGCCTTAATAAGGTCCTCGAGGCACGGGATTTTCTTATAGATGTTTACTGTAATGCCTTTTAGTGATCAACGTTAATGTAAAAGACTGAGCTCTGGTTTATTTTGTGTTTTATGCTCCTAATACTAAAAAAAAAAAAAGTTAAGTTTTCATTTGTCAATTTTTTTTTTTTTAGCCTAAGTTTAAAAGTCACCTTCTATGTTTCTTTATTAAGGGAAAAACTGGCTTGGAAGCAGAAATAAATAAGATGAATCACAATCTCTTTCATACATTAGATATTCACCTCGTTGCTGTACTAAATCTTCAGACATGATAGAAGAACTCATTAGGTTAAGATCTCAGAAAAATCTAAATGATAAACAACTGTTTCATCTTATTGCTTCAAAGCTACTTGGGGGCGGGTGGTGCTGAGGTTTTCTTTCTTCCCCTCTCTTTTTTTACCCTCTGAACACTCATTTCAAAACTCTGACAAAACGATAAATCTTTCTTCTGCCCGCCTACCCACCCCAAGTTAAAAGTTTACATTTCTCCCATTTTTCTCCATTTTCCCCTTTTTTCTTACATTTTTCAGCTTACAAAGAACCAATCTGTTTTCCAGCAAAACCAGAGAAGTACAGCTATGATCATCTGAGACGCCTTAAATTACTAAATAGAAATAATGGGAACAGCAAACAACCCAACAGACCTGCTTTAAGCTGTAGAAAAGGTCAAGATTTTGCCTCTCACATTTCAAGTGCTTTTCCTAACCACATGCTTTCTGTATTCTTAAAGTGGCAAAACTAGCAGCAAATCAATTCTGCAAACAATGCCACAGTCCACTCATGACTCTGGCCTTCAAAATTTGGCTGTTTTATTTTCGGAAGCATCAACGCAAACATCTTAAGTCTTTCAAAAATCTGTTTAGACTTGTTATGAGGTCAGAACAAGTAAGGAATTAAATGGTCCATAAAAACAAGACAGGGACAAATGAGTTTAAGTAAAAAAGTTCCTTTCAATTTCTGCAACTAAATAAACCCCTAATTTCCTAATTAATTCAATATGGATGAGCATTCCCACAACATTGCACTATCATGGGAAGTAACACTTCTCCTCTACAAGACGTAAGCTTTTTGTTTCTGTTGAGCAAGATATTGTATGTCCTAGTTCCATGCCTGCTAACGAAGCACTTGCCCTCCCATGCCCCCACTTCTTCCACACCCCTGTGCAGATGGCACAGAATGCGCTCAGTAAGTTTGGAAGAGAGGCAAGTTTAGCAACTGGGAAAACATGTGCGTTCTGCAGAATTGGAAGAAGTAAACACAGATGTGTTTTCACGACAACACGGAGACCAGTCCGTCTTTCTGCTACCTCTATCCTTCCCTGTAAAGTGCAAGGGAATGGAAAGTTGGCTTGAATATCCCCCCTGCTTGAAAGTTTCCCCATTTTCAAGTGGTGCAAAAAGCACTCTACTGCCTGATACGATCTTTCCCAGCATTAGGGAAATTTTCAAGGGTCCTTTCCACTGACAATCCTCAGGGAGCAGAAGAGGCCACAGGCATTCATTACTAGGCAGCATAACTCAGAGAAGCAATGGCTGCCCCTTGATAAGGGTTACTTATCATATCAGCTGTGCTCTGTTGCCGTGAGATAGCTCTGTAACTCCTCCAGATCTGTCCTTACATACCCCGAGGACACCATCACAGACGTAAATCTTTACTGATGTGGTGTGCCAAGGAAATGGAACTGTGGGAACTCCACACACATATACTTGGGTTCACACCAATGCCTTTCGTAGACAGACACTGCTCTTCTGTTTTGCTTTTCTAAGGCAGGCTCCAGCATGAAAAGCAGATCTGTGACTATGCAGATTTGCTGGCCCAAACACCATCTTTAGTTAAGGAGCTGTGGGAAGCTGGGTGTCACAGATCAGATCCTCTGAGAGCTGATAGAAATAAGAATTCATGCCAAGTTACCACATCTTAATGCAGGCAGAAAAAAGGATTAAGAATTAACAAACCCTTACAATATAATTGAAAAGTCTCATGATATTTTGTGCATTTCCTGTGAAAGCTCCAAGTACCTCCAGAAACTGCTTCCATGAAAAACAAAAGCAAATTAAAAAAGGATAAAACATATCCTGGTTTTAGGCTGTGTCAAACAAGACAAAAAGCTTGTAATAAGGATTGCACACTGACAGACATGAATACCAGAAGAAAAATTTAGTTGCTTATGGCTTTTAAAACTTTAACAGTTGTCCTCATTACATTGCAAGACCTGACTCATGGCAAAAAGCAATCAACAGACGACACCACCAGCAATATTTTAATGTAGACTCACTGCTGCTTGGCTGGGCTGCTGCTTTTTATTCCTTTTGGGCCTTAATTTTGTAAAGTGTTCCAGTTTTCTCCCTTCTTCTGATGGCAGCTCTGAAATGAATCCAGAAGTTCGTTTGTCTGGCCTGCTGGAAGGAAATGGTGGGTCTTCTATATGGATAGGTACTTCTTCCAGTGCTTTATCTAGATCAAATTCCATTTCTAAGAAAAATCAAAACTTTCTAATTAGACTTAACATGCTATTTAACACAAAAGGCAATGCCATTCCTCTCTTTTGTGGTAAATAATTATAGACACATTTAGAGAACTCAGCCACAACATGTTTGTGAGCAGCCAGAGCACTGTGGGCAAATATTTACTACCAAACACACTAGCAGAGTCACAAAACAAAGCAACCAGTGTGGGCCGCAAATGCAATCCAGAGGGAGGGAGAGTCACTTGTGCTTTTCAATCAAGAACTACCTAGAAGAATCTCAGGCAAGCAAAGAAGCAAAAAGGTTTTAAGGAATTCTCACTTACCAAAAGCTCTGGACACCGGCCGGAGCATTCTACTGTGGATGCTTTTCCTTTTTGATTTAGGAGTCATCTATCAACATAAAACAAACCAAAAATTACTTTAGCGGACAGAAGATATGACAAAGAACACCTTTTCCTTTCTATCCAACAAATCAGTTCTTCAAGCCTATGTACCATTTCAAGATCTGATTGGGTTTAACACCAGGAGGGAATCGGGTTTTTTCCTCCCCTTCTCAAACATTCAGAACTTTTTCAAAATTGACATTTTGTTCAACTGACTTTGAACAGAACCAGGGAGGTAGTTTATTCTTCCCATTAAAACTGCAGGCTGTACACAGGATGATTATTTGGACTGTCCAAGCATTAACTCATTGTGTGGATGCTTCCTTTTTGATTTAGGAGTCATCTATCAACATAAAACAAACCAAAAATTACTTTAGCGGACAGAAGATATGACAAAGAACACCTTTTCCTTTCTATCCAACAAATCAGTTCTTCAAGCCTATGTACCATTTCAAGATCTGATTGGGTTTAACACCAGGAGGGAATCGGGTTTTTTCCTCCCCTTCTCAAACATTCAGAACTTTTTCAAAATTGACATTTTGTTCAACTGACTTTGAACAGAACCAGGGAGGTAGTTTATTCTTCCCATTAAAACTGCAGGCTGTACACAGGATGATTATTTGGACTGTCCAAGCATTAACTCATTGATCCCCAACTGTAAAACAAGGGAACTATTAAAACCTCACCTCTGCATTTGAGATCATGAGGCACAGAAAACTTAATTACTGCGTGCAGTACTGCACAGTTAATGACAATACCAGGGCTTGTTCTGGCTTTTATTTTTGATACAAAACACTCTTCCTCAGTTCATTTGTTAGTGACATGCTACTAGGAATGATTAAAATTCAGGTATCTATGCCTCTGGACACCACCACACAGCTCACCAAACTTCCCTAGGAAAACGCAGTCTTGGAGCACACAGCCCTTCTTCAAAAAGCAAAAATACCATGTCAGTGTTAGCAATATCTCCAGCAAACACATAACTTTCCTGGACTTTAGATACGCTGAGAATAGGTGGAAAGTTACCTTGGCATACACTCAACGTAGTTACTGAAAGTTATGCGCCATTATTCTTTTCATCTTCACATTCCCAGAAAAAAGGGGTATGTTGCCTTAAGAGCACAAATACCCAGACTTAAGACCTGAGTTTGTTATTTTTGGAAGAAAGTTGCCCTTATTTTCTTGCCCAGACTCTTCTGAAAGTTTGCATGGCAAGAAAGACAGTTTTGCTACAGGAAATGCATGCGTCGCCAATTCTGAACCTCTTAACATAGCTCAGCGTGAGACTTTTAAACAAAAAGTTGACCTGCAGGTCTTCTAAAGAGTTAATTTAAAATGACTCAGCTTCTGCAAAGATGGGCTCCTTTTGTGGTAGAGTCGTACATGCTGGCTTTAGTGACATCCATATACTTCTATTTACTTGCTAGTCTTGAAGCCTAGCGGCTTCAAATCTGGAGTGTCAGTCAGGAAGCTGTTACGGCTCACAACTCATTAACAGAATTGTTAATCAAGTTTAGTAGTATCAATTTTGTATGAGCCAGAAAAGACATAGTTGGCATTGACATTTCAGACAAATCATGAATTGTTTAAGGTAAACATTTGCTAGTTTTTATGTACGAAAAGTTCAGTGCACAGACTTACATGTACTGAATTCATATTCCCATCCAAAGTAGTCAGGAGGATTACTATGCCATTATTCACATGCTCAGGGTTATGACAGATTTTTGTAACAGGAAAGTTACCCATTACCCATCTTCTCAAGACCAGATTTGACTCGCAGACTACAGAGCGGGCAGTGATAGCACTGTCTGGGCAACACAGCTCTGTTTTTATTGCCTTGCTCATCGCTGGGAAAAAGAAGATACCTCCAGCTGTTGCAGGTTTCCACTTCCACATTTGACAAGCATCAGTAAATGATACAATAGTTTCAAGACCAGCCAGGAAATAGCTTGCCACCTGAGCAGACTTACCCTGAAATTAATGAGCAGGCAAAGTGTTAACTGCATCAAAGGGTCAGACATTACTCTCAGTTACCAATAAATTAAATGCAATGGATTCAATGGCAAGTGGCTGGAGAGGTGCTGAACTGCACGCCTTGACAGCTGCCGATCCATCACCCAAACCTGAAACAACCAAAGGCATCCGCACCTCATGTAAGAAGAGTTGAAGCAGCTCAGCGTTTGGGGGACAGCAATTAGGAGTCACTATCAGTAGTCCCGTGGTTTTATTTCCAGCCATAGCCCGTTTCTCTTGTTAATGTGTATTTGCATGCATTTTGGTCTGCTTGCCACTTTTTTTGGTGGTGCGACTGGAAATGACATCTAGTAGGATAATGCAGCAACTCATGCGCTAAAGAAGATCAGAAAGGAGGACAGAAAACAAGGCTGATGGGAGACCTCTGATCGCTCAGTAACTTCACAGCCATGGCCAGTGTTCAGAGAGCTCCTGAATGACCACAGACAAGCCGAGAGCTGCATCGGCCCAGGGCACCAATGCAAAACAGCACGGGGCAAGTTTTGAGGTTCCTGTGCAAGGACTTTAACGCTCCAAGACATCCCCGACAGCCAGGAACAGAATGATTCCATCTTCCTTCCCAGACAAGAAAACGCCCCCAGATGACCCTGCAGAGCTTGTGCTGATGACCATAAGCCAGTCTCTGGATCACTGCTATAACTTACTGTCAGCTTGGCACGATCCATCAGCAGCTTGGTTGCCGGGGATAAAGGCAGAGGGATAGAGATGCCTCCCATTTGCTTTAACAGCATGAATAACAGCAATACATACACTTTTATTTGAAAACCTTCTGTTTTCTAGCCTGTTTAGGAAGTGCACAGATGAAAGGCTTCTTGCCAAGTGAACTTTCTAGATCACACACAGAGCAAAATGGGTCAAAGCATTAATTTAAATAGGCCAGTGTGCTCTTTTTACAAAATATTAGACTTAATCTCAGCTTAATATCTCAGCCACCATGCAGTATCCTACAGCAGCAGAGCACATGTCATTACCAGAGGAGATATCTGAACTCCTAGGGAAAGATCTCTGCCTCTCCCCAGCCTGAGCCCCATTTCCCATAGTTCATGGAAGCAGTTCAGGTTTGGCAGGCGTGCACCTTCTGCCTTCCCACCACCTCTGGCCACACAAGCACAAGGTGGCTCTCCTGCCTTACGTTTCACTCGTGGCCTTTACAGGGGAATAGCTGTTAGCATCAACCTCCCCTCCTTCACTTCTTCCACATCTTCCAGGGACTTTCCATTCTAGCAGACTACCTCCTGAACTTCTTCCTTGTTTTGCCTACTTTTCTGTGAGCACACTGTAGGCTGCCTGGCAGAACAGATAAAAAGATTAACTGCATCTCTGGGTCTCGGGAGGCCCTCTTGGAAGTCTGCGTGCGCCTATGCCACTGAGACGTCTGGAGATGGCTCCACGAAGGTACCCCTCTGCAGTAGATGAGAGCCAGCAAATCTCCACCACGCTCCCAAATAAGGGCTTATTTAGAGTTAGGCACTCTCAGTGCCCAAGCTAACTTTAAATTCCCAGGATCTCTTCCCATGATCGCTTTTCCAGATTCCTCCCTTCTGACTCCCTTCCTCACAAAACTATCTGAGCTGTCTTGAGTTTTCTTAAATTATATTACCAACTGTGGAAGAGCACTAGTATCTTGGGAATTAAAAACAAGAACTAAACTGAGTGCTAGAAAACAATGTGCTTTTAGCAACAGGGTCTCAGATACTCTGCATTCCTTGATTATACAGATAATTAAAATTACTTTCAGTGCTGAGGGATATGCTCGTTTCCATGTTTTTCTCCTCCTTCTCCAAAGTAATTTATATTCAATTCTATAAGATACAGGGATGCTCTGTGACCCTCCTGTCACTTTCCTTTCAAAAAATTTCAAACAAACTAATGAACAACTTCGCCCTCCCTCTTGAAATTCACCTCCTCAACCAGTCTCCCTTCAACCCTCCTTCCTGCAAAACAAGGTATGGGTTTTCAGCTTCGAGAACGCATTAAGGGCGACAGCACAAAAAGGTCAGAACAGCAGTCAAAGGCTCAAGGTGATTCAATTAGACAAAGAGAACACAACTGACCAAACTGAGATAACCCCTGACATCTCTTCCACCCTAGTGGCAAGAAAGCCCTAGTTTATGCCCATTTTTAAGCCAGTCTTTCATTAAGCTAGATGATGCTTGAATATAAAACCAAATCAATAGATTTTCCTTCTGAGCAGTAACATGAGTGCTTATACCTCTGACATCAGCACTCTGCTTTGGGTTGGTCTTAAAGCCAAGGGATGCTTTAAATTCAGATGCTATGCTAGCTGAACCTTTTTGTAAAATCCAGTCTCATCCCCGAACCGCTGCCTATTTCATTTGTAGGTGCAGATGGATGGCACTACAGTCTCCCAGGAGACTCACAAGGCAGTACAGAGGCAAATGGAGCACAAAAGCGTAAACAAGTAGGCCAGAAACAGCAGAGCTAAAAAAATACTTACACTTGTACAGCAGAGAGTCTCCATGCAGCAAAAAAGAAAGAAAAAAGAATATGAATGGGGAAGACAAAGCAATAGCAGTTCTCAGGAAAGGAGGCAAAACCAGAAGTCACCAAAATAAAGAAAACTAAAGCCAAAACACTTAGAAGTCTTAGCAGGAAAGGTAACATGCAAGAATGAGGTAAAAATCCCTTGCATCTGGAGGTGCTATATACTTCGTGTTTCCAGAGGATAACCAGAGAAGGATGTGATCTCTCTTGTTTTATCTATATTGGGACAAATTCAGGTTTTCAGACGTTTGTTTCCAATATATGGCACTCGCCAATGGTGCCAACCTGCCACCTGCTGTCCCAATGTACTGTGTTTTTTCATTTTGCTGGCACCAGTAGTGAGAAAAAACTGTAATTCTGTTATTTCCTAGTCTGAAGGAAGCTTCTGAATTAAAAATTGGCAGTTTGTTGTGGAAAGCAGGAGAGCAAGGAAAACAAAACAAAACTTCTCTTGAAGGAATGAAAAGGGATGCAAGTCTCTTCTCCCAAGGTTTAAATAAACCTCATCAGATCAACAGTATTTCTCCTTCCCATAAGGAGGTTTAGAGGCACAGGCTTTCAAGCAGTTTTGGCACATTAGAATAATGCTATTCTATTAATAAAGCACGACCTTTCCTCTGCCCTTCAAAAAACTAAAAGAAAAAAAGGAAACAGCACAGCCATCATATGAAATAAAGCAATGCCATATCCCATCTCTTGTGTGGCACATGACCAATCATGCTCCTTCTTAATTTAGAGTAAGGAGAAACAATTATTAGAAGTGCGGTTTTGTCTTCAAGTTGAATGGGAACTGCTGCTATAACAACGCTGCAGGTATTAGCAGAGTGTTTGTGGCAGAAGTCAATAGCCATGGTCTGGATTAAACTTCTCAGCAAGGAAGTGCTGCATTTTTAAATGGATATTGCACTGGCGTTTAATTATCAGCAGTGAAAACAGGCTGCACATAACATGAAGTTCATCATTTCATTGTTGAAGGGATATTAAGGTCAGTTTTTCAATGCCTTGACATTTTCAACAATAACGATCCACTTGTCATGGTTCATACTTCTAAGCTTAACTGTAGCTAAAAGTTTTAAAGATACGATGGGCTATCTTTGAATAGCAAGAACAGTGTTCTTGCACACAGTGCCACTCCTCTATTTTCCTACTGTCTTCAGGGGTTTTGTTTGTTTGTTTTGTTTTTTAATTTTTATTTTCTTTTACCTTCAGAAACTTTGGCTTTATGCAGGAGTTCTCAACTAACAGTGATTCAGGCAAACCTCCTCATTACTCTCATTTTTGTATGCTATCCACACACATATACACTCTTACTCCATTTCCCTACCAGAATCCATGATCTCTCTTCTCTTGCCCATCTTCTATACTACCATTCACTAGGGCTGCTCTGAGATTGCTGGAGAGACTGCAGAATCCATTGAGAAACATCTCGAAAACTGAAACCATCTTAAAAATAAATCTCCAGCACACTTCAAAAATCAATCTGCAACACCGTTTCTCTTTCAGACAGCATTCATGGTAGTATTCCAGTGTGTTCTGTGTATTTAATGCATAGGCAGGAAAGTTAGTTATATTGTACAAGCAGCTGGAAATGTGATTAGGACCGAAGTGCAAAGCAATACATATATAACAGGAAGCAATCCCAGGATTTGGGGGAGTTTACAGTCTACGGTCCTGATCCAGCAAGAGCTTATGGAAATTCCTACCTTTCACACTTCAGTGATCCCACCTAAGTGAGTGTGACTGCTGAGCCTCTTAAAAGTTAAAAAGTGCTAATCAGCTTGTGGGTAGGGAGTAAGGAGGGAGAAGGAGGAGAGAGAGGCACACAGCAGGCAACAGGTTAGACAAGGAAGCAAAGCAAGACTAAGGGATTTGCCTGAAGTTACCAAGGAATCTGGCTGCTCTGCAGGGAACCTAATGCTGGTCTTCAGTCCCCTGAAGTACTACAGACCACGAGGCCACACAACCCTTCCCTTTGTTTGCTCTCAGCATAATTGCAAAATAAAGTGGTCTGCCTCCCAGCATACACGGGTCATTGCGAAAGACAAAACGCCAACCCACAACCAAAAATCCAACCAAATTAAACCCAGGCAAAACCAGAAATTGGATCAGGGAACCATAACAATGTGCCAACTGGGAATGAGCTGTCAGAAAAAATATTTTCAAGGATTCTTCCAGAACATTTTAAACCAGTGCTAAATTGTTTCAGCTATACGTATTTTGTGGGGTATGCCTTTTTAAGAAAGAGGTATATGAAAACAAGGCATCTTATCACAAGTCCTGCTGTTTTCCTTTGCTGAAAGGAATCCTGACCTGTAAAGCTGCCGTGACACCATTTCAGTCAATCAACATTTCCCATGCTTCTTCTACTCTCCTAACTACCTTTGACAGAGATGTCACACATCTGTTGTCTCATTAAAAAAAAAATCTTCAGGTATTCTTTATAAAGCAGAGCTGTAAATTGACCAACTTTGCTTTTTTGCTTATGAATCTTTGGACACACCGGTGTCTCACCATCTGTATGGAAAGCCTTAGAAACTAGAAAGTTGCTATTGCTTACTTCAACTACTAAAGATTTTATAACATGATTTCCAGGGTAAAACCCTCAGCACGACTTGCAGAAATGTAGCTACATACTTCCCACTAGCAGTGATGGTAACCTGAATCACCGTCCTTAGAATCTCCCCCTCGAGTGCCATTGTCCTTGGAAAGTTAAACACAATGCTAAAATCCATGACAGCTAATGGAGTATTTTACAGGAGACAGGAGAGCAAAGCCACTAACACATCGTTTAGAAACCAAGACCAAGCTGCCATAGGCTGCTGTTTGTTGATACAGCTGTCCTGAATGTAGCGGCTATGCATTTTTACACCAGCAGAGGATCTAGTCCTGACCTTGTATTTCAAAGTTCTGTCCTCTATATGGAAATACTATATATAAATATAGATACTGTAAATAAATATGGCATACAAATAATCCATAGGTGAATTTAAGGAGTATGTTTGTTTATTTCCTTCCCTTCCGCAAGAGTTGAATTTCTAGAGAACAAGCTGTGGTTCAGAATTAATTCAATTAGTCTCATCTAAACCAGCTTGACCTTTAGAATTACTTTGTACAGCAACATTTTCTGAAAGAAAAGGAGTAGCACTGCAGTAAGAAAAGCTCAATAGATTTGCCCTTGAGCTTGTTTCATTTTACTAGCCAAGAAACCTTTGCTTTTCTATTTGCTCAGTTGTGGCTCATGTACTCCGTGATATTTCACCAAGTATTTCAATATATTCTTTTAATTAACAATTCTGCACTTGCATCTTTCAAGTCATGCAAAATTCCTGCTAGTAAATATTCCCGCATATAAATATCCAAAGCTTTTATTATGAAGAGTAAAAAACCAGATGCATGAATTAAACTGAGCAGTTCCTAAAACTATTAAACTGAATCTTTTATTTAATGTTCTGAATGAGTATCCTGCAAGGAACTCTGCCTGGAACTACCACCTGCAAGAGAAAAAGCAATTCTCCGTATCATCAGTTCCGTTTTCTACTTGCTCATGAAGAGGCTAGCAGCATCTTCTACAGCAGCTGGGCTTTGAGATGAACAAAGACGATGATTCCAACTAATTTATTTTAGTTAAAAACTAAGTGTAGAACAGAGAGCTGCTGCAGGTCAGATGGCACAAACTCTCTCTTTAATTCACCACAACCTGCTTGCTTGTCGTTGTTCATTACCTTCAGCTGGTAAACGCTGATGCAAAAATTACTTTGTTCATGACCTAAACTTCCATGTAGTAAGAAGAAAAAGCTCTTACACTCACCAAATATGGAGGGGTGGACAGCTGTTTAAGATATTCTTAGGCAATTCTTTAAAGACAGCCACCATATGTACCAGGTGCCCTGGGCAATAACATACAATCATAGAATGGTTTGGGTTGGAAGGGACTTCTAAAGGTCATCTAGTCCAACCCCCCTGCCGTGGGAAGGGACATCTTCAACTAGATCAGGTTGCTCAGAGCCCCGTCCAACCTGACCTTGAATGTTTCCAGGGATGGGGCATCCACCACCTCTCTGGGAAACCTGTGCCAGTGTTTCACCACCCTCAGCGTAAAAAATTTCTTCCTTATATCTAGTCTAAATCTACCTTCTTTCAGTTTAAAACCATTACCCCTTGTCCTATCGC
>NW_008795036.1:1988863-2024359 GCF_000699145.1 Aptenodytes forsteri
CCCATGGCACTCTACCAAGCAGATCCCTGAAGAGGCCAAAGTCTGCTCTCCTGAAGTCCAGGGTAGTGAGCTTGCTGTGCGCCCTCCTCGGTGCCCTCAGGATCTTGAACTCCACCATTTCGTGGTCATTGCAGCCCAGGCTGCCCTTGAGCTTCACATTCCCCACCAGCCCCTCCTTGGTGAGCACAAGGTCCAGCATAGCACCTCTCCTCATTGGCTCCTCTACCACTTGGAGAAGGAAGTTATCATCGACGCATCCCAGGAACCTCCCGGATTGCTTATGCCCTGTCGTGTAGTCCCTCCAACAGACATCAGGGTGGTTGAAGTCATTAAAGCAAGTTTGAGGCAAGGTACTCCTGAATGGAAGTGTTCAAAGTCAGGTAGGATGGCACTTTGAGCAACCTGATCTAGCAAAAGATGAGTCCCTCCAACAGACATCAGGGTGGTTGAAGTCATTAAAGCAAGTTTGAGGCAAGGTACTCCTGAATGGAAGTGTTCAAAGTCAGGTAGGATGGCACTTTGAGCAACCTGATCTAGCAAAAGATGTCCCTGCCCATGGCAGGGGGTGGACTAAATGATCTTTAAAGGTCTCTTCCAACCCAAACCTTTCTATGATTTTATGAACGGGAACTGTTGTATCTGCCTGCCCTACAGCTTCCCAGGACTGAGAACCAACACAACTTCTGCATCTCTCCTTCCTTCCAACAACCTGAAGTGAACAGCTCCCAAAAGGATAAGTAGTCATCCAGGCAAAAACCACCAGTCATCTTCCCACCATCATTAGACCCTTTGTTATGAACGGGAACTGTTCTATCTGCCTGCCCTACAGCTTCCCAGGACTGAGAACCAACACAACTTCTGCATCTCTCCTTCCTTCCAACAACCTGAAGTGAACAGCTCCCAAAAGGATAAGTAGTCATCCAGGCAAAAACCACCAGTCATCTTCCCACCATCATTAGACCCTTTGGGGGCAGATGATGCATTGCTTGCACTGAAGCAGTGACATTTCAAAGGAGGAACGCTACAGGGAGACTCATCACAGTGAATCAGATACAGTTTACTCTGGACAGGGAAGTGGACTAGTAGCCTCCCTGCTCAGAATTACGATGGGTAGTTCTACCCTTGAAAACCCAGGCATACTTGAGCTGCTGCTCTTTTCTCATTGAAGTTTGTTTCAAACATCTTTCCAGCATGCACAGTAAATCTTTATACCCCTGAGACACTTTGAGATATACTTTGTGAACTTAATCGTCAAAAAAAAACCCCAACCACCAACCAACCTCCTGAATTTTAAGTCTTGTCAGGAACTACTATATCAAGATATCTCCCCATTAAAAACAGGATATATCTTGATAGGCAACTAACAAATATTCCAAGACCCTGTATGGGAAACAGAAATACTTGAGTAGAGTATTTGAGTTTCTTCTCTAAAACAAACGGTTAGAAAGGGTCAATCATAATTACAAGGATGGCAAAACTCAAAGGCTGGTCTATGGAGTGCCAGCAACTATGTCTGATACATGATTTAAATAATGCCACTTAGTCAGACAGTCATGGGGCAGCACATGAGCCTAGGAAGGACAGAAACACCATGAAAGAAGAGGAAGATGCCTACCCTGCAAAGCAGGACTTGCTCACCCGCAAGCGTGGAATTTAGTGCTGGCTGGCAACAAGGCACTGGATTCTGCAATTTCTCAGAGAGTATGGACACAAACTTCCCCCGGAGTATCTAAATACCGTGGTATTGGAAATGACCCACAGCTAAAATGTACAAGATAAAAAGAAGTTCTGATCAGCTTTGAATGAAACTACTCTGACTTTTCAATCACTTTGTCTTTCTATCCTGCTCATTCCTTTTAGTTTTCTTTAACATCTGCCTACTTGAAGGTTTTTTTCACCAGTTTAAGTGCTTTTGTCCTGTCGCTACTGACCTCAAAAATTCACAGTAATTTCATCTTTACTCACATGAAGAAAGATTCTTATTGCAGAGATACACCCACCACTTTGCAATGAGGCTTTAGCTGACCTGAATAACATCAGAAGAAAGAATCTATTTACCTCTAAGTTCTCCTCTAGTCTGAGAGAGAGATGTTTTGAGAGGAAGCCTGATAAATTTATGACTAGGATTGTGTGATGCAGTTGTCAGTGATAGCAAGGATGAGATCTGATGACTCGGAAGCTGTCTTCTAGCCTTTTGGCACTATGTACTCTTGATTTTATTTATTTATTTAAAAGTTCCTATTCCAGTAACCCAGCTCATCCCAACCTCCTTTTCCTTGACAAAATATAGCAAAATCTAATGGTACTCTATAACTGCCTGCCCTAACACAGACGACTTCTCCCCTCTTCCTGTGAGCAACTATTCTTTATCCCTGCAATATGAGGTATCAATTTTGCAGAGCAAAAAATTGCAAGCCTCCTGTTCTGGGTGAAGCGAGAACCATGAAGCACTCTTAGTGAGACAGACTCGTGCATGTGCTGTTTTCAGTAGGCTCTCCAGATTTCAGGGTAAACAAGACTCCCCCATACAACACAGATAGGTAACTCTTGCCAAGTTAATTTATTTGAGACGCTGGAAGAATCAAAGAATCAAAAAGCAGTAGAAAGGACCATGCAACCTCAACCACTTGAGAAAGTCAACTTGCCAAATATTAATTGAATCAAGAAGTGTTATGGCTGCAGACAAATGTGTGCTACAGAAACAGCACTATTAGAGGTTATTCTCATGCTGTTTGCTGTTGTCCCTCTGCCAAAGGTTAGAGTCTAGATTTTGTCAAGAACTCCTCCAAAGGAGCTCTTGCTAATCTGCCATGGGAAATAACGAGCAGGTTCTTATGAACAGAGGCTGTGGAAAGATGAATTCTGTATCTTTTTGTGCTGAACATCAACTGACTCCCCAGCTCTGCTTGCAAAAGCAATCACACAGGTGCTCCCTGATCCAGGCCATGCAAAGGGACTTTGTCCTCATAACCTGTTAACTTTACCTGAAGTAGGTAAGTGAGCACTTGGGTGATCCCTGCTGCTGGCTGTATGGGTGAGTGCTGGCTGGGAGGGCAAGCGAACCCAAGTAGGGATAGTCACCTCTCTCACCAAGTGGTGGATGGGTGTCCACCAGCAGGCTACAGCCTGCAACAGCTAGCTGGTGCCTGCTGAGATGACTCTGCCTGCAGCCTAGGCATTCGAATTCTTGCTAGCTGGGTGGTGAATGGTGGACTGAGCAGATGGGGCTGGCACTACCGATAGACTGCATAGCTACATGTTCAAGACCTTTCTGTCTGCCACAGACTAACTTCTTAGTAGTAAACTCCCTCTTAAAACCACTGCAGGGAAGTTAAACTCTCAAGACCAGTGTTTCAGTGAGTGCTTTGTTACTGAACTCTGCTTTCAATGTGGCTTTTTCACGACACGTGAAATAAAATGATGGAAACTCAGTATCAGTAAGACAACTACTGCCGCAAAGGATGTAACTACGCACCCTCCCCTCCACCCCCAATACAAATCTGGGTCTACTAAGGCAAAACAAAGCATCAGTATTATGGGAAGACAAGCTCCTGATAAGGAAGTGCCACCATGCAAACAGAATACCCAGCAGCTGCACTTCACAATTCTCGTTTTCACCTAAGCAGAAAACAGTCTCCAATTTTACACTACTTTTTTTCTTAACCAAGCATGCATTGCTGTTACTAGAAGCAGTTTATCACATTCTTCATTTACTTCATATTGTGCCAATAATGTACCCTAGATTATGAGAAACAGCTTTGAACTCTGACTAAGAAATCTCAGTTGGTTTAAGAAAAACGTACTATAGATCAATTATCCATCACCTCCTTCCACTCAGAGACCAAGAAAAAGACATTGAAAGCCAGGTTTCTTTTAAAGTGTTTCAGCTGGGAACACGTAACCCCTCATGAGCCTGAAAGAGACTGTAGTCTGTAGTCTATACATGTAACAGGCATTGAATAAACATGGATAAGGACCTGTAAGGGCAGTAAGGATGCTGCACAACTATATATAAAGGAACCCAGGAAAAGATACGTAACAAATATTCACAATTAAAATTAATGTAATCATAATACTAATGGTGAGGCTAACATATAAACACACAACTTGCAAATAAACAAGATAGGTTTGTTTATTTATATTGTATTTATATTATTATCACAGGTTCTGCAAAATTATCACACCGGCTCCCTTTGTCTCTTACTTTCTCAGCCATAGCACTGCATGTGTAGGGAAGGGCTTAGGGAGCACGCTGGCACTATGCTGTGCCCCTCCTGGTGATGTTTTCATAAACTGGGCTAGTTCGGGATGAGTCAGAAATATTACTGGACTCCCACTGAAGTAGATTTGCTCGCATGCCTGTGATGGAGCCTTTTCAGAAGCCAAGAATACTCTCACATACCATAATGCCAATTCCTAGCTTCCCACAGAGTGCTGTATTTACTACACATCAAAGGCCCATTTCTGCTAATGCATACAAGAGAGAAACTCAAGTGTCACAATCAATTTAATCCGGCATTCATCCAGGCTGCTGCCTCTACCCTCATCCCTGCCTGCTTGTTCCTGCCGCTCAGGATTTGTTTTGTGAACTCAACCACAGGACTAGTCAGTCTGTAAACTAACCTGGGAAAGAAATCCTCCGTAAAAAGCTTAATTTTCAGCTGAATCAATTCCCACACCCAGTTTGTAGTGAGGCTGTGTGAACACCAGTACGAGTGTGAGGGTGTGGGCAGGAAAGAGCAAGCTGTGTACAAAGGAAAGTGGAATGCTCTTTTCAGCAAGAACAATGATTTTTGCTGGATCAAGCCAGTCGCAGAGCTAGAGCTTTATTTACAGTGCAGGAGAACATACGGAGTCCAGCAGGAACTGGGGTTTTATTGCAGTAGGTGTTCAGTCTTTCATCCAAAAAGCTGACTATCTATGTCTGAGACAATTCTGCTGCATGTAAATAGAGAGCAACGAGAATCAGCTGTAGTACTACATCAGGGCATACCAGAGAGTCTCTACTTTCATTTTTCTTCCTACAGTATCAGTGCACATGTACATGAGTCTGTACCATGATTTTCTCCTTCCTCCAGTGAAAGCAACTGAAAGGGTTTCTGTTGTTTTAATTTTAATTTGTTTTGGATGAGGGTGGGGAGAGAAAAGCTTTCAGGTGGTACTTTGTGAGTTTTCTTTTTTTTTTTTAAATAAATTTAATTCTGGAGTGGTGAGTGCAATTTCTCCCTTGTCTCTGAAAACACTGAGGTCCATACACTCCTTGTCTTTCAGAACCCATGGGTTCATAAGTCTTTACCTGGATACTGGACTAATCTGCTAAATCTTTGACAATAGCTAGTTAGTACATTCCCAGGAAAAAACATACACCACCAATCTACAAGTGTTCTGCTACTTCTGCAAATTTTCTTCTCTACTGTACAGGTGAAATCTATTGTTCAGCAAAGACTAAAACACTAATATATTGCTCATGGGATTATTTTTTTAAATGTTCCTCCATTAAAGTCATAGAACCATCTCTATGGTTAAAATTAGAAATAGATGAGAAATGGCTAAGATTCAATACTCATCACAGTCAGTCCTTTTCTATTAGCTACAAGCATTTTTGCAAACACATAGTTTACCATCCAAGCATTTCATTCTTACACTGAAATGCTTTAAAGATTTATAAGCAGACTTGTGTATTACAACCTAGAATTCCTTTACATGTCTCAAACAATTTCCTACCATGCCTCTTTATAATGCAAATAACCTCTGCTTTGCTCTATAAACAATACTTATCTTGGCTGTATGCTTGTTACTACTTATAGTAATAAGATTATATTGCTGAAATGGATATTTTAAAGATAATGAGTACATGGATTTCTAGTAAAAAAGCTATTTCTCTCAAAACTTTTCTTTAAATAGTGGCTCAACTCTGGTGATATCCTTTTTTAGTATTCTAAGCCAAACTAACATCCAAATAGCTAAAAATAATTAAAAAAAAAGCTTTAGAACAGAACTGTTAAACACAATCTAACAAAGATACTCCATTACTTTTTGGTGGGGAATTGAGCACTATTTAGCATCTTACTTCTGCAAAGAACTAATGGCTATGGAAAGAATAAAGTACAACCAGAAGCATTATGCAAAATTAAATCAGTTAGCATCTACCTACACAATTACACATACCAAGATACACGATATTCAATCTCAGTAAAAAAGGGTGGTTTATTTAAAGTTAGTTTTAAAATGCATGCATTAGTTTAAAATGTGTCACTCATCATACATGCACAGAAAAATTTACAGAAACCATAGTATTTTATGAAGTTAATTCACGATTGAGTCTAAGCTCTGAAAAGCAGGCCATGGTTTTTCCTTTAATCTGAGAACACTAAGTAATTTTCTGCATAAAGATTTTTCTTTCCATCTTACTTGCACACAACTTTTATCTAATGACTTATTACCATCAGCGCAGCTCTAATTAAACGTAGACAACTAAGCTGTAGATTGGGGATGCATCAATTTACTGCACTGCAGCTCAGGGAGATCAGAAACTCTCGGGTCCATAATGTTCCAGCTATCGCATCCTACGCTGGACCACTCAATCACTCCCAGCATTCTTCAGAACTCATTTAACAGACTAGCAAATTCTGGTATGACTGACAAATCTTTCATATTATGGGCTCTCAGGACACCATAAAAGGCTGGATGAGAATCATATCCTGAATTGAAGCTAATAAGCTTTAACTGCACAGTTTGGTATTTAGTAAGTCCTAATTCCCACAACAAAAAATACTAAAAATAACATTTAAAAGTCTATTTTTCAGTGGTGCGTTTCATGGGCCCATTTATGATGTGTCATTCTGTCTTGTCCATGTTGTTTATACATATCAAACTTTGAAGTGGATGGATGGCAACTCTCTACTCTGGCAGGGAAATCGTCCCAGCCACAGCCACTCTGCACCCTGCTTGAGAATAGGTGGGCAGGCTGTGAAACACTCCAGTGCCTGTTTGTTTTCTCTATCACCAGCACTGGAGGTTTCAGATCCCTATTGCTGCCAGTCCAAGTTTTATAAACAAGCCTTCCTGTCTTCCACTTTCAATCCGCTTATAAGAACAAATAGCTCATAAGCGTTTTATTACAAATACCTCTACCTCACTCATAGTCATTCACCTAGCTTCAGTGCTATATAATCTACCTGTAACCATAGAGTCAAAACTGAACATAGATCCAGTTTTTCCCCAAATTGTTCAAATACAGCTTCAAGGCAGGCTGGTGAATAACAACACGCTGTTGTATACATTGCCTCAGCCAGAATACTGATCCTCAATAGACTTGCTGAAGAAAAGAAGAACAAAGAGAACAGGACAATGGGTTTGCAAAATTAATCCAGTTTTGCAAATGGAAAAAAAACAGCTCCCCCAAAACGGTGGTCCAAGCTCAGTGTCTCTCCTGTAAGACCAAAATCTCTTCTTCCCCAGACATCTTGACAACTACCTGGAACAAACTGATAGACAGGGCTTAGAATAGGTGAGTTTTTCCTGGCATCCCAGCAACATGATCAGCCCCATCCCACGTTCTATATTCTTTTGGCAATTGGAGATTAGGCTCCCAAACATGCACAACACCAAACTGCAATTCAAGGTTTCAGGCTTGAGGTTTGCAGAATACGCAGCCTGTACAGGTGCACCATATACTCACAAGGCTAAGATCTGTTTTATCATCACACTTTGTAATGCTTGGGGATTTCCAATGGCCAAACAAGGCAGTGTTCTGGACTAATGCCATTTTGGAAGTGGGATCTAAATAGCTCTTTCTCTTTTAAGATTAAAAATAATCAAAGGAAATCAGGTTCATAATTGTAGTTCATAAAACCATATGCTTCTCTTTCTAGTAAAATCTTTCAGCAACATATCTGTTTCCTGCACTGACCAGCTCACAAAGCATTCACCGATGCCCCTTTCAGAAGGTTCCTCATTTCCATGCAAGTATCTGTACGACACTTAAAAGCTGCCACAAATCAGGTTAATTTTTCCACGACAATATCTGAAATCTGTAGGATTTTCCCATAGCTAAAATACATCACTTGGGAAGTGCTATCTTTGAAGTTACTAACTCCACCCAGAAGATACAAGAAATCCATTCTTAAGATGCTTTTAGTTGCAAAAAACTCAGTAAGAACACTAGCTCAGTAAAAATCCCTATATTTCTCAGCCTCTTGGGGCTATCCATTTATCTATATATTTTTACAACAGCAACCAATATCACTTGCACCCAGGATGCTAAAAGCAGCTCTTAAAAATGGATTACGGTTTTTAATAAATGGATTCTTTAGCACTGACTAAGATTACTGCTTCGTGTTTATTTGATGCTTCATTCTCTTCAGAAATTAGATACTGATGAGAATCTGGGTCACAAAGGTGTTTGAATGTCTGTGCAAGATGAGGGTGAATGAAGAGAATAAAGAGAGATATAAACACTTCTGAAGATAAGTACAGTTAGCATCTAATGCATCTTCTAAAGAGTGTAAGCATCATCTCATTTCCATTATTTTAATATGACCAAAGCGAAAGATAACAACACAGCGATATAATCCTTTCATATAACCATGGTGATATGAGATAAAGACAGGAGCTATTTTTAAAATTTCCAGTATTATTATTCTTAACAGGCTGCAAGAATAAATTTAAAGGGGGAGGGTGGGGTGTCAAAATGAGCGCTTAGCTTATTTTTCTATATAAGAAGCCAGCAAAACTAACTTACAGGTACAGGGTTCAGATGCCACGTATTTTACTGGGATGTCTCTCTCGCATAGAATTTAGGGCTCAAAATGATTACTGCATGTTGGCTACAGAAAGCTTCTGGAACTTGATAGTACCAGTTATGAGCCAGATGATGCCATCAACACCACATGCCTCACAGGAATTTGTGATGTTCAGACAAATACTGCATCAGATCAAATTGTGGTGAAGAAGGAGATTTGGAAGGGAGAGAGAACTATTTTAAGCTGATATTTCCAGTGAAGGTGTGCTTTTGTTTTATAGCTAAGCGAGACCAACAGATAGCTGCTGCAAAAAGGAGCAACCCTGCTGCTCCTTCTCTTGAGCTGTACTTGTTTGACTCTGCAGTAAGTCTATTCAGGGAGCTGAATCAACAAAACTTCTACAAAAAGATGCAATCAATTTTTCTGCCAGTTTAGCTTCCTGTGAAAACACATGGCCAAGGAGCCAGGTAGGAGGGCAGAGAAAGCCCATCCCTTGCAGCAGTGTCCACCTATTAGACTAAGTTGTAATAGAGACGCGCTCCCTGAAGTTCCTGTCCACAGTGGAGTTCCTCAACAAACTGAGCTGGGTGGAAAGGGATTTGAGGTTGAAAACAGTTAGCAACCCATTTATTTGTAATTCTGTGGATTTACATCTCGTGAAGAATCATGATATGGCACGGAGCCATCTTTTACTATAAAAGTCACACATGGGGTTTTATATGGCACTTCAGTGATTTATGTTCAGCATTTTTACTGAATCTCACGCTCCTAACCCAATTACTTTTGAAAAGCTTGCCCTCTAGGATCACTTGCAGCCCAGTCTAAAGGTTTTAAGACTTCTTCCATACATTCAAAAGCTAATTTAAAAAAAACCAACTTCTGTTCATGGTCAATAATATAACTTCCAGGCAGAAGCATTTTTTGTCATGGCTCAGAGGAATCAATGTCAAGTAGAATGAAGACAAAGGCAGAAAGCAGCATGTTGTCACAGGATAGCATGGTCCAATTTATTACTGCAACTGAACCTCTGTGAAACTGTGGCCAGTGGAAGAGACGTTTATTGTATTAGCTTGATTGTAGCAATGTATGCAAGGGAAAGGCCCTTGAATAGGTACCAGGAAAGGAGAAGTGAAGAAAAGGGAAAAGCTTTTCCTTTGCTGAACAGCAATATGCAACTCGGACAAAAAGTTCACAAGCTAACATTTATTTTTTCTAGAAACCAATTCCTAACTTCAGTTTCCTGACACCTTGAAATTGCCAAATGACATTTTGAAAAACATTTTTCTTCCAGTTATTTGTGTGCTTAGCCAAATGGGCTGAGGAATGTGTCTTACCATACAAGTGTCCAGATCCTCCAAACGTTCTATCTCTGTCAACTCCTCAACCGTGATGATAGAGCGTTTAGTTGGTTTTTCTTCAGGTAACTCTATTTCCAGTGATTCCTGTTGTGGAAGTGGTTTGCCACGTCTCGTCAAATGGTCAGCCTGGAGGCAAGGATAAAGACAGGAACACATCAATCAAACTGTTAAAAAAGGCAAACCAAACCCAACCAGAAAGCTTACAGAACTTAAGTGATCACAGATCCTAGAAGACCAATTACAAAAGCAAAGCTCAGGTGTGTGTGTTAATCTTCACACAGCGTTTATTTTGTTTTTTCTCTTTTTTTGGATGGAAAACCCCTTCCACTGCACATTCTAAGAAGGAAGGGAGAAAGTCTAACAGGAAAAAAGAAAAGGAAAAAGGTCAGATAAAAAGCCATCCTACTCTTGACTTATAATAGTATTATGGGGCTTCCTCAGCATTTGTCCTGTCTTTATTATAAAGAAAATAAAGGGGTGGAAGAGAAGCTTTGTCCTGGACCATTTTTTTTTTTTAAATTAAATAACACAAAGCCATGTACACTTTCAGCTAATATAACTTTCATAATTATTAGATGGCCAAAATGTTATCACCCGCTATTCACAAAGCAGGACAGCTTTGTTAAATACCTCAGTTCTGTTTCACTGAAGAAATAGGTAGGGGTTACCATAAAAAGAAAAAAATTCATCTTTGATAGATCTATGGGATAAGATATATTTTTTTAAAGTATTGGAGAGGAAAAACTCTAACAATAACAAAATCCATTTTTAGACCTGCATAGCAAAAACTATGTTTTTATATATATATGTTATATATATTTTTTTTGTACATATATAAAAATATTATATATGTATATAATGTAATATATATATAATGTTATATAAACCACCCTGGATTGTACTTGAAATGGAGTGGGCTCATGCTGTCAGGATAATGATGAAATATTTTCTAGTTCTGTTGGTAACTAAAGAGAATATTAAATAACATCTGTTAAAAGCCAGTATTTGAAGATCAGCTGGCCCAAATCAGTTAGTCACAGAAGCCTTCAAAAAGGCAGCTAGGGAGAGCTGTAGTGCACTGCTAAACATCAGCACGACTCCAGACAACCAGTGGATTGTAGTTTTGTTAACCATTAAAAAGGTTAAACAGATGACCTGAGTCAATTATAGCTCACTTAGTCTAGTGTCTACTCAGGGAAAACAACTGGAGAGCTGTTATGGATTTATCTTTAATCACACTAAAATGGCTAGAATAATAATTAATGCTAATCATCACCACATTAGGCAAACTCAGGTCTTGTGTCGAACATGGATTATTTTTCAAATTTGCCTCAAATGCTACTGTGTCAATGCAACATACACAGACATTTGTAGATGGCTGAATTAGTAGTACTTGACACTCCAATTTAAGGAGCTGGCACAGAACTTTATCAGTGCGTTTAATCTTTGCTGTATTAAGAACTAGCTGCCAGCTCTCAGATTGCAGCTGTTGGTTGAAGATTAACACTGACAAATTAGACAGGAGTTCCTCTACCAGCATTTTTGAGATCCATACTCTTCAGTGTTTTCATCAGTGCTATACTATCTGAAATAACCTGCAGCTAACAGAAACATAGGAGAGTTAAACTGTGAAAGGGACATGTTACTAATGCAGGCCAAAATGGATCACAAAGTAAATCAGCCCAAATCAAACGTACAGACAATCATTCCTTAGGAACTAAAAGTACTGGCAATTAGCTATGGACACAATCCTGAAAAGAAGCGAGTGTCAAGCATCCAGAAGCCATTACTGGGCGGGAGATCTAGCAAACCCAGTCCTGAAAATGAGCTACCACTGAAACTCTGACAAAAGGAAGGAATTCTTATCTTCTTGGCTATGTAAACATGAGGAGTAAAGAGTATCAGGTGAAAAACAATTTCACTCCTATATATGGTGTTGCTTAAAACATTGGAATAGTCTGTCTGGTTCTGGGAACCATAATTTTAAAAGAGGCTTTTAAAACAGCTGGAGAACATGCAGAGGATTGTTACTGAAGTGACTCAAAGGCTGGAGAAAATGACTTACTGTGCAAGAGTCGGGGTATGTCCAAGTTGTGCAATACCACTGGACAGAGACAGCCCACTGCTCATGTCAGCTGAGCCTGCTCCAGGACCAACTGGAGCTAATTAATGTGGCCACTCACACAGCAGGCTGATGCTGCTGCATAGCTCCTGAGACCAGAGGTTGTATCTTTACACAATGCTGCTATGTATCATGAAGATGCATCCCCAAATAACTCAGTCTTTCAAGTTATTAAAAAAAAAAAAAAGGCGGGGGGGAAGAGTGATCTGTTTTCTGTGTATGAGGACTTTCGTAGAGAGGAAATAAAGAGAAATGTATATGGTTCCCTATTCTTGTGGGGAAAAGCATCTGAAAAAATTCATGACTGCAAGCCAAAGCCAGAGAAATTTAAATTAGAAATGAAGAGCAATTTCAATCAGGAGAATGACCACCCACTGGCTTCTTTAAAAAACAGTACTGGGTTCTCCTTACAGAGGCCCACTGCATTAGAAATAAAAATGTTTTTCTGTGGATACACAGTTGTTTATTTCTTCTACTCTTGATGAAGCAAGTACCTTTATAATAAATAACTGTGCCTCCTGACAGCTCAGCACCTTCAAATAACAAACAGTGTTTCCTTTCCTACGTTTCTACTCCTTTCTCTTCAAACTTGATACCTACATTTCTGAGGTAGCCTCAAGATGTACTCATTCAGGGAACAAGGTCTCAGCAGTCCCTCCTCTAAAGAATGAAATTTTACCTCTCATTTCACAAGCAACCAACCCTTATCATCTCACCAGGACAAGTGCTGGCACTGTTCTTAACTGATGACTCAATGTTGCATCCTGACAGCATTTTTAGTTTTAGATCTGACAATAGTGCAAAAGATAATAGGACAAGTATATAGTGCAGCCTCTTCCAAATTTGTATCTTCCTTAAAGCAAAGAGGCAAGAGTCCCATGATCATATTTCAAATGATGTCAGTGATGCCAATGAAAATAAGACCAATTTCAAAATAGAGCTGTGCTAAGGAGAAACTGAACAAGTTATGAATGTAAATGGCATTGTTAAGATACCCGGCATATTCAGATATCAACCATGCAAATACTCACCAGTCTGTGATGGCAATGGGAAAGTGCATCCAAGATTTCATCTACAACTCGGTCAGACAGGAAAGAAGCCACTGTCAGCTTTACTTCACTGTGTGAGGATTAAAAACGAGACAGAGAAATTTTTCATTCACACAGGACAATTTTGTCTTTATTACACATTCAACAGTGCAACGATTATCCACAGTGCTGTCACTTTATTTGAAGTAAAACCTTAGAGGGTGTGAGGATACATGACTGCAGGTTTCAGAAATAAACTCATGAATCACACAATAAACACAAGAGCCTCTGTACCATATTTAACCTGCTTCTAACATTTTTCTAAGAGCTGAAATGAAAACATCTGGGTAAGAGAGCTGAATAAAAACCACATGTGAAACTCAGTAAGGAACACACTGCCACTGAAGTCAGAGAAACATGAATCTCAGATGAATGGGATTAGGACAGTGCTGCCTGTTTAATGCTACTACACTGAACAACTACAATCCACCCATTTCCTCAACTCCTTTTTGTGTTTGTCTGCCAGTTGAAGGACAACTCTACAATGCTGGCTCTCCAGTCTTTGCCATCACAACTTTGCTTCATCTTTTTTCTCTAGGTAACCACTTTCTGTCTCAGGAACTTCATGTCAGCCATTCCCATTACACAGACATATGTGGAACACCAACACACCCTGTACGCTGAACTCAGGTTTCACTGGTAACTTCCTATCAAGGAAATATGTACCTTGAATTGCTCCCTTGGGGTCCTGTCTTTGGCCACAGTACAAAAGGCTCAGGCTGTGGAGGGCAGCTGATTTGCAGCTGACAAGCACGTATGCCTGAGCTGCAGCCTGAAGCTCCCTCTCTCCTGCCTCTACGGTTTCAAGGCCAACTGCTTCAGCTGACACTTGCCAGCAAGTAACATGATTTTGTTTTAAGGTTTTTATGTGTGGACTGAGTTGCACTGAATTAACAAAGCTATTTCTATCTGGGGCTAGCCCTACTGCTGCAGAAAGCCTGGGGAAAAAGGTAAGAAACTCCTTGCAAAGGCAATGCAATTCACAGAGAGGTAGAATGGTGGCCAAGCCACGGTTAGAAGAGAATGAGAGTGCAGGAATTTCCCTCAGTTACCTACCTATTAATTTCTAATAATACAAGGCAGGAAGGGTGACAGTGTGGCACCCTCACCCCACTGACAGCTGCAGCTTCTACAGGTGGAAGGGGGAAGGGGCACTATTATTGTCTCAGGGTCAAGATTTGTTTAATAGGACTGAAGTGAAGAAAACTCATTCCCTGAACCATTTTAAACACTCTGAAGGCATAGTTAAAGTCTTTAACACCTTTTCCTGCCAATTTTGCTGCACTCTGCAAAACTCATTTCTAAGTCTTACTGTTTTCTTCTTCTGCAAAGATATTATCATCACAATGCAAAATGACATGCTTTTCCATCAAGTGGAAAGGATTCCTTAGCCAAATGATGGCAACTGCAAAGGTTTAAGTACAGGTCAACCACGTTATACTGCATAAATATATTCTCTGGTATATATTTAATATGAAAAAAAAGATGCAGTAAAAGCTCAGGTAAAAGCCTCTTCCCCCCCCTTTTTTTTTAAAGGGAGAACTAAGAGTTGTTTAGGGTAACTGTTTCTGCTCCAGGTTTGTGGTTTGAATATCCAAGTTTCCATTTTTAAGTATGTCTGTCTGCTTTGCACAACTCCCACACAAACAAAAAGTTTTAAAGTGATCGCTACAGCTACAGGACAAGACCAAATGCAGCAACAGACAAAGCACTGTTAACACTCAAAGCAAATAAGTGCAATTTCCTTCTATTACAGTAATTCAGTGTTACCTAAGAACATAAATAGGTTTAAAAAAAAAAGTATCAGTCATAAAAATGTTATTTGTGTACCATAAACCAAAACTCTTACTAAATAAAACAGAAGCACATGCATTAATGATCAAGTTAACATCCCTGTAGATTCCAAATATTTGAATCTCCTGAACTAAGTTCACCAGACCTGTAGGATAATTTCCTGCTCTTTGAATGCCTTAATATAGTTTCTTGTGAGTCACAAAAGCATTCAAAAAATCTTCTGCTACCTAAACACACGTACATGCAACCCAAAATCCAAATTCTATAACCAATTTTGTTAGATGAGTCTTTTAAAGTACCTAATTTTATTGAGGATATCAATTCCAGATTGCTCCAAGAGGACATTTTTCACAAAAGTGCGTGGGATGGAAATCTTCTCAGTGCTAGCCTCAATCAGATCTTCACGGATGCGAGTTTTCTTCATTACATTTGGGCAAAGGTTTTCCGCTGCATCCACCATAGACTCAAGGAGTGTCTGCAGCACAGTAAGCAAAAGCTAACATCAGGTATTGAGATCTTCATTAGCTGAAAGATCACAGCATTATCCTGGTGCATAGCACTATGACACTTTTAGACTTGTGATTTTTACAATTTTTCTTCCTAATTTCCAACCCATTTTGCAATCCGGCTGCAATATAAAAGGCATTTTACAAAATAAAGCTAAGGAGGAACAACATACTTGTTTTGAAAATGACCCACAACTGTACTTGTTTGCCTTTTCAAATATGAAACATTTACATCTGTGTGTTTAACTGTCAGAACAATAAATTAGCTTCCCTTGGGCACCCACCACTGCTGCCTCTGCATGCTGCAGAAGCAATAGATGCTCTGCTGCAGCTGCCTTCGCTCTAAACTGTGCCCTGAATCAGCAATTTTCATCAATGCTCCACACCTGCCAATTTGTAAGAGGCATCAGTATATGAAGAAAGGAGACTCATGAGAACTTGGCATGCTGTACAGGGCTGGAATATACTAGCTAAATATTAAGAAGTAGCTACAAGTATGATTTGCAGTGGGCATTCAAACCTTTACTATATGGATCTCATTTATATACATGGAAGTCCACAGTGAACCTTAGGTGCAGTCAACAATTTTTATTCTTTTTTAATGACTGATCAAAACCCCAAACCAGGACAGAAGAAAGCCATACACACTCCAGAAACAGGACTGTGTAACCCCCCAATCCCCTCAACTTCCTTTTTCTTAAAATAAGGTCTCCCCTGCTGATGGTATAAAGTCAACTTCTTCCCTCTTAGACTTTCTCTTAGAAAAATCTTTCATATATACCTCAATGCTATGAAGTTATGTTATGAAGCCCCTTTCAACTGCATTAGATTTATCTCCTATCTGTGCCTGTGAGAAAAGGTAATTCTGGTTTAAATCCTGTTTTATCACCTACTGGTTTCTTTTCCAAACCCCAGCTCTGACTAGAAGGCTAAAGAGCTCTCACTACAGGCACAGGTGAGGGCTCACAGTCCCTCACATAATCATCCATGTATGAACTTGTGTCATGAAAAGTGCAGGAAATCTCTTAATATACACACATAGGGATCAGGATAAGACATAGAAACACTACTAGTGCCCTATACCACTGAAACAGCTTTCCTCTAATTGCTTTCAATTTTTGTATCCAAAAAGGTTAGGTAGGACCACAGAAGGTATAAAACAATCAACTGGTCATCTGGTAAACTAAATTGTAAATTCATACTGTTTTATCTACATGCTGATATGTACCCTATGTACAGTAAAACAGATTTATTTATAAACACAAAGCAGTATTTTCTGACAAGACTGGACATTGTTGTGTGTTCAAATTATGTCCTATATCCACCTTACTCCATCTCCAGTCCCAGCAACTCAGGAAATCTATTTTAGGTATCTTCGGAAGGCTGTTCAACCATCAATTAGTTTCCCATTAAATAACTTGTTTCAGAGATTGCAACAGGTCAAGGCTCATCAACATGGGATTTGAAAACAAAGTGTCTACATCCATTCCCAGCATGAAGTGCTACTTAGAAAAGATCAGTGAGGAGATGGTTCTCTCCGGCAGCTGGTCCCTCTGCACGCTGAAGCTGTCACGCTCCTGCACTCCAGTGACCACGGGGTCTCCTTGGGCTACAGTGCTTCCAAAGTGGCAGGGAGAATAAAGACACCGTCCCTGGTTCATGCTTCAGTGTACATGCAAGACCCATTCCCCTCAACTTTGAATCCTCTAAGCAAGTGAGACAAGCAGCAATTATTAGAAGATGTCAGATTTTTCAACATATGCCATGTCGTGTGCAGCTTTTGAGCAGTTTTTTAAAATCCAAAGGAAGGTGGAAAGAAGAGAGGAACAGGACAAAGCCCAATTTACTCAAATGGGCCAAGTCGTCTCCAGTAAGACTGAAGGTTGATAACCAAACAGAAAAAGGTACTTACAAATAAAAAAAGAAACAAAATCATAGTTTCATTGGAATGGTATACTAGGTAAGCCTAGCTCTAACCTAGGTGCTTCTAAATTGTACAAAAATAATGAACTGTAGCCCTTGAAAACTCTACCAATTTCCTTTTTCTTCTCATTCTCACTCCATAGGTAAGTGACCTCAGGCTGAACTCCACCTTATCGGAGTTTTTTTCTCTTTGCACAGCCCTACCATAACTGGCAATTTTCATATGTAGGTACTGAGTAAGAAACAAAACCACTATTACTGCATAATAATTTTAACGATTCAAAGCAGCATCTTCAGTCTGTAGCTTTTAATTGACTGATTTTTAAGTGTAGATTCACGAACAACACAGCAGCATGAAGCAGCCACAGCGTACAGGGAAGTCTGATCTTTACAACATTTGATTTACAGGTATAAGGGACAACTGCCATTATAGCTAATATGGAGCTTGTTGCTGGGTTCCCAAGCTCTCTGCACTTTAAGAACTCCTCCCGCACTCCCTCCTTCAATCCCCAAGCAGATTCTGGGGCCATAACACTAACGAAGAGCCTTTCAAGCCCCTGTGGCCATATCCACAGGGAGGATGAAGAACTTCAATAGTAGAGACCACTGAGCCAGGTAAACTACTAATGAGAATGTCTGACACATCCATTTTTTTCCCATGGCATTTATTCACTGGTGCAACTGTGTAGTCTACCTTGAAAAATCACACTCAGCCTCCTAAGTTACCAACTGATGACAATCATAAAAGTTATAAAGACTTGCTATGTTGAATTACAATTGCAGTCTAAGCATGGTCTTTCAAAATGGATCATGTGAAGAAATGCTGTGTGAAGGTGTCAGTGGGAAGTAGGAGGAAAGACTAAAGACCTTACCTTAAAATTTCAAAATTAATTTTTACTTAAAATACTCAGAGATTGTGCAACTTAAAAGTTAAATAGACTTTGGATGTCTTCTTTAAGTGCACAACTGAACATAATTGTGCATAACTGAACATAATTTCAACTGCTGACTTCACATGACTATTATCGTATCTACAGAAACCTTTCCCTGCCACCTACTTCCATCCCAAAACCTTTCAGTGATGGAAACTCACAGCTACCAATATTGACCGTGGAGGGGCAAACATTTCAGTCACAAGACCACAAGTGCCAGTCAGCAGGTGTGCAAAAAGAAGAGAACTAAGTCCTGCCCACAATTAATGACTCTTAACATTCAGGAGAAAGATACAGTGAGTAAAAGGACTGGAGGATGATGATATCTAAAGAAAAAATGGAACAGGTGATGGAGCCAACAAATCCTTTGCACTAGGATGGAATTTAGGAGGAATAGTTTGCGCACTCCTGTCCTTACAAAACAATCTTCTCTTGCCTAAGCACCGTTTGTCTTGCCTATGATTCTCCCTTGGGCCTTTGCTGACCGAATAAAGCATCTCTGGGTTCTGTGTGTCCACAGTGACACCAGCAGAAGAGAAATGCAAGGGCCTTGCTATAATTTCTCCTTTGGCCAACTCAACTCACTCCAAGATGTTCCTTTTCCTTATTCTAACTTCTTCCTTTCCCCCCCTTCCCTTCTTCCAAAGTTAAAAAAAATTAAAAAATCTCTTATTTGCCTGAAGAGCATTCATTCACTTTACCCAATTTCCAAACACTTCTTTCTAGAATCAGTCTCTCGTTGCTATGGAAGCTAAAAATAAAAACTCCAGTTACAGCACATAGGATGTTTTTCCCCCAAGAATTACAAAAAGAACTGTACTTATGTGAGCTCCCTTATCTATCTTCACAAATAATAAACTGCATATGACGTTTTGAATTGACCTAAATGACTGGGAAAAAAAATCCTAATCTATGTTCAACATTTTCTCCTCCATGCAAAGTACAACTCCATAGAACTTAAAGGAAAACCTTTCAGCCTTGAGTGTAAAATTAATAAAAATGAGTGTTACTTTATAGTTTCTTGTAAGGCACTTAAACTTTAATGCCACACAAATCAAAAGTAAATGTAAAAGTTAGAATGGTTGAGCTAAAATGCCTTTTGCTGTAAATGTGTAAAAGCATAAACGGAAGACCCATTAACTCAATCTTATGCCAGGAATTACAAATAACATTCCAAATGCTGAAGAAGCTTTTTTCCCCCCCTTCTGTAAGACTCTCCAAAATGTACAGGACTTATTTTAAGTGCATGAGCCCTGCACGAAGGGCTGACCTGACTATTCCTGTCCCAATAATAGCCTAGAAGCTCCACTGGGAAGAATCCTGTGAATAAATCACTTCCATGTCTGCAGAAACAAAAAGTGATAAAGAATCTTCACCTTATTTCATATAATGGGGAAAGGGAGGAAAATACTAAAAATTCAGCACCATTTTCCTCCTCATTAACTTTTTAATTTCGAAAAAGTAATTAGTAATGTGGTATTATTATTCTTCATTATATTCCCATTGACTGAAGCATTTTCATGTTGTTTCAACTGAAAGTTCAACCTTCACTTTCAGATTCTTTGATAAGTTTAAATGCAGCAAAACACAGGCAAGGTAGCTTAGTCATAAACTTAAGTTGATCTGAATTGCCTCAGAACCATATCCTTCAATTCATCAGCTTCCATACAGATCCCAACAGTTGCTAAAGTTTCCCCACCTTGACTTCTTTCTGGACTGATACCTTTGCACATACTGTATGGATGACTCTTTCTTGCTTATTATACAGTAAGATCTAACATAATTGAAGGTAGAAGTTTCTGAGCAAGAGCTGGCTGAACACACAGGTGAGAATATTTACAGATCAATAACGTCTATTTCAAGAACTGAGGTTTGACAGGCAACTTGTGAAAAGATTTCCTGTAAAGCTGCCTGTACTTGGGGCACTCTCAATACATACATGTTATCAAAACCAAACAGTTAAAGTGGAAATTCCGCACCAGGTTCAAAAGTGGTCACTGAGAAAAAAATTCTGCAATGGAGTCTACAGAAAAGCAGCTTTCACTCCAGTGGGATACCTGAACTAGCGAGTACTTTTCTCCAGGGCATGAGACTTTTTAGGGTGCTTGAGAGATGTCTTTATTAAGGGCCTAAGGAGCAATTGATAAGTCTTCCCCTTCCAGAAGGTAAAATAAGATGATAATAAACAGTATACGCTCCTTCTGCCCACTGCAAACACTAAAGCGATTTTTTTCATTCCAACCAAGCAAGTGTCCGGATAATAAGGCACAAAATTATAAGAAACTAATAATGAAAAGATAGCTTACGTACAAATATACTGAGAAGTAAAAAAAAAAACAAACCCAAAACAACAAACAAAACAAAAGTGTGGCACATTTGCATTTAGCAACAGAAGATCTCAGATTTAGTTATTTCTGCATGTGAGAGATGGTAACAAATCTATCCACAGACCTTAAGTTGCTCATCCACAACCCTTGTGACTTCTCCAGCCATGGATTCAAGTGTCTCTTGGATTGGATTGGAGAGTGAACCATTCACTCCTGCCCAAGAAGATCCACTGAGGTGATACAGATTTGGTAAGAGCTGTAAGACAGAAAGAGTATCTTCAGAAAGTAGGCTCATCAACTACCTGTCTTCAAATCCGGACAAATAGGAGGAAATCTCTCTGCTAAATCAAAGTCTTTATAAATTAGAATTATTTTGTCACTTTAAATACTACCTACAGCTGATCATCTGAAGAAAATACTCTTTTGTGACACATTGTTATTTTAACTCCCCCAAAAGAGAAAAGCTGCAAGCACACACTGAACTGCTCTCAGTATTACCAGTATGCTGGGAAAGGCTTACTGTTTTGGAGTTCTTAGCATCCCGCATAAGCCGTTCTGCAGATTTGACATCTTCCTGTACAGCATCCACACCGCAGTTTCTTAAAGAGTTGAGATGATCTTGCACTTTTACACATATTCTGTCAATCATCTACTTGAACAAAAGAAATAGAAAAGATAAAACATCAGAATGTTGGTCAAACGCAAACTGAATTCAATCCAGGTAGCAAATCAATAGTGTAGCATGATGAGATTTGTAGTGACATGGTAACAATCTGGAAATGCACGATCAGAGCTTGGAGGTATATCAGTGCTACTGAAGGAAAGCATTGTATCTCATAAAGACACCTAAACATTGGAAAAATAAATAAAACTTTACCATGAAAAAAAAAATGCTTTGGAATATTCCCCCCCCTCAGTTACCTCCAGGATAACCGCAAATAACCAACAAGTTATCCAGTTCAAGTGTTGTTCTGTTTTTTTGAGCAAGTTTAATGCTGCAAATGTTGTTGATATGTCTAACACTCAGCTCCGAAGGTCCCTGAATTGTTAAGTTCAGACAGTAAAAGAAAGCTCTGTCACTATCCACTCAACAAACACCAACAGAGATTTCTCCTGTCTAAGCAAAATGCAATTGCGCAGGTTTCTGGGGTATTCTTTCAAAATGTAAATATTCCTAGTTGCAAGGGAACTATAACTACCAAAGCAGAAGTTTCCATCAGACCTTTCACAGTGGGATAAATTGAACTTAATCTGTATCTGCAACACAATTCATTCAACATGCTGCAAATACAGGGCAGGTGGTATATCTGTATCCTTACAAGACAAACCAGTAAGAATGCCTGACATACAGTCAGTTTTGATTAAGATATACGGGGCAGGGAGATATAATAGTTAAAAGTCTTTATCAGCCCACATAGCATTTGTTAGAACTGGCTATTTGACATTTTGAAGCAACATCTGAGGGCACGTGTCATCATCATATAAAGTCTAGAGTTCTAGCATCTTATATCATTAGCAACGAGAACTGAAATAATTTCACAGCATGCTCCTTTTCTGCTCCACGACTCTTCCTCTTCAAAGGGTTTTGGGTGTTTTTTTTGTGTAAGTACAAAAAGCTAATTAATTATTAGACAGTGGAAAGTCTCATTGGGACATCTGGTCTAAAAAAAATTAAAATACACTCTGGGAATAATAATGCAATTCCACCATACTAACTAGAGAATCTTTTCCAGCTCTCTTTTAAAACTGTTTTAAAATCCATCCTTATTGTACACAATTTAATATAGAAATGAGTAATTTTACTCTACTTTCAAAATAAAAATAAATTACATTTACTGAAACCTTATGTGTCTGTGGTTGTTGGAGAAAAACACAACTAAAACCACCAAGCTATAAAAAGATCTAAACTCTAATTCATATGGATATTATTAGCTTGGGAAAAAAAAGGTGGCACTGGAACAGATAAATTACTAAAATAAAATAAAGTGATGCCACTCTTGCAGTTTTTAGTGGCAGTACATCTCCACGTACCATTTTCTCTGTCGAGAGGTTAGAGTATAATTTCAGGTTCTAGTAATAAAACTCTGTCCCATTAAATTTTAATAACACAGGTAGAAAAAGGCCACTTTGAATTAAAATTCACCAAAAAAAAATTGCAGAGAAGAGAGAAAAATTTCATTGACTCAGCTGAAGAGCAAAACAGATATTCCTTTCCTGTTTGCAGGAGTCTCCCACTTGCATGGGAACACACCAGATGCAAACAAACATGGAGGTAAATTTAAAATGAAGGCCATGACAAGTTTTATTCTGCTTACACCACCTTGCTTCAGTGGTGTACTGGAGCTGAAAACAGCCCTGAGGGGTACTGGCAAGAAATGCACTAGAACAGAGAGAATGGTAAGCTACCACAGAAAATGCTTGCAGTCCTCTCAAGAGAAAGGAAAAAACAAAATAAAACAAAACAGAACAACACGTGGCATTTAGGAAACCTGGTAGTGGTTGACAAATCACAAAAGCTTTCCAGCTTCAAGCAGTATTTTGGGCTGTGTTAGGAAGCCTTTTCAGCTGTCCAGACTATAAAAAGCACGGAAGACTTCTACTTCCTTTGCTCCCTCCCTCTAAGTAAAGCTTCCCATGATACCCACAGTTCTGAATTGTAAGGTAGATGATGACTTACTCTCTAAGGCTGTTTGCTCTGGTGGTACCTAAAGGCATGTTTACATGATTGCTCAGTGCTAGGCAGAGAGACTGGAAGTGACTCAGACACCAGAGCTGGCATGGCCTTATGATGATGCTTGTCACACTGATGAGAGCCTGTTGAAAAGTCAGACTCCTGAGCATGAATGAACTAAACTGTTCCTGGTTCCAACAGTAGTTCACTCAGAAATAGCTCAGGTCTTTCTCTACACAGGACATATGACCTCCCTCTCACAAAAGCTTTTTTTCCTTCCAAAAATATTATCACTGATAATTATTATTTCTTGGGAAACAAAGTACCACCCATGAGGCACATCTTGCTTTAAGCTACTCTGACAGAATGAGAGAACTCTGTCCCCAGGCAGGTTTTAGACATCGAGAAGCACCAGTAAGGAACAAGTTCTCACCTGCTGAGTGGTACTAGTGACAATGCCTTGCTGCAGCCGGTATGCTTGCTCCTGTAGGTACTTTCTGGTCTCGTGATTACGAAGCAAATAGTTTTCTATCTAAAAAACAAAGCCAGATTAGGAAACTGATTTGACTCTCCACATATTGTAATTTGCTTTCAGTTTTGCTGCCATATCAGAAATGGGGACTGACAGGAAAAACTGCCTAAGTATTTGTTTGCTATCTGCAAACCTTATTCTGTATGTCTCAATGCTTAATAATCACATTGGCAAATATTCATTCACTCACAGACTAGTGAAACATCATTAAACACTGTGCTTTTGCTAGTGTTTTCTGAATTAGTCTTCTATTTTGAACAATTTAGTAAGTTACGCTGACAAAGGAGTAGATCCAGGTTTGAGAAATATTTGAAGGGACTCTATCGATAAAGTGTTGTTGTAGAGACCATGATGACACAAGATAGTCGATTCGTTTCTTTTAGATGCATTTGGCCCGCTGCAAAGACACAGATTTAAATAGCAGTATGGTCTGAAGAGAAGATAAAATATCTAAAAGTGCCTAACTGATACAGGAGCCTCAGTTCAAAAGTTACTTAAGGCTAAGCAGTACATAAGTGCTCTTCAAAGACAAGCGATTCCTACCCACAGCTGCTGGTCACAGCCCACCACAACTGTCACCAGCAGTAAACACCTACCCATCAGCCAGCTTAATGGCACATAGAGTAATCCCCTAACCTGTCTCTATCAAACTTAGTCAAGTCAAAAAACCCTACTAGTAAACTGTTTAAGGTTCATCTAAGGTGATGGATCTGGTCTGAAAGGAAGGGAGGGGGAAAGGATGGGTGGAGTGACCAGCAGGTTGTGAGGCAGAGACTAATAGGGACTGATGGTCACCTCTAAACCTGCATCAGCAACAAGGACTGGAACAGTCTGACCATGCCCCACAGTAACGCAGGGTTCATCCAGTTTGCCCACGCTGTAAGTAAAGCGTGCTGCAAAGATACCAGAGCTCGGGAGGTTAGCTACTATGTCCGTTCGGTGCTGGACCAGGGCCAGAAGCACTCTCATTGTACTCAAGCTGTGGTGTGCTGAAGCTTACGGACCCTCCTGAGACATCAGTCAGTTCAGGTGTCCCTGCACCAGGCATGACAGCTCAGTCCATGCGGGCAGGCGTTCCTGCGTGTATGGAATTAGCTGCGTTCACAGCACTGCTCCAGAGGCTGTTACCTTTTTTTGGAGAGAACTTCCTCATGTTGTGTAAAGAAAGCCTGAGCCACAAACTCAGGGCCAAACAGTTTTAGCAACTTTGAGGTGAATAAAAGAAAATGCTCTTTATACATAATGCCTAATTAACACATAGAATTTAAATCCCCATGGCCAGAAGATTCACGGTATTTTTTTCAGAGATGCATCTATCATTCTATCTACAATTATATTAAACGAGATGTTAAGAAATATGTCCATCCCCCATGATTCAGATCTTTTTAAAGCAGAGTTTAGATCTTTTTCATGCATCAAAGGAAAAGGCACTAACTACCAACACTTTTCCCTGCGAGAATCATTTACTGAAAAATTCTTTACTAATAAGAATCATAGACATTTCCTTTTTAATCCCAGTTATCTGTAAGAACTATTTATAAGGTTTTTATGACCTTACCCTGGCTGAAGGAAAACTACTCATTAAAGAGATGTGAACTGTATGCTTTCTGATAGAGCAGGAGGCTCATTTGGAGCTCATAAGATTTTCTATATTAAAACTCAGCTGGGAGTTTTATAAGTCATGCAAGTGGAACAGCTACAGATACTGTCAACACCTCTTCATCCAAAAGAACATGTTGGTGCAGTTGTTTATTTAGGGCAACAGTCTGTGAATTTTATATGTACAATATAAAACACAGGCAGTAAATGTTTCTGTCCTCCCCCAAATTAAAGAGCATCCTTTGTCTTGTACAGTGCCGACTGCACTTTTTACGCCAAAATAAAAAACACGTACCAATAATTCTATGCACAAGCACATATGTAACAAACATGCCGGTTTCTAACTCTCCCTTCCATAGTTATGCATACAGTAATAATACAGCGTCTAGCTTGCACTTATTTAGTTATGACCATTGCATTCCATCACCCTTCACTCCAACCATTCTTTGGAATAAAGCGCCTTACATGCTCTTGCAGCACTTGATTACCGCATATTATGTCCATGCAAATCAAACAATCAATGAATCTAGCCTAGAATTCTTACTCAGCCAAGCATGAAATCACAGCCAGTTAAAATTATTATTTTATTTTAGTGGTTTTATTTCTGTACATTGGTGGTATACGCAATACCTTTTGCAGTGCCTCTTCTGTTTTCTCAGGGTTTGTTTTGAGTGCTTGGGAAGCATCATTCATCGGAATAGGCATGAATCTCAAAGTGTAATTCCTAAAGAAAAATAAAAGAAAATATTTTATAATAGTAAGAGTTAACCTAATTACTGTATCTCTTTATGAAGAATAAACTAGAAGGGAGAAATAAGATGCAGCTAGCTTGTCCGTGGAAGGTACTAAGAATGTATTTTTCACATTTGTAAGTGGACTAACTGGAGGCATGCATGCTCCTTTTTGCTGCTAATTCTTCTTTGCCACTAGATAGAGGTGGAGATTTTGAAAAGCAAAATCTCATGCAGTTAAGTGGCCAATGCCCAGTGGCTGTCAATTAAAGGCCTAGCTGTCCCCTGTACCTTTGCGCACAAGGTTGGATTACTTTTTCCTATATCAAAACAGAACAGGGAGTGTCAGTGCCTGCTGGCAATTCTATCAGATCTAAGTCTAAATGGAAATATTCAGCAACAGATAGATAGAGACTAAGAGACTGAGTTTTGAAAATTTACTATTTAATAACTTGTGTTTACAACAATTTGAAGACACTTGCTGAATTTTTAATAAAAGCTGACAAAACAAGCATAGCATCTCCACATTGCTTTATGCAAACAATTGCTCCCTGCATTTTACTTATTTGTTTGCAAAATATTTCCGTAGCTTTGTCCATCTGCTGCAATATGAGAATAAAGATAGGGTTTTGGTCTTGAGTCAAAATTGTATTTAAACTCCAAGAACATAAATCGGCTAGCATGACACAGTTAAACCTAAAACGCTACATGCAGTGGTATGTCCACACACCTTCAGATTTGAATAAATGGAAACAAAAAGAGCAGGAAGTTCTTAAAACCTGGAAAGGAAATTAGTCTTCCTATTTTCAATTAGCCTTAATTTCCTGCAAACATCTCTTCCTCCTCCTTCGGCTGTCTGCAAACGTCCCACTAACCGTCTGTTACTATTCCATCCAGAGCTACATAAATATGGTTGGAACTGTCTATTTTTGAGCACTTTAAAGTTGACAATTTCAATTGAGTCAACTCCATTGACCTCAATGGACCCATACCTCACTAAATGCACTAACTCCAACAGCAGACACCTTAACTACTGTGAAACTCCAAGGTTCTTTCACCTCCTCTCCCACCAGTTGCTTAGCCACACTAAACACCACTCTCTGAAGGACAGCAGTCTCTTGAACTGCCAAACACACTGATTCCTCATTGATACTACCCAACATTTTACCTTAAATGATAATGGAAGACTTTTACATTTCTTCCCCAATGTAAACATGGCGATATATAGCTGTCGCTGGCAGGCAGTTACTCACGTGGAGTCAGCAAGGTCCCTGTCCTTCCACAGTGTCCAACTGCCTACTGTATCACAGCCGGAAAATTAACTTTTCTTTCTAGTTGTCTTATCCCTCAAAAGTACTGTGCCTACTATACAGGCCCTATTATGTGTCCTCATGTAATACTAAACAGCGAATAATTGGCTGTCCACCAGCATGGGGACAATTTTTAAATGTCAAAGATACCGAGCTCAAAGACAGATAATAATTACGGAACTTGCTGATTGCCTGACTACTACCTGGCAGGTGGGGTATTTATTTAGTTAAAAAGAAACAAAGGTAGATTTCCAAGGATCTCTGCAGCTGTTTGACATTTAACACATCACATTCATTGAAATCTGTAATTGCCAGCTCTCATGCTAGTAATTATATGCTAAATTCAATTTAGTCAAAGGCTTAGCGCATCCCTCCCTCACACACAGAGGAAGGGGGGAAAATGAAAGGCAAGGAGATTTCATGGACACACAGTTGCAGAGGCAGAACTTTAGAAGACCACTACCCTAAGGAAGGCTCTGTACTTGGTTTCCTTCGAGACAGACAGCATTGTATCGGAATGTTACTTTATTTTTATCTAAGAATTAATCAGCTCTTAGGGGCAAAAAAATCAAGAATTTAAAGCTTGCTTTTCAGCTTTGATCATCAGAGCAACATTTATCTTCACACTTAATTTTTCTCTGTTTCCTTTGAAGTCTAAAATATTCCTCCATTCTTCTTTTTATTAACACTCTACTTGTCTCTTGTAACGGAGTACATTTCTCTACCAACTCAATAAGCCAGTAATTTCATAACACATTAATACTCCCAGCAAAATACCTATATTTAAAGGATGTTACATTTCAGAGAGGCGCTCAGAGACTGGAAAGGATGTCTCAAAAACCTCCTGTCTCTCCATCTACATACAGCATGTTTGACAGCAGCCCTACATTTCATCACGTGTTATTTCCCTTGTAGTAACTTCTGCTCCATTCATGACATACACTCTTTGCTGCAGAGCGATGATTTTACTGTCTATTTTTTTAGAAACAGGAATAAAATCATCTGTTTTGCAGGCTTGGGTATGTGAACTTCACGTCACTGCAAATGTCTCTACGAAATCCCAGTATTTCCCATCAGATTTTAGAACCTGCGCTATTTCTTCAGTCTGTCCATACAGGAAAAAAGAAAATCTTCTAGAAATGACTATGTGGCAATACTGTACAGTTCTACAACAGAATGGGCTCTAGGCCGCAAAGCACACGAGCACATGCTTACTTTCATATCAAAATTACTGAGATGCAAACCCCTGTTTAACGGCCAGGCTGAACAGGATGCCCACTGTTCTCAAATGCTCTCCTGAACTGACACCTGTACCGGACTCTACAGAAGATCCTCTCAGCATCTCACGTCGGCTGGCTGGGACACCCTTGGGGCAACTCTGCCAACAGCCAAGCTCCTGGAATTCCCTTGCAGGAACAACATTTCCACACAACTTTAAACAGATGAAGAAAAGCTGGGAGGAGGGGAAAAAACAATCTTCAGATTACTTCAGCCTGTTTTAAAGTCTGTTACAATCCCTCCCAATTTTCCTCAGCCTCCTCATCACACTACGAAAGCCTAGCTTTCTTCTTTTTTGTGGTTTAGTATATGACTATTTTTCTTAAGAACAAAATCAAAACAACACACACAACACACACACCCCCAAGCATCTCCAGTATATTTCATTCCATTTTGAGCAACAATTCTTTCCTACAGAATATTGACGGTTTCATGTATTTTTAGGAAACATATGGTGCAGGGTGTTCTCAATATGTCTTTGAGATGGATTGTTTAAAGGCTAATTGTTTTCAGCCAATATTGACAGCCTGTCTCTTGCAAGTTTAAACCTTTGCTGCTTGTGGCTTAGTTTGTGATATTATCAATGGTTTTAACAAATTTAAAATGTCAGAGGAGACATAAAATGACCTCAGCTTCCCAGCTAAATAAATGAGATGTTGCCTCAACAAAGTGCGATGTTGCACTATGATCTGTAGCATTTCTTTTTTTTCTGCTTAGATGATTTGCTTTTGCCTTAGGATTTCCCCCTCCTTTCAATTTACTTACCCAAGCACTTCAGAACAGAAAAGTAAAGTTGATGCTAACCAGAAAATAAGTGTATTTTCTTTTCTACCAGACTTTCTCATAAATGTACATGCTATTGCTCTCTAAAAGAGAAATGTCTGCAAGCTGACAAATAACCTTTGCAAATTATTATTCACTGCTATCAATGAAATCACTCTAAGATGATTTGCTTAATTATACATCATTTATATAATTTCCCCCATCAGTGCAACTGATTTCATTTTGAAACCAAGTATATAAACTACAACAGTTTCATAAAATAAGTAACTTTATAAGCTCTAGCCTCATGACCCCTCCAAGGGTTAAGATGCTCCCCTAAGTAGTTATACAGTTTTTCAAGACATCTTGTCTAGAAACTAGCAATTGTACGTTACCTTCACCTTCTAAAGAGAGCCTTTGTTCCTCTCTGAGGGATTTAATGACGTGAAACAACTGCAACTGCTGCTTAATTTAAATCTGTAATTTTTCCCTCTTAAGAAAAGTAATAGTAACATATAAAGAAATATGATGGAGACGGAGAGAGATGAAAGTCATTTAGCATCTATCACTGGTAACGGCTGCAACTGTAAGTAAGCTCAGGGAAGCAAAATGACCCAGACCACAGCGATTACGATGAACAACTGCAGTTCCTGAGATCATCACTATTAGTTTCAACTTGCTGGGGGAAAGAAAAAAAGAGTCAGACCACAAAGGCATGCTTCAGTAATTTTCTGTTATTATATACAGCTTCATTCACTGACTAGAACAGAATTTCTGCATGCTATCAACACAAGACAATGAAGAAAAGGGAAAATATTCTCAAATTCAGAATTTTAATGCTAACAGCAGAACTCAATGGCCTTAATGCTGATAGCAGAGTATGGATGAAAGAGCCACAGAGCCTTTTTCCATCCTTTTGAAGGATGTGAAGTCATACATTTTCCTTTACATTAAGCACCCTGATGCTTAAAATTGAGAGCACTCAGCATCTTCAAATCCTATTGACTGAGGTGAGAACTGCAGCTGCTCAGATCATTCAGGATCTAAGTCTTTGGCCTCTTCATCAGTCATTCAGTTGCTTGAGAACTTACTTTTCCAGTGCCACAGCTATGTCCTGGAAGCCCTGTGCAGTGATGTTATTCTTGTCCCATATTACAGTTCTGAGAGGTGGGGGGGGAGAAGAAAGAAAAAAAAAAGTTAAACAAGAACTACCGAATAAATCTATATTGAAACTCTGCATATTGAAGTAACATGGCGCTGTATGTTCAAAACTGTATAGTGGAAGGCGACGTTTTAAAAACCTGTGTTTAGTTATATGCTAAAACCTTCAAATGACAGAAGTTAGGGACAAAAATACTACAAAATTCAGTTTCCCTTTCTTTAAAGGGGACTCGGTACTATATTTTCCATCATTAACATAAAAACATAACTTTCCTAAAATACAGTTAATAGAAAGATTTGGAGATAAAATTCCAGCTTTTTCCAGGAATAGCATAAAAAATGAAGTTCAAATGTCTGCTTTGCAAGCCCACACTGAAAAACAATCCTGGAAGCGTGCAGTGATGTTATTCTTGTCCCATATTACAGTTCTGAGAGGTGGGGGGGGAGAAGAAAAAAAAAAAGTTAAACAAGAACTACCGAATAAATCTATATTGAAACTCTGCATATTGAAGTAACATGGCGCTGTATGTTCAAAACTGTATAGTGGAAGGCGACGTTTTAAAAACCTGTGTTTAGTTATATGCTAAAACCTTCAAATGACAGAAGTTAGGGACAAAAATACTACAAAATTCAGTTTCCCTTTCTTTAAAGGGGACTCGGTACTATATTTTCCATCATTAATAAATCTATATTGAAACTCTGCATATTGAAGTAACATGGCGCTGTATGTTCAAAACTGTATAGTGGAAGGCGACGTTTTAAAAACCTGTGTTTAGTTATATGCTAAAACCTTCAAATGACAGAAGTTAGGGACAAAAATACTACAAAATTCAGTTTCCCTTTCTTTAAAGGGGACTCGGTACTATATTTTCCATCATTAACATAAAAACATAACTTTCCTAAAATACAGTTAATAGAAAGATTTGGAGATAAAATTCCAGCTTTTTCCAGGAATAGCATAAAAAATAAAGTTCAAATGTCTGCTTTGCAAGCCCACACTGAAAAACAAGAAAATTGCAGTAAGTGATCAATCTCTGTTCTACATAGGCTATATGGTTAGAGTTGTAGAAAAAGGTATTTAAAAAATTCATGCTGATTGGTGGTCAAAATTTGCAGCCTATTGTATATTCAACCCTGTTGAATATACTCATCACACAGTTCCTATGATTCCACATGCAACATAACTAGCTGTCAGTATAAGCCATTAGGTTAGGTGCATAAATTGCAGCTCTTTTGAATACACAATAGTGGTAAGAGTGATCAAGCCTTCCCCCTCCTCCTCCAATTTAGACCACTCAAGCAGACTGCCTGGCAATTTGAGTTCAAAGATCTCATTAGTATTCAGAAGAGACAGTCAAGCAGAAAAATCTTGCTTGTGCAAGAGCACTAGTTGTAGCTGTTCTTAAAAAAAGGCACAAAACCAAACGGATTTCTGGTGTTAAAGGGCAAAAAAAAAAAAAGGTAGATGGCAGGGTTTCACAGGTATTGACACCCTTCTGCTGTTGTAGAATTACCCCTTTGTTTTTTAGATGGAAAGATGGGAGGTAAGGAAGAGAGGAAGAGAGATTCTACACCCACTCTGAAAAGATCAGATATGCTTAGGGTCAAATCTTGGATATTTTTGTCATTGGAAAGTGTGTTTATATTTCTACCCAGACGTGATTTTATAACATTTTAAGCAGAGCCAGTTACCACTGCATTATTCAGTTTGTAATCACGCCACAGACTGTGGTGACATGATATCAACTGTGACATTTAGTGTACTGTGGAACATTTCAGTCTGCCATCCTGAAAGCCATCAAGGCTTTATTTCTTCAGGTACTGTGGTCATTTCAGGTTAATACATTCAATAAACCTAAGCCACCTCTCCAGTGTTTTCTTGAATTTTCAATATTCAGTTTGGGCATAGCAACGCAAAGACCAGGATCCCTGCTTCTGAACAAAATAGCCAGGACTGTTCAGGGGAATTTCTTATCCTCCAGGGAACAAATGCTTGCAGACAAGCACAAAGTGGTCTCTTCACACAGACTACACTGAGGAAGGTTCATCTGCACAGTCTGACAAGAGGAGGAGTGAGGATTAGCTTTCCTGATGATGGTGTCGTATTTAGAGGTCCCCATCCAGATTCATTCTGATTGAAGGTTTTACTCTTTGCTAATCACACGCTGGATAGAAAAAAAGTGATACTCTCAAGCCATCAGTGCCAGATATGTGTTAAAAAGCAATGAAGTTGTTGGGCGAATGAAGCTGCAGAGAAGAGATGCCAAGGTCCATCAGCACTTAGGCAGGGGAGAAGGGAAGGAGGGACGGTCCATGCTGCTACCCATTCTGAATTCCACGTGCTTAGTTCTCCTACAAACTGATACTCCAGAAGACAAAGAATAATTTACTTTAGTTTCCCACCCAAGTACCAGAATTTTCTCTGCTGGGAAGGTCTCCAATAGAAAAGAGAGAGCAGAACAGAAGAGAGAGGGTAAGCACTGGAACAGGGTTCCCAGAGGCACTGTGGAATCCCTGTACTAGGAGATCTTCAAAACCTGCCTGGACAAGGCCCTGAGCAACCTTGTATAGCTTTAAAGTTCGCCCTGCTTTGAGAAGGACATTGGATTAGATGACATCCAGGGTTATATAACAAGGTAATTTTTTTTCTATGATTCTAGGAAATTTAGAGCTCTCTTGTTCCAACAAGAGGTCTTTCTGTTTAACTTTAGAAACTAATTTTCTGCAGTTTCTGTTTTGGAAATGTTTTTGCAGAGACAATTTGCTTCTTATTTGGTTTTGGTTTTTTTTAAGAAAAAAGGATGAGAATCTTTCCAAATGGAGACACTATAAAGTGGCTGTACCTAGAAGGGCTCTGAAGAGAAACAGCTTGAGAATAAGCCAACAACTTCAGTATTATTAAGCCATTCTATCTTTTACTGCAAATACGTTTCCTTTACCTGAGCTTGGTGTTTATCTGTAGGGCTTTTGCCAGCATCTTTGCTCCCATATCTCCCATGGCATTTCCACTAATATCCACTTTTGTAAGAGAAGTATTGCTGCCCAAGGCATTAATGATGATGGTGACCTCTGTCTTCAGCTTGGAATCTGCGAGGGACAATGACTGCAGAGGCTGTGGAGCACAGAAAAGGCACTGATAACAGCAACCGATAATGCATTTAGCCCTCAAACATCAACCAAAAGAAGTTACAAATTCCCCAAACTCTTGGAGACCGCAGTAAGCATCAAAGAGTTATTTCTGTGTTTGCTGCAGATCCTACAACACATGATAAATTGGGAGTCAACAACTTACAGCACAGGTGTCAAACACATACACAGATTAAGTTGCAACACCCTGAAAAAAAACCATTTTTAAGTGACAGTGCCTCCAGTTTCCTGTGTCCTATTAAGTACAGAATACAGCGGGAACCTGAAAAGAGGCAAGATAGCAACAATCAGCTTTGCAATACAACCTCTAGTGTCCAGGGGGTTTTGCTTAACCAGCATGCTTCCCTGTCAGGGAGAAATAAAAATAGCACTCCCCTCCTCTCCCTCAGACTGAGAGCTTTATCCAAGGGCAAATTAGGATCTGAGACATTGTTAAAACCAAAGCAATTCATTTAAACTGTTTTATTATTGTTACTTCAACTTTAGGAGTGATTTTGCATATCTGTTCCTTCAACTGGATGGCATGGACATTTGGGAGGAAAGAGACAGAAATCTGTAGCAGGTCTGAAATTAAAAACAGTAAGAAGAGTATCTATTAAAATGAGTGAGTCAATGGATATTATTCACAGTGGTGTTCTGACACCTGTGATTGCAATATCTTTATGTAATTTTTTTTTTAAAATATACTATGTTAAGCTGAAACTACTTTATTGGTCTCCTGCAAGTCACACTCTAAGCCTTATGAAAACTTCTTTTAAAAATGCCTGTATTCCCTCCATTCTCAGTGTCCCAACACTCAACGGCAGGAGCTCAAGAACTAGTCTATCCATCACCATGCCTTGTAGGGGTATTACAGCTGCTAAAACTGCAATTTGTCTTTGCTGATGTACAAGAACTCCACAAAACATTTCCCTTGCTCAAGTGTGAGTTCATACAGAGGAGTGTATTGTCATTATACATCCACTTAGGCATGTATCGGAGGATGAATTTTAGGAGCCTAAAATCTCCAAATTGCCAGTATAGGAAAATCAACATCTCGTAATGATGAACCATGGCACCTACATTAGATGCCTAAAGCTTAGATTAATATAAATAAACCAACTGAACTGTGCACACCTTCCAGGATCCAGGATGCTTGAGTGGTACCTGCTATACATTGGGACTCTAGCCTCCAGACACCGCTGGATTACAGTGATAAACAAAAAGCTTGCAACAATAAGAAATGCACTTATAAATGAGGAAATGCATAAAAATCTGGAGGCACAGCAGGTTTATAATTAAAAAGTCTAACAGTAACACAAGCCACGTGCTGGTTTTATTTTAAATGGAAGTTATGAAATTACTATGTTAACCTGTGTTTCCCCATTTTATTACATTATGTACCCTAAAGAATATTAGCATCGCATTAGAATGTGTCCTGGTTTTGGCAGGGACAGAGTTAATTTCCTTCCTAGTAGCTGGCACAGTGCTGTGTTTTGGGTTTAGGATGAGAACAAAGTTGATAACACACC
>NW_008795036.1:2024514-2084253 GCF_000699145.1 Aptenodytes forsteri
GGGCATCGGTCGGCGGGTGGTGAGCAATTGTACTGTGCATCACTTGTTTTGTGTATTATTATTATTATCATATTATTATTATCATCATTTTATTTCAATTATTAAATTGTTTTTATCTCAACCCACAAGTTTTTCTCACTTGTGCTTTTCCAATTCTCTCCCCCATCCCACCGGGGGGTGGGGGGGAGTGAGCGAGCGGCTGCGTGGTGCTCAGTTGCCGACTGAGGTTAAACCACGACAGAATGGCATTTAGAGCTCTTGTCACAAGTTTGAGAAGACCTCCTGTGACAGATTCATAGAAAAGCAGCATCGCGCAGCACTCGGACAGAAATCGCCAATAAGCTTGTGAAAGTGAAGTTTCTTCTGTTTCTCATGTGTCACTTTAGAAAGGGTCATTCAAGTAACTTAGCTGGGACTGCTCCCTCCTGCATACCAATTTTTCTAAACCTCAAATATCCTCCCAGGAAAGGATTTCTCACCTCTTGCATTCCAATACTCTGACAAAACAGTATATGATTGAAAATGCTTCCGCACTGTGTTCTGCAAGGATTGACACCTATACATCATTACTACCACATACGAAATATGCATATAGCACAGTAAAGCACCTGCTATATCAGCAGTGTCTTTGAAGTGGATGAACTGCTAGTTTTCTTGCACAGCTACCCTTATCACTTACTCAGTGAGCAAGAAGCAAAAACCTCTGGACTCACTTGGTGCCCCGAATGCAAACTACAATCAGAATGTAACTCTGTAAGACTAAACGTACAGGCTGCTAAATATTCATTACATTATCTGACCATTACATTAAAAAAAACAACCAAACAACAACAAACAAAAATCTCCACCAAAACCAAATCCCCCACAAACAGGGGCAATACTCTACATAGCCTACAAACATTTACTTCTTTTAACAACTTAATAGTTTCAGCTAGATATGGAGAAAACAGAAGTCTGACAAGCACTTCAGTGTCCCTGCTGCAAAGAACAGATACTTTGCCAATACAGTGAAGATGTCTTATCACAATCTTATTAAGGAAGAGGAATTCTTAAAGTAAAGAATAGAGTTAGAAATTGTATGATTGTATTCATTGATTTTGTCATATTCCCACTGGAAAACATTTAAGAATTAAATCAAGCTAAATTTGTTCTCCTATGAACAAAAATGCTGTAAAAACCCTCAAAAGGCCAATTCTGTGACAAACACTGAACTAAGAACTAAAGATATTCAGTGCTGTAGTAATTCTCTGCACCTGTGCAGGACTGACTACCACTCTGAGTAACGGTACACTGTACCCGCAGTGTAACATCTGTTCTTGCAAGAAGAAAAGAAATGGCACAGTAAGCATACAGCTTCAGACACTTCCTACAATACTAATAAGAATACATTATCATAGCCTGCACAGTACAGCATCTACTTAAAAAGAGAAAAAAACAAACCAAACCAAAAAACAAGTCTAAATATTACATTCTTGTCTATATTAAACACCTGGGAAATTTTGCTGTTTAGGTTACTACTACTGCTTTTAAATTGTGTAGAATCACATTTGCGTCTAGCTGTATTTTTACAGTCATAAAACCAAGCTATTGATTGTTTAAATAATTTTATTCGTGACTCATATTAACATAGCAACGGATCTATTTAAAGTGTGTATAAATACATGAAGAAGCATTTGGCAGATGACTGTTTTAGATTAAAGCCTCTTGTTTCAGCTTTCCACTCTGATAATGCACGGTCCCCAAACTGTACCAGCCTGCAGGCAATACTGATCAAGCAGTATGCTCTGGGCAACATCATACCCCGGCCTCTCCAACTCCGCCCTTAATTTTTAATGTCTCGTGGCAGTAAGTGCATTGTAATGGCAGAACAAGGACCACTCGATTTAGGATTCAAAACCAAACCAAAATAACTAGAAACTTAAAATAATTTTCTAAGCATTGTACTATCTCAAGGTAGAGTGAGGACCATCCAGCTATCTGCAACACATGCTTTTCCCATGGTGCTACAGAGTCTACGTCCTCAACTCTTTAGCTGCTAGGAGATGCTTCAGATTGATTTTAGCACCTGATGAAACAGAAACAAACAAGATTCCTTCACTGAAGAGGATTAACAAGAGAAAAGAACATGGGGAGAGAAGAGACAGGTTAACACCAACAGGATCACATGCTGTATCCCAAAGGTTAATGCATGACATGAAGGAGAGACAATTATTTTAAGTACCTAAATAAAATAACTTTTTGGTGGATTATTTCATTGTAACACTGTTTGAAAACAGGATGAGACTACAGAGCGTGTTCTGTAGGTTAGCTCAGGAAAGACATGGTGAGTACGAATTACAGGAGCACATCTGACCACTGGATTGTGGCAAAGGCAGAAAGTGGAACGATGGCTGACATTGCCTATGGGCCGAAAAGAAAAGGAGCACAGGAAGTTGAAGCTGGTGATGCAAGGGAGAGAGAGCTGTGAGAATGATACAGCCAAAATTTAGCAGCTACATTTTCTCTGTACTGCAAGCTTCAAAAACAGAAGCCAGGAAAGATAAACAGAAGGTTGTAACACTTAATAGAGACAATAAGGTGAAAGTTGGAATTTTTATCCTTGCAAACAGATAGTATGAACAGAATAGTCATATAAATAGGAAAAAAAACCCCAACAGCATGTTTGAGAAGACGATTTGGATACTGAAAGGATGCATAGAGTGTGTTGAAGAGGTGTTTTAGGATACGGCCTGAGTGGGAAGAAATGTTCACCTGCAACAGAGCAAAGGGATGAAGGAAATTGAGAAAAAACCATACTAAATTACATTTGCTTGTGATTAGTCTGGTTTGACATAACAGTCTTCAGGATAGCTGTGAAAGATCAAGCATGAGATACAGGGCAGGACAGAGACAAATGTCCAAAGAAAAGAAGCAGGTGCTATCTGATGAAATAATACCACTCCTCAGTACGGTATCAACAAGAAAAGGAGAGAAGGGGAAGACAGGCATGCACCATTCCCTTCAGAGACAGAGTAGAAGGAGGTGGTCACACACCGCAAAATGAAAAGGCTAGTTTGGTACAAGAAGCAATACGAAGATCTACCAATACACTTCTTAGCACGATGCTCTGTCTGACTTGTGCAAACAAGGACTCACTGCTTTCATTACAGGTGCTAACTCAATTAGAATCAGCTCTAGTATGCGTATGCAGCACTTCACTGTGTCACACTGACATCCCATGTTTTAAAGAATGAGGTGAGGAGGTAGGCAAAGAATCAAGAAAAGAACAGTACCGCTAATCCCAATTAAGAGGACACAGAGAGGAGAGAGGACTAGTTCAACAAATCACTTCAAATACAACTAAGCAGTAAGAAAAGATGAACAGAGAATATGGGTCTAATGACCTTGTGCGGAAGGAGACATCAGAAACCCTGGTAAAAACTGCTCCACTGAACTGCAGGGTGCAGACACAGACGGGGGGAGAAAATAAGAAAGCAGTTAGTGTGGAGACCATTTTACTGGAGGTAAGACAATAAAGAGGTGAGACAATAAAGACAACAGGAATAGCAGGTGTTTAGACAACTGAAGTCTACAGTCAGCTATTTCTGGAGAATGAGGAAAGCAGAGCTTGCTTGCTACTTCTATGGGGAATGAAGGAGAAAGAAAGGACTAAGAATAGATGAATAAAGATTGACAAGCATGAGAGTAACAGAGCATCTTAAGATTCCCTTACAGCCAAAACTAGGATGGCCAAGTAAGGCAAGAACACAAACCCAACCACAAAAGTCTTTCAGAATCAGGAGAGAGGGTGGAAATGAAAAAAGTGGGCAAGGATCCCAGCAAGGCACTCTAAAAGGGTTTTATGAAATTGCTGCTGTGATTAATGTACTAGGAAAAGTAAAGAACAGCATAGTGAACAGTTTATTTGCATCTTTGGAAGGAGAAAGGAGTTCTGGGAGATCACTGCACTGACTGCATTTTGTCAAGCAAAAAAAATGCTAATACCCAAGAACAGCTATCAGGAAATGGTGCATTCTATTAATTAAAAAAATGAAAAATAAAAATTCTGTTATTGAAGGAGTATCACCACCCAGAGAACACTATCATTGTAATCTCCTATCAAGACACAAAAGTTTTGAAAACTTGTGCCTACAGGGCTGTATAATTTAGACCTAAAGCAACTAGGTTAAGCACATCCAACTATTTAGAATGGTATTTTTCAATAAGCACAGATCCCAAGACTGTCCTAAGAAACGTTTACCCACATGCTACACATAATCCAAATTGCTATTTGAAAAATTAAAACCCAAAATGTTGGATATGTCTGGGGGGGGTCATGATCAAATATTATTCCGCCAGTCCTAAGAAACGTTTACCCACATGCTACACATAATCCAAATTGCTATTTGAAAAATTAAAACCCAAAATGTTGGATATGTCTGTGCAGGATCATGATCAAATCTTATGCAGCAAATTAACACAGTGAAGAAAATTATCAGAAATAGACTGTGAGGGTACAAATACACATGATGATAGTAGGCAGAAAGATACTCACTGAATCCTCGTCTTGAATCATCTGAACTAAATTATCAAGTACTGGAGTGAGATTTCTGAGGGAAGAAAAGTTAGGAAGACGATGAAATCAGCAGCTTCTCCTCATCCATTCTCCCGTTATTTAAAAGAAAGAAAAGCCTTACTTGGATTTCATGTTGTTAAAGTTTTTGCCTAACGCCAAGTGTCTTATCGATCGGTTTTTACTAAGCCAGACTACAAGGGTTGAGAGGTCAGATTCTAGGCCTGTAAAGAATCAGATTAGATTAAGAATTAAAACACATTTTCACCAAAGACGCAGACAGGGTCCAATTATTAATGCTATATTCATTCAAGTAACTATATCAGTGTACTAATTTCCAAGAGCTCTAGAAAAATTTCCATTCTTCTATTTTTATTTTTGCCTCTGTTTTTCTATGAGAATAAATGCTTTCTCTAAAATGAGCCCTTTAAATCTCCATCCTAATCAGCCATTGAAGGCACCTCTCAGAAACACAGAAGAGAAACGTAGTCCCTTATGTGTAGTCCAACCACCCAAGGGTAGTACCTCGCATTGTCAGGCAGAGTTTAAAATTCCTTTGAGAATTTTGAGACCATGCTAATTGCTATTTAGTCTTAGTAGAACTGTGTACCAACAAAGTCTCAAAGCCTTCAAGTGCAAAAAGGCTAACTTAACAGGCTCTGAATAAAACGACCTGAAAAACAAGCCAGATTTTATTCTACTCCTGAGTAAGAAAAATAACTTGCTGTACTATTGTATTCCCAAACTAGTGGTGTATTTGAAGAGTCCGCTAGTTAGATTACAATGACTTAGGATCCAGATCTGCAGGATAATTTAGATGTCAAATATCTATCTATATTTATAACAATCAATCTGTTTACATAATTGGGCTGAGCCAGTAGCTCCCAAAGCTTTCGACTTGCCAATTCATCCCACCTTTCTTGGGCATTCAACTATGCTGGGAATCTCTTTCTGAAATACTTCCACATTTGGCTGTCAGAGGGCAAACACAGCAGGTGAATTCCATTCCACACATCTACAATTTGAGTTTGCAAGATGAGAAGCCAGCTGGTATTCCCAGCTAGGACGCACAGAGCCTCCAAAGCAGGAATAGTCCAAGATTTTCCAAAGACTCAAGCAGGCCTTCTCTGACCTGAAGCTGGTTGACCGCTTGCTCCAAATTTCCCTCTCTTGCTTCTTCAGTATCATGACCTCAGCTTCATTCTTTCTTTCACTACACTTTCATTTCTCATTTAGCTTCTCATTCTCTTGTACTTAAACCCACTTTCCTCTAGATCTAATATGACGCTTGCTGCCATCAATTTATTCTGCTGTGTTACATTTATCTCAAACAACTTAAGCTTCTGAGGGTACAGTTAGTCTATAAACATTTCTTATATACTTTACAGTAATAAGAGTTCTTGGTCTGAGACATTTCCATAACCAATATGGCCAACAGTCATAAAGCAAGAGTGACCATTCTTGATTACACTGTGAGCTGAAAGAAAAAGCATTTCTCAGATTCTGGACTTGCATGACCCTCCATTCCTGTTCTGTGTACTTACCATTGTCTGAAATATCTAGGCTGGTGATATTGTGTATTTCTGCTATGCATCCTTCCAAGACTTGTGCACCTCCCGATCTTAACTAGAGACAAAACATCATCGGTTTTTGCAAACTAGTTATGGTTTCCAGATCACACAGAAAACAGTGGTAGGAGCTTTGTGAATACAGAAGGCACTACAAGCAGCAAAACACAGCAGCAACAGAAGAAGTTACAGACATCAACATGACAGCCTATGCACACATTCCTACTATTCTCAACCTTCACTCTCACTATTTGCACATAAATGAGAAAAGGGGCTCTCTTTCCTTTCTCTTAAAACTACTGCTCAGCAGTTAAATCAGGGAAAGATTTAAATGGTGCAGACACAACGAATCCTTTAGCACTTTTGCCAGGCAGTGGCTGCAGGACTTTGGTGCGGGTTCTTTACATGAAAGAGCCAGGACGTTTCCAACATCCAGTGAGAAAAAAAATAAACCTAGCCCAGCCTATAAGCATGCAACACTGTCACTCTTGAATTCCACTACAACGCTTATAGTGAGCATCTTCTTTCAGCTCTTAGCGCAATGCTAGGGTGTCCAGATCAAAGATGAGTAGCCAACCACTACAGTACGCTTATAGTGAGCATCTTCTTTCAGCTCTTAGCGCAATGCTAGGGTGTCCAGATCAAAAAATATTAGACAAAAAAAAAAAAAAAAAAAAAAATTATGTTTCCCTGTCATTGAAAAGAAAATTTAAATAATCCAATTGTAAAATGGCCACAAAAGACCATAAAAAAGAGAAATCAGTAATTTACCTTATTCTTAATTTTAAAATAGGCATAAAAACCAGCAACAATAACAAAAATGCCTAGCTAGAAAGAATCAATTATGATATTATTAATCTGAAATATTAAATGAATACAAAAGAAATGTCAGCATTGAATGAAAAAACAGTGAAATGGCCTAAGGGAAAACATCGACATTAAGAATCGAAGTTATTAAAACTTACACACTTATTTACTAATACTTCTAAATTAAACAATGCAACATATTTTTTTCCCCAAAGAAGCAAATGCATTTTATTTCTTGCAGCTACGCAAACTATATAAAGTATATTTCACTTTATGAACAACCCCCAGAAAAAGACTTAAGCAAAAGAAGGGAAAAGTTCTACAAAAAGTTCTATTTTTGCACTTTCCGTTTTCACTTTCCTTGCTTCAAAAAACCAGAAAGCTTTTTCAAACATGAAATAGCCTTTTCAACTCCTGTGCATAAAAAATTAGTAATATTTTACTTAGTCGACTTACTTGGCTAAATACCGTGAATCAACCTGCTGCTATTTCTGTGAATAGCCTCTTTTTACCATGCTATAATTAAGGAACCACAAATGCCTTCAGAAGTATTTTTCAATAAAGACTTGATTTGGCACTTTTTAGAAAGTTTGAGATACGTGATTGGTTAACAAGCAGCTCAACAACTTGGCCTGAGCATTTAAAGAACAGTGGTGGTCAATGACAACATCTAAATCATAAGTCACGTCTGGAAGTGTAAGATATACAGAACATAAGGCACCTTTCCTCTTCTGCATAAAACAAAGCCTACCTATCCTTTACCCTATCCTCTCAAGAAGTGGCCAGATTAAAATCTGTATTTGGGCCAGAAGTGGTGCAATTCTAACTCAACTTTATTTTTGTAAAAGCGTTTGTAGTATTTGCTGTACGAATGCCAAAATCATTCAGCTTTTCTCTGTGCTGCTCTCTCAGCGTGGCCCACCACAAGACAACCATTTTATATAAAGCGTCACATCTATTATTGCAGAATCTATGGAACTGGTAGATTATATGCGGTCTTGGATTGGTTGTTGGTATGGTAAAAATTCTATACATTAAAATTATACTCACAATAGAATCCAAATGCTTATGCTATATATACTTTGAAGGTTGAAGTTTGAATTTTTCAGGAGCAGCTTTTGATCTTGTACCAATAACTCTATATTCAAAATCTTAAATACACAAACATTTCATGTGCACAAATGGTGATATCTATTTAATCTGAGGGTGATGATAACAACCTGACTTTTAGGATCAAAATTTACTGCAACTGTATTAAAATTTTTTATATGTATATATATATAAGCAGAGATTAATTGAAGGGCTATTTGTCAACGTGGACTGTGATACTGAAAAAAACCCCACACCTCTGCAACACCTCCTATATGACATACTTCTGAGACTACAAATACAAGCTCTTATTCAGAAAATGAAGAACAACCCTTCAACAATTAAAAATGCCAAGCGTGTTCAAAGCTATGAGGTACCAATATGGGAAGGGCAAACAAAGCTGCTTACTGATTTAACAATTAAGGTAAAGCATGGAGGGTACTTACACAGTGACCAAGCTAAGGGAAGCAGAAGGGAAAAGAGTGAAATATATCAGTGCTGAGCAGGTAGAAATAAAGATGTAATTTTCATAGTAAAAATAACAAAAAAAAACAAACAAGCAAGCACTATAAAATGATTAAGCTTGGAGTTAATATACCAGAAAATTATGGGAGCAAATGAAAAGTGGTGGGAGAGGGAAAGAACAGAGAGATTTATCCTTCCATAGTTGAGTACAGCTTGCCTGATGTAAGAAAGAGGAGGGCAAAGCTGAAGCATCAGCTTAATAGCCTCCTAACAGCGTGTGCTTGCAGGAACTGGGAGTAGTGCAGGTGACCAGCTCCGAGCTTCCCAAGGCTCTGTTTCTGGGTGCAGATTACCCTGCCCAGCTCACAGAGGGTCAGGGAGAGGTGGAGCAGGACCCTGCGGTGCTGGGCCCACTGAGAGTACTCCCAGCTCCTGGCACAGCAACTCCCCTGCTGGTGGAAGCATAACTTCTTCTTTCCAAAGCACATGAGAATGAATAAAGCTCAGTGATGTGAAAAAATGTTAAGGGAAGGATCTAAGAAATTGCTGTCAGTTTGGAGGGACCAGCTACGAGAACGCAACACCACGAGTTGGGCACGATTCCTTCCTTTCTATCATGAGCGTCGGCCATGACTACTTGTGCTTTGGTGTCCAATACTGCTAATCGCCCCTCGAAGGGCTTCTCCATATCCCATCCTGGGGGTCATTTATTGAAAGGCTTACATTTTCACTCCTGTCAGCCCTCATTGATTTACATGCTAATTTATACCCTCATTACTTATGTTTGTGTTTTACTGATTTATTCTTTTAAGGTTATGATTACAGGACTTCATTTTTGTTACTTTAATCACTCCTCCCTTTTCCTTCCTCCCTCTGAAAGAAAAATTATCATCCGTCTGACCTCTCTACTCAGAAGTCAGAAGCATGTGTACTTGACTTGAAAGCTTTTCTATTTGGAATTTGCATGTAATGCTCTTCAAAGTAATACCATTTTTTAAAAAGTATAAAATATCAAAACAAAATATGAAATGCATTCACAATGATTTTTTTCTTCATAAGTAAATCTGTGCACATTCCAAAAGCAATCGACCATGAACCTAAGGCAAGGATTACTGTACCTCAACATGTTCATCAAATTGCATGTTTTCTACTTAAAGGGAAACCATTGCATTTGAAAGGCACTTCCAGAACAGTTAATACTCAGGTGATGTACTTGGAAAGATCTGCCTAACAAGTGAGAGGCTTTCTTTGCAGCTTAAAAAGGAAAGGGTGACCACTCAGCTACAGAAGGCCAGAGCCAAAGCTGGTTTGTGTTGTTTTTGGCAAAAGTCCACACAGTTCTCTGTGTAACTTTGCCTCACTGGCTCCCCAGGGTCTTGGCTGATCTTTTGTCGTAAGCTGTAGCCACGCAGGTATCATCCTGCAAGAATATGGACAATCCTGAGAAACAAAGTGCACAGCAAAGCACAGAGAAGCAAGAGGGAACAAGATAAAGCAAGTCAAGCTGCCACAATTGGTTTTATTTATTCTTGAGATATTTAAAGCCATTTGCACAGTGCCTCTTAAGTTAATGGCATGCTTCAATCAACTTTTACCAAAGTTCCCTATTGGCCTGAATTGATTAGTTGATTAGGAAAGCAGAATTTCTCCCAAGGTTAAAAACCAAACCTGCAGAAGAGGAAGCATGTCTCCCATGCATGCCCCCTTCAGGGCATGCAGCTTCCTGTGACTCATTCAAATTTGGGCACCTTGGAAAATCCTGCTGCAGGGTCCTGTGTAATCACAGCACCAGAGAGCAGAAGCTGCCGAGCAGCAAACAGCGCACTGGCTCAGTATCTAGAACAGCTACGCTGCAAGGAGGGTTTTGCCAGTCAGGTGCTGCAGGTGCTTTGAACCTCTGTGCTCATTATTTAGGATGATGCTGTAACACACAGCAGATGATTTTCACCATAACTGCTTCTCTGAATTCTACCTTTCCCACAGCTTTTGACTACATAGGAAGAATTTCTCGCCCAGTGGATTTCACGGGAACTCTAATTCCACATCATTGCTCCTTTTGAACACATCCTGATAAATGTTCCTTACCTCACAGCTACTGAGATCTAAAGACACCTCCTTCAGATTGTGATTGCAAGCCAGGCCTAATAAAAGCGCTCTGAAAAAGATCAATTTTAGAACCATTTAAAAAAAAAAAAAAAAAAGGCAGCTTTACATCGTCATCATCTAAGCGATCACAGGTTAATACATCTATAATGCGAAGAACCATTTCAAAACAAAACCACACCAGCTGAGCCATTATTTCTTAAATGACAATGGCAGCACAAACCTGCCACACTTAGAACACTCCAGCAGCTTCAAAACTGCAGGGATGCAAGGCTAATGAAGAAACCGTAAAGCTAATGCTACATCAACATTTAATAACATTCATCAGAGATGAATTTTCTTCAACATTTGCTTTCAAAGAGCATCAAATGATTACAAAAGGAGTGTTCTGTTGTACGACCGTACTAACTCTCCGATTTTCAAAAAATTCAGGAAAAAATGGGGTTTTTAATGTATGCAAGATGCAACGCAGCCAGTCATTTCAGCCAGACACAGTGCCTGTAACACTTGAACGCCGGATCGTGTTCAAGTATCACACAATTCTCCACTTCTGCAACCCAATAAATATTTACAGATTTCAAAATTATATTCCCAGACAATGGCACCCTTTGTCTTTAAGCAGAATGGCAGAGAAGTGTAGCAACGGCTGATTATGATTTTCATAAATCCAACTTTAAAGCCTTACAGAAGTTTGTTTCCACATATAAAAGTTAGTGTTAATATCACATTTGTATTAATACTGTCAAATCAGAAAGCACAGCAGTGTCTTAGAGAAGGAGCAAACACAATCTGTGTATATACCTTCTAGTATCTTTAGAATAGATGCTGCTTTGAATTAGTAATTGAACAGAGAAACAGAAGGACCTCCTCCCCAAACTTCACTTCAGCCAAAAGCAAGCTAACAGAATCCAAACTACTGATACATGGAGATAAAAAACAATCCGTTTTGCTGAGCCATTTGCCTATACGCTTGCTATGCAAGTAGTGTGTAAAAGCCATATTTAAAATGTGTGCGTCCCGAGAAGGTTTTTAATTTAAACCTATTTATATCTGCCCTGCAGGCATAAATGTTAATCAGACCTTTGCTGTTAACAAAGGCAAATAACTTGTGCTTATTTACTTCTTAAGCTATTCATATGCAGACTTTGAAAAAAAAAATTTGAAAGCTCTGCAACAGTTTTTACAAATTTTTAGACGATCCCTGTCTATATTCCTTCCCAAACATGCTTTTATTCAAAGTTAGTCTGGCTGATGATAACTTTGCAAAGAACTTCCTGAACATTTTGAGGCAACCTAAAAAATACAGCGCAACCATAAAAAAAAGCAGATTAAAAGAGAGGCACAATGCTGCTTCAAATGTACTCTCTTCACAGGAAGAAAAAAAGAGTTGTTTTTCCTAACTTCTTTCCTATAAACTCATCCTAAGAAAATCTCATGATTTCTCAATTCTTTGGCATGAAAAATCTCCAGTGTTCAAAGGCACTGAAGGCAGACATATTATAATTATACTTAGCCACTATGTTTAAATCACACACATGGCAATACATGGAAAGGTCTTGTCAACTGTGGCACACGCAGAATGCAAGAATTGGCCTTGTAATTAGCATTTGCATGAGAAGCGTATCAGAAACTTGTCTTGTTATAGCACTGACAGATCAAAATACAACTTTTGGCAATGTCTGTAAATGAACAAAAACGCCAACATACACTTAAACAAGGAAACGAGAGTACAAACTGCTTTACTTGGTTAAAAAAAAAAAAAAAAGAGCGAGCTGTGATGGAACATTAACTACATTAACTATGTACAAGAACTAAAAGCACCCTTTCCCCACCCACTATGTGGCATCCTTGCAGTACAGCTTTATTAGCAAACCTCTTCCCTGAAAGGCTTGACTTTATTAACAAGTCCATCACTGTACAAGCAAGTTAACCTCCTTCCCTGAGTGCACTGATTAACTTTAAACTCACTGAGTTAGCATATGCTATTAAACATACCGCAACTGTTGATCTAAAGGAAGTTGATAAGAGAGAAATCAAATAACAATTAATCAGGGGAATGTGGGACTCAGGGTGTCAGGTATCTGCATTTTATCTGTATTTTTTTCTGCAGGCAGGCTTGATCTTGAATCACACATCCAACTCTGTGACCTCTGGTTCAGACACAAACCAGGAACTTCTCCCTTGTCATAGCACAGTTCCAAGGCCCATGCTGTCAAAAGCTTTTTGACGTGCACTGATCAAAGATGCCAGAGAAGTAGTATTAGGTACACTATGTCATTTTTATTTTTCCTTCTGGAAATCATCCCTCATGTGCTACTGCAATCTTGGAAATGACAAATAAGTCTGTCTGAAAAAAGGTGCTTCCATCTTCTTGTCTTTAACAAATCCTATGTTCTTGATTGTGTTGTAGAAGTTTTGTAATTTCTTACAGTTAAGACCAAAACGCTAAGCAGCTGCCCCAGGATAGCACATCCTCAGTCCTTTTAACATCAGATTAACTTCCACGGGATGCTTTTCAAGCGTATTAGTCAAGCCATACAAGGTTTGAGAGGGAAGCAAGGTGTACTGCAGATCATAGTTCTCTCTACTGTTGTGAAATACACTGAGCTCAGACTGAAGAAAAAACTCCGTTCAGAGAAAAAGCACATCAAGGAAACTAACAAAAAACATTAAGAGCTCTGTCCTACCTCCTATGCAGAGGTGAGCGCTGCCATCAGAACAAAACAAAAGAAGCCCATGCCAAAACACCAGCCAGCTGAGAGTGGTATGGACACTCTGAGACCATTCGTGTCCAGCTGGACTTCGGACAGATACTCCTTTCTAGAGCTGTCTGTGCTGGTGAAAGAGGTTACTGCTCTCAGCTCATCCTATGCTACCCATCACTGCCCCTTTACTTCCACCAACACCAGTCATGCAAGTAACTCCCTCTAATCCAACTCAGTCAAATTGAGCCAGGTTAGCTTAAACATTATCAACAGAGTAGGTTTTTGCTAATACACTTTGGCTGAAAAGGACTAGGAAGATCTCGTTTGCTGCACAGCTGGCAGATCAAGGGGTCACAAGTATTTGGGATAAATTAATACAATAACATCTTCCATGAGCACAGACAACTGTAGAGCACTCACCTACCAAAACTCCTCACGTCCCAGGAGATACTCAACATGCCAAGGAGAAGAGCTTAGTGTTCGGGGCTTCTCACCTTTCCTAATCTGTGTAGATATATTCAATGTCTCACAGCATTCTTTTTTTCCTCTAGCACTGATAAGACTGTCTTGTGTATTAGTCACATACATCCTCCATTCCTCTTGCTTCATTAAACATAGCTCCCTGCTGCCCTCCACCACAGAATCAATAGCCCTAAATTAATCAGAATCAACCAATGTGTTTCTCAATAATCACCTTCTGTTTGCAAACACATCAGTACCCTACCTTCCTAATCTTAGCAAAGTCTAAGCAAGCAAGACAGCAACCAAGAGCATCACACAGAACAGAGTGAAAGATCAGAGCTAAAATGATGCTCCTGCAGTTAAATATTTATTTCAATCCAGTGCATCTTACTTAAGCATCATATTGCACCGTTCTCTCCAATGTCAAATTGCATTAAAAAAAAAATCCCAAAACAATGTACGCTACTCTTTCCTGTGTGGCACTTGTCACTTTTCTCTCCCTTAGCTTCCCCCAGATTGTATCAAAAGCTTTCCATCCAGTACTCACTAACTACTCTTTATATCCCACATCTCTGATTTTTCCATCAACTCCCATTCATTAGCTACTCCCTTGCTGAGCTACTGCCCACTTCCCTTCCCTGTTCTCCCTCAGGAGGCAGGCTCCCAACCACACAAGTATACATGCCTACACATATACGTCTATATCTGTGTCCAGATTAGGATTTTGGAGGTGTGTTCCCCAAAATGGTTAGTGAACATGTCTGGGCGTCTACTACGGATAGGGTTATGTATGTTTTAATGCATATTAGCTAGCAAGTTGACACTCTGGAAAGAGCCCTTTCTTTAATTTAGCCAAATAAACACAGGGATTCTGCCAGAATCACAGAATGACCTATCTAGATTAGACTTATCTAGCTAGACCTATCCTGACTGTAAAACACACCTTTAAATTTTACGTCTGGAAAGTTCAACACAGTTCAAAACTGCACACGTCACAGGAAGGGTGACACAGTGCTACACAATTTCCCTCAACCTGCATTAGGCTGTGAGAGGAGTTTCTTTCCAGTGTTGGGTGGGCAACAGAAGTGCCCAATCCACATCACCAGAACCTGTTAGCCACAGGATGGGTGACACGTAGCAACGAGATGTATTACAGTTAGCATTCCTAGAAGTTGCTGCCATCGTCTCCCCCCCTGAAAGGAAGGCATAGCTCTGTGCAACAGGTCTCTCCTCCCAAGCACTGCAACGGGTTCAGTTTCACAACGGCTGTTGCAATACCACAGCCTCAAAGGAATGGCACTCACACAAGTACATAATCCCATTTTACTGTGAAGCAAACAGTTTTGTTTGTAAGCCACAAAGTAAGACATACAAAAAAAATTGATTGAAGCTAAACAGCTGTGACATTCCCACAGAACAAAATATGATTAGTAGTCTCAACTGTGAGATGGAAACAACATTTCTTGAATGTGTGATCATTATGAAACTCACTCTTGCAATATCAATAATGTACAATGGAAAAAAAAAGCAAAATCGTTTTCCCTTCATTTTTAATATAAGGCACTCACATAGTAACAATGCAAACTAGGTTTTAGCCAACAGGAGAAAATTAAATGAAATTCTTACTTTAGAGGCTCAGGAGGGAGTTTAGTTCCCGAAAGATTAATCTGCATCAAAGCAAGTGAGCTGCTGAAAAACTGTTTGAAAGAGGGAGGGACTTCTTTTCCTTTTCTGTAAGTAAACAAATTCATTAAGAAGTAGCATCTAGACACTCCTCATTCCAATAAACAGTGAATGCAAGCCATCAGAATTGTAATGATCTTTCACATGTTTAATTTGCTCTACCTTCTACAGCTCTGTAATCAGTGGCTCTCAATTAGCTTAGAAATATAATGTAATCAGACTGTTGATGCAACAAACAATCCTCAGCATTGCACTGCTGCATGGAAGACATTACTATCTAGCTTCTGTTTGGTGAACTACAAAGAATTATCATTTAGGTCTGGTTAACAGTGAACATACTGGTGGTATCTTACGAGTAGAAGATCAAACAGGACATTACAAAAACCCTGAAATTGCCTTTACACCACTAGAAATAACTACTCAATGCTGGAGTAGCTTACTCCCAATTAGGCATCATCTCTGATATGGACCCAAGACACCAATTTGAAGAAAAGGGAAGCTAACGTTAATATTTCCTGTAATGCAAGTATTCTACAAAGTCAATGCTGAGTCTCAAAGACTTTCAAGTGGACTTCCTCCCAGAAAAGGACAAAAAAAAAAAGGAAAAAAAGCATTTGTAACCATCATCAAATCATGAAAAATACAAACTTTAAAAACCAAATTTAAAGAGGAGTCAAGTCAGTCAGACTTCAAAGCCTGATATTATGCCTCTTAGAGACAAAAGATATATATAGACTTTCTATTGCATCAGTATCACAAAAAAATGTATTAGACAAGGTAGGTTATTTTACAGCCATCTAGCAAAGAGCAGAAAGGGAAAGAAAATATTTTGCTTGGAATAAATAATACCTATTTCATAGAGAACTAAGACTTCTAAGACTTTTATAAAGTCTTAGATTTCTTCTTAAAAAGAACGGTGCAACATGAGAGCAAAAAATTATAAAACAAAATATTGCAGGAGTTGAGAGTAATTACATTTAAACTGTACCTGTGAGAAAAAAGAGTCCTAGAGAGGCTAAGGACAGCTAGATGCTGAAGACATCCACGAAGGAGGGCTCCACACACCTGGTTTAAAACAAAGATGATTGATTTTAATTTATATTAACCCAGAAAAGTACCTACGGATAGAAGGTGAGGAATGTTTCCTTGGTATTTGAATCTCCACAAAAAACTTCTTTACCATATCTAGCGCACACTCCGTGTTGGATAAATCCAGATGAACAAGGGCATTTGGCTGGGCCAAAAAATTGTACAGGCTCTATAATTTATGGAGAAAAAAAAAGAATTATGCATGTTAATTTTTATATTATGCCACCGATTACTGGATCACTATTTCTCATTACATTTTAGGCTTTTATTATAAAGTTGCACTACAAGAGTTGTGTCTGAAACTTCTTTTCACCTAATCAACACAACCCGTTTTACTTTTGAAGGCTATCAGTTTTTAAAACATGGGAAAAAACAGTGCTCAGACTACATCTACCAAACATTACTCTTTGCAATTCACGTTCACAGCAAATGATAATTAATTTAGCTAGAAATACCTTGGAATGTCACTCAGGTTGCTGTTGCATTTCAGAAAGGCTAATTGGTTTGTAAGTTTAAGCCAGACCCTCTAAGCATGAGGGAAGCAACTAATTTGCATCTGAAGCCCATGGTTATTTCTTAATATCAGCAGTGAATGAAAGGTTTAAGGGAGAATACAGAACAGGTAACAAGATTTTAATATTGATGGCTTCAGTAATGCATAGGATATGTCATGAAAACGTTAGCGTATGTAAATTGTCTTACTATACGCTGTTTTATTTTGGGCTTTTTTTAGTCTCAGAGAACAACACAGAAAGATAAAAGTATGACCTAATTCACAGAAACGTGGAACACTGAACTCCACACGAAATCCAGCCAAACAGAACATGTTCAACATTCCTAAAATAGATTCATCTTTCTAAAAATCAGGTCATTTAGCCCCTATACCTACAGTACAAGAAAGGTCCCTGCTTTAAAAATCCCTGTGCTTTGATGGAGTTTATTTTAAATGCTAAATAACAGGATTTCCTTACTACAGTTGGAAAACTGTTCCACAGATTAAGAGATCTCAGTATTAATAATCTTTTTCTTTGAATCATCTCTCTCTCTCTGACAGGCTAAGAAAAGCCCCACTTTTTGTATTTATGTCCCTTAAAATATTGTATGTAGACATTAGATTTTGTACATTTGACATCAAAGTTGTACATTTTCTTTTACTTTTTGTATTATTTGCTATGTTATTCTCTCTTTAAGAGTAATGCAGTGTCTTTATTTACATTTAACTGTTTGTTTGCTACCTTTTAAATTCTCTTGTCCTACTGAAAAACTTTCACCTCTTATGTCTGAAAAGACTAGTTCTTTGAACGTGCTGATGAATCTGAAACTAGTAAGATTTGTGAAAAAGTAACACAGTTGTGTCTGACTGCACGTTAAATGGTAAGATTGGGTGACTCTAGTGTTGCATATTTTAGATGCTCAATACTTAAAGAATTCAAAACCTGACACTTACATGCACACAACTTTTGATGTGAGAGAAAAATACGGATGTAACAGTCAAAAAGGGAATACATACAAATAGAGAACTAAGTGGATTTTGTTATGGAGAAAATAGAGCTGCACCTCTATGGCAATTGATAAAACTGAACAAAGGAATTTCAAAAATAATTACATTCTTCGAAGTGTCATGAGCTTCAACAGCATGTGCAAGGAGGTGCACGGATTTATTTATACAAACAAAAATATTGAAAACCAGAAATTAATTAAGTCTTTCCAAGTCAAAAGAAATCAATTGTTTCCAACCTTCCAACGAAAAATTTGTAATACACTTATCACTAACAAGATGACTTTTTTTAATTGTGTTTTGGTCACTTTCAAACAGAACTCAGGGAGCATGGTAAGTCCACTGAAACAAGTGGCACACTTGCAGTTTTCTCATTTATTAGTAGAAGCCAAGAACTAAAAGCATGAACTAAAATTATGTGGATTTGTTTAGTCGTGTGGGTCAATTTAATTCTCTGACTACATAATGAAGAGCAGAGATCAAAATGTTATTTTCTACCCCTAATAGAACTGTACTGAAATAAAGGCAAAAAAGGATCTAAACAAAATGGCTTTGCCCTTCTCTTAACAATAAATTAAAACATCCATTCATTAACTCACAAATGAGAAGAAAGTGCTTACTGAGAGATCATCACCGCGGAGTGCGTTCCCTGAGAGGTCAAGATAGACAAGCGTGTTCGCGATCAGCGAGTTGGCACTCAGTGACTGGGAGAGGCTATTCACCCCTGCCAAAAAAAAAAAAAAAAAAAAAAAAAGTTAGTACTCAGCTCAGCCAACTCTAGACAAAACTAGCCCAGACACTGCAAGTGCACAATTCTGGTGAACACAGACACACATAAACGTTTAATGACCTCCTGTTACCACCGCTGTACTGCAGCAGGAAGACAGATCACCAGGCTCTTCCCTGCCATAGCACGCCTGGTTTTGCCTGGACCACACTGCATCAGCTGCCCTGATGGAGCCACAGTGTGTTATAGGTCCTGGATCCAGAAAAGAAGTCTTTTTGTGAAGTCTGCAATGGCTTTAACAGTGCAATCCCATTTTGAAACAGTTTTTTAAAATGGAGTTTATTCCATAATGTTAAGTCAGTGCCTTCTGCAAACAATAATATTTAGATAAAAAGTATACGCGGAAGTAGATGAAAGTATCTGTGGAAGACCAAGTACATTAACAATTATAATTGCCAGAACTTCAAAAGCAACTGACAAGACCTAGAAATTAAAAATATTTCAATTACGTATTTGCCTGTAATTTCAGAAAAACAGTTAGTTAATTAAAATATGAAGAGATGCATAAAGACTCTCAATTCTTGATTAGAACCAAATACATATTTTTCACATTAAAATTAAAAAGCTTACATTGGGAACAAACCAGTCAGAGCTTTCTTCCTCTAAAATTCTTCAGCTTTTCCAAATACAAATTAGGACGTGGCTACTTCCAGCAAATCTAACTTTCATCTGAGCGTTCTATAGCTTATCACCAAGTTTTTAATTTATTGTAGGTGGCTATTGCTGCCTTTCAAGCAGTACATGCACGTGTTTCTTGCATGCGTTATGTTTTGTAAGTACCTGGCCAAAGCTATAAAGTAGGCATGTGTTTTGATCTACTACACAATTTTGGGCAATTTCTCAAAGCTACTGGTCAGTGAAAATGGACTGGCATTCAATGGACAGAACATCTCCATTCTTCAATTAAAAACTATTATGAAATGGATTTATCAGTGAGGATGTGGAGGAAGCAGCTAGCAAGCCACCGGAGACCAAAATACCCCACTTCAGTGATTTAGTTTTCCAAGCTTCCAAACACTAAGAAAGTCTCCCATGTTAGTAGTATGGCTCTTGGTTTCAGGAGGCTTTCGATACTGAAAAGAATTGAAGCACAGTGACATCTCTACCAAATCTCAAAACTTCTCCGTTTGGTGTAATTTTTCTTTTACCTTCACATTGCATTGTTGAATCCACACCCTATCTATAAAGGTAAACTGCAAACAAATACTTTTTGAAACTCTGAAAGATCTAAAAGCTCTATTTAACCACTAGAGTGTATAGCTCTGGATTCACTTCAGTGAGTCTTCTCAACAGCATTTATAAGCAACAGAAGAAGTAGAAATTAATGTAATGTACTGTCAACAATTCAGCATATACTATCAAGAACCAATTCTGGGAATTCAGGAGCAGTGTCTGAGTCTGGGGGAGAAGACAACCTATCAAAAAAATCCGTAACGTTGCTGCTTGTTTCATGTTTAAAAAGGGCCAACTGCTCAAAATCAGCCACATTGCTGAAGGCAAACAATGTGAATGAGGGATTTTTTAATTAGCCTTTGGCTCAGGCTCAGAAAAGCAAGCCCTATCTTTGAATGAGTATACTAGAATTTGCCATTTAACCAGAATCTTCAAATCAATAAATTTTTGTTTGAACTTCACCTACCTCATGCTATACTCTAACAGTAATCTCACTTTCATTTGCAGACAATCTTTCATGCTCTTTTACCACTCTCAGGAGGCTCAGGGCGTTAATAGCTCTCAGGAACTTTGAGGTACAGTATTTGAAGAAAGATCAGCTGGGAAGTTACCACCTGAACTTCAGTTCTTAAACTCAGAAACTTATCTCGAATAGAAAGCGCTTTTTAAATAAGGTCAAAACCAGTGAGGGACTGTACAGAATTTCTGAAACTGAAAAGCTCAAAATAAAAGAAAAAATGATAGAAAAAGAAAAAGAAAGGCTTGAAAAAAAAATCCATGCATCTTGGAGTCTACTGAATCCAAGATCCAAGGTCTCCTTTAGACTTTCCATACAGAAAATATTACAATATTCCCCCCTCAATATTACAAGTTCAAAAATAGCCTCCCAAGTTAAAACCAATTCAGTATTGTCTTCTTAAGTTAAAGGAAAACTGGCTAAGACAGCTTTGCAGACAACCAAAGAGGTGAAGCTGAGTTTCTTCAGAAGGCTTGAAAAAAATCCATGCATCTTGGAGTCTACTGAATCCAAGATCCAAGGTCTCCTTTAGACTTTCCATACAGAAAATATTACAATATTCCCCCCTCAATATTACAAGTTCAAAAATAGCCTCCCAAGTTAAAACCAATTCAGTATTGTCTTCTTAAGTTAAAGGAAAACTGGCTAAGACAGCTTTGCAGACAACCAAAGAGGTGAAGCTGAGTTTCTTCAGGTCCAGAGGGTTATAAGAACTCAAATTTTAAGACATTTTTAAGGAATTCTGAGGAGCTGCCATGGGACAATATTCATGGTGACATGTTACTTTCTGGACAATAGGTAGTCATTGCAATGCAGTCTGGACTAGGAACCACATAAGGTCAATATTAGACACACTGGAATATATTTTCAGCTTTTGTTTAAAGATTGTTTTTAAAAAACTGTGTTAAAAACCTTCCAAATTCTTTTCATAACCTCAGAATTCATTTTTAGTGACGAGTTTTGTGGATGAACTTCATCAAGCTGGCATTTATTCTTTATGAAGACGGAAGCATAGCTAGAGTGTTCTCTTGACTCAATGGCCACAAGCACTTGCTGAAATCCTTCAGGTCACATGAAGAAAAGCACAGGATGAATGAACATACCAGAACTGCATGAATTTGTGTCAAATTCCTGAACATCTAACCTCAAGAGTACACGTAAGGTTAGTCAAGATTCTTAATCAATTGCTTGTCACCAAAAATGGAGTTAGCAGTGGAAAAAACACAACCGCAGAGTTTAATAAAGTCTTTTTAATGAAAATCATGATTGAATAAGTTCAGTTTAGGGTTTACTATTTACTTGAGCATAACAAGAGCTACAGAACACTCACAGAAAACAACAAAAACCCCTTCTCCCCATCCATATTTCCCCAGGTCAACCCTTAAAGCTTAGGAGAACACAGAATCTGCACTTCACAGAGCAATAATTAAAAGGATAAAAGAGCATGGCTCCTATCTGTTATCAACTAATGTCTTTCATAGACCGTAACTCACTCGTCTTTTCCAGGTCATCAACATCTGCGAAAAAGCTGCAATAACGTCAGTGCATTTTTTTCTATTTTTAACACTCATGGTCTATACAGGAGACCCTGGGCTTGTGCAGTCTAAGAGGTCAATGCGTCTATTATTTGTAAAACAGCAATGCAAAAAACCCTGAAAGCTTCTGACCGGTGTTTCAGTGCTGTTATTGCTTTTAAAACATACATACATTTCAATTACAATATCAAATTGGAAATTTGTAAATCATAAAACAAAGAAGTCTTTACTCAGAGCAAACCACTTAACAGCCATTGTCACAACACTTGGTTTCATAAAATAATTGTGTGCAAAACATTTGGAAAATTCCCTACACATTTTTGCTTCAGAAACCTTTTTGAAGCACATACGAAACATATCATTTATGCAAATTCTAAATTCAATCTTTCTTTACAATACAGGTTCAAGCCCAAACCTTACAGAAGTGAGTAAGAGTTTTTCAAAGCACTGAAGGGGATGCAGAACCCAGCCCATGGTTCAGCAACCCAGGACTGCAAAAAAACAGCTGCACTTTTGAGAACACACATGTAAATCATTTACAGAATTAATTACTTTATAATCTGGTAACAAAAGGTATTATTAGGATGGGAGCCTGAAACTTTTAGAACAGAAAAAGAGGCATACTTATAAAACATACCTTTAGGTGACAAGGAGGTTTTAGATAAATTTAAATGTTTCAGTCCCTTTGGAAGTTTGGCGAACTGGATGCTCAGAGATGACACACCTGTTGGGGGAGCAAAGAGAAAATGGATGTTTTCAGGTTAACTGTGTGATCTCAGGTTTTCCCAGCAATCACACCAGGGGCAAACGGCACTGGTGGAACTACAGGAGGAACTGCATTCACTGTGGGGGTGGGCCCAAAATGACCCTGTCTTTTTATGACCATAAATCTTTGAAATGACTGATGTAGTCAAGACCCCTTCTTTGCTAACCACCGAACAGATAGGGAACTTTGCTGCTAATGATCAGTGAGCCACCTTAATTAGTTTAAAAACTCTATAATGCACAAATACTTTTGAGAAGGAGTCAAAGGGAAGATACTACACGTCAAACAGTCAGCACTTGGGAAATCTGGAAGCTTTACGGTTCAACCAAAAAAACCCACAACATAAAAAAAAGAACCACAAAATAAAACCCAACAATGGTACTTCATGTGAAACTCCAAACTATTTTTGTTTTCTTTTAAAAGGAAGGGTTGTCAAGGCAAGAGAGACACCCACGTTAGCTAACACTGCCCTCTTTTTCTGAGGTAAACCCTAAGAGTCTGAAACCTCCACCGAGTCGCAATGGCCACTTAATTCCCTTACAGTAGCCTGCAGGTTACCTGCCAGGACACAGGCTTGGAAATGCTACAACTGCTTGTGATCCCAAACAGTAAAAACCTATTAAGATGCTGACACAGACTGGACTACCTCATCACAAAACCAACAAAAGAAAAAAAAAAGCACTTTTCATTAAAGCCCTTTCTCAGTGTATCCAAGTTCCACACTCCATAAATTTAATCCCCCCATTTAAGCAAAAGATTGAAATTTGATTAAGAGGGCACATCCTAAATAACAATGGAACCAATCCATGAAATATTTATTAGAGGAATAAATCAACACAGAAACTCCAGGCTTAACCTGAGGTGTGAAATATAGTCCTCTACAGCAACTCACTCGGAGAGAAAAGGGCAAAGAGAAAGGGGGTAAAGTCTTTTACTTTAGTAAAAGTAAATGAAAAAGCTGATACCCTTCTCCACATATGCAGACATTAAACAGTCTGCTAGTATGTCACGTACATATGTTTACTCTAGCCAAGCTGAACAATTTTAACATCTGACCAGCACTGGGGGTTAAGGATCCACCCCCCGTTATAAGATACAGGAATCAGGTGCAGAAAAGAAAAAGTGCTTCTGGTCACTCAGGCCCTTGAACACTCTTTAAGCCACCCATTTTTGCTAACCTCACAACAGAGATGAGAGCTCTAATGGCAGAAGTAGAGTTAACTGCATCCAGGCACACAGTTTTGAATTTGAGTATTTCTAGGCTTCAGTATGTTTGTTTTGCATTATTTTTAACAAAATATGAGATTAAATTCTGATCCTAGTAGAGCCAAAAGCAAAACTCCCATCGCTTTAGTATGGCTAGATTTTAAAGCCAAGATTGATAATAAACTTTCCAGGTGTTAGTCTCACAAATATTGACAGTACCATAAAGGGAAAGCCAATCACAAATTAAGAGACTGGTCTCAGTGTAAATCACTTCATATAAACACTGCTTTGTGTTTGAACTGAAGCCAGGTCCTATGCCTTAGTTAAACTAAACACACTTCCCATGTTATTGGAATACAGACAGTTGCATTAATGTAATAATATAATGCCTTTACTTATTGGTACTCAATAATATATAATAGCTTAGGGTGGTTTTTTGTTCAAACAAGGCACAACGATATGTTCTTCCCATAATTTGCACAACTTTGTTTTATTTCCTTTATAATTGCAAAATAATCTGGTTGAACTTCCAGTTCCTGCAGCTGATTTTTCAAGAGATATTTTCTGAAATCCATATGCTTACATGAATCTTCATTATGCCAGCTTTTACTTGTGAAATGCTTGCTGCCCCTTCAGTTTAATAAAGTCAAATCTACCTTGCACTCAGTGAATATCAGATCACACAACACGTAAATCTTTCTTAAACTGAAACGCTGCAATATTTGCACATTGCAATTATAGTTAATTTCTCTTTAAGTACTCATATAACTTACCTAATTCTCTAATGAAAAGGTCAAATCTTAATTGCATATGTGATAGGAGAAACTGAGATAATGAAAAAACCCTGCTAATTTCTCCAAGTTGTAGTTTCTGCATTTCATTTGTATCTGGTACGTGGATACTGCAGAATGGTTTGAATCTATAGGTTTGTTGCAAAGAAAGTACCCACACTGATATGTTTTCCAAAAAAAAAAAAAAAAAAAAAAAAAAAAAAATCCCCTGCACTGTAGAATATCTACCAAACGCTCTGGTCATTTCTTGTGCTTTCAAGAAAAATGAGTTCCTTTTAAAAAAATCTTTCACGTAACACAATCTAAATACACTTCGTCAAAAGCAGAATCAATAGTGTGACAGCCTTTTTTCCAACTTAAACAGAAATTTTTGTACCATGCAGTTAGGCCTACAGCACATTGTAATAATAATATTCTTCAGCAAAACATTGGCTTTCACATGATATGGACTCTTAAGGAGGCCAAGCAGTAATCAGCAGGCAAGAGGTAATCAGAAGAGTTAAAGCAATTCGTGTGAACAATTTTAAATAAAAAACCTACTCTGAATAGGTTAAAAACAAAAATATTTTCATACTTGTTTCTAGTCAAAAGGAAAGGAGATACAAAAGAAGAAAGGAGAAAACCCTTCCCATCTTTTTTTCCTCACTGAAACAGCAGGAAAGGAGAAACACCTATACAAAACTCTGTGTTAACATTCTGAGTCAGTCAGGTTGTAATCAAAATGAACAGTTTTTTCCATTTTGAATCATGACAGCAAAGAGACTGGAAAATTTCCCCAAAACAAACCAAATAAAAAAAGGTTCACTGTATAAAATTCTTATTTTTCTTCCGGCCCAACAGGAGCACAAGATAGTCTGATCCCAGAACACTGTGTGCCTGGAATGCATTAAGTGAAGCAAATGAAAATCTCACATGGGCAGCGCTGAAGGGTCAACTCCAGACTGAAAGAATGTAACCTTATTTTAAAAATAAATGCCTCTTGGGTGAAAAGAGAGTAGAGAAAGGAGGGGGAACGGCTTGACTTGATATGTACTGAAATCATGCCTAGCGGTGCCTAGTCTGAGAAAAGCTGAGCTATTCAGCTTGATTTTCCATCTTGTGGAGTCAACAGCACTTTGCTCCAGAAGGATGCCAGTTATGCCAGTATTACTGAACATCACCAAGTACTGGCAACATGACAGACTAGCACAAAGCTGAAAAAAGGAATAGTCTCAATACTGAAAATAAGTACGGAACTATGGCTGAAATAAAAACACAAAACCATCAGGAAAATATAATCCAAGCAACAAAGTTGCCTCATGCTTCATCTTTCAACTGATTACGTTGCCTTTAAAAATGCACACCACTTTATTTACTCTCTAGTCCTAAACAGTCACTGTGTTCTATCTTCCTTTAAAAGAAACTTCTATGAAAATGCAATGAAATCTTATTAAATCCATGGTTGGCTGAAGACATTTAAATCTCTCTCAACAAGCTAATGGATATGTATAAATCAAAAAAGAACAGCTTTTCTCAGTCATTTGTGAACAACAGGTGTTTACAATAGCATTACACACAGAACAATAACCTATTATTCAGGCAAAGCTGAACAGAGCAGCAGTAATCCTCCTATTACATTTGTAGAAAGAGAAAAATATAAATGTTACAGTACCTCTATCTTCAAGTGGATTGCTAGCAAGGTTGATCGTATGGAGTCCTGAGTTGGGATTATGGGCTAGGGCACCGGCTAGTTTCTGTGCAAAATCTCTGCAAGAAGAGAAGAGAGAGGAAGAAAGACTCCTGTTTTCTCCTGTATCAACAGCACATTCAGAGACTTAAAAATGTCAAGGGATTACTCGACAGAAGTGGCCTATCCTACTGCAGAGCAGTAACTGATTCTTCACAGTTTTAAACAATGCCTATCTGGCTAATTTGTTATCTTTTAAAGCAGGTTATTTTATTATTTATTTATTCTGTGGGCTAAGAGACTGAAGGGAATTCAATCAAAGTTCAAACTGCTTTTGATAAAGATCTGAAGATATAAAAAAGGAGTTATACAGAATAACTTAAAACTCAAGCACATCTTCCATCTCCTCCATGCCACACATGGGTGGGATATACACATCAACTCGCGTACTACTACCTCCTTCACTCGCAAGCCAACCCCCTCACTTGCAGCAGCTCTCCACCAACAGTCACTCAAACAGATGGGCTTTGCAGCATATCCAGAAGGTCAACAAACCAGGAGTATTTCTGACCTTGTAAAACAGCAGGAATAACACTCTCAAAGAACAGCAGCACACTGATGAACTGGCCTTTGCTTGCTTGTTTTGACAGTGAGAAGCATCAAAGTACGTAACTGGCTGACCACAGTCCTAGCAACTTGTCCCAAGAGAGATGGTGGTATATCAGTTCTATAATGCCCACAACAGCCAGGCCAGGTAGCAGAGATAGCTCTGAACTAACTTTAACCAGCTATGGTAGGTAGCTGTAGTAGCATGACCTACCTCTGTTTCAAATCCACTTGAAAGGCAAGGGAACGCTGCCCCATCTCAGAGTGTTTTGCTGCAGCTGGACTACCACCACCCACAGCACTAAGTTCAAAGCTAGCTTGGGTTTTCCTACACAACCACACTGTCAGACTCAGGTGGAGACATGTTCCTTGCATTAAGTCACAATGCTGTTGGCTGCTACCAGCTCTAAGACAAATCCTCTGTCCTTGTACCTACTGGGAAGCTTTCATATGTTAAGGGACTAGCCCTTCTGTGTGCTTTTGTTAAACTGTGACTGTAATTTCAATGTTCTTACTTCACCTAAGTTAGATACCAAGGTAGAAATCAAATATATCCCTTGAGCTTCCTCCACAGAGCTTCTTTCTCTCTCTGCCTTGCAGTACAATATCTTACCTCCTGTAGGACAGTGGTGGAGAACTACCAGCTACATTGCTAGAAGAGTGCTAATTAACACTGCCTGTTTTCCTTGGGACAGATCCTGCCTACCATAAAAGTGATCAGCCTGTGTGCTGAGAATAGCATTGGAGGTAGCATCCTCTTCCAGTCTCTGGAAAAGAGTGGAGACTGGACAACAATAGTCTCAATAGCTTTTGGTTATCTGTTGTTGCAAGGTCTACTTGAGTACAGACGTTCCAGGGAAGTTTAGTTTCCCTTTGAAACCCCATGTCCTTAGACGGACCCCTGGGGGTAGATCACGTTGCAGTGCTGCAAATGCATGATGATGTGCTGCTTTTAGGAAAAGCGTATTCTCTTCCTAAGGTACCAGCAGCATGTGAATACAAACACTCAACAAAATAAATTCTGGGCTTCAGTCTGTGCCACCTGACAGGCCTCAGGGTATCCTGCTTTGCTACCAGCTGCTGCTGCAGAAGACTACGTATCTCCTGTAGGTCCTCAGTTAACATTTGCCAACATTCTGTGGATACCCTCCAGCATTTCAAATGGTACTAGATACCTGTGTTTAGGCAACTGAATCAAGCTCCTTATGTCCAGCCAAGAAAAATGAGGTTTTGAGTTAAAAAACAAATAAAACCCCCTTTCTTCATGGGGAGTTTCCTCCTCTTCCTTTATCCCTAACAGATTCTTGTCATTATAGTGTTCTGCCTACACCTCCATGCTTGTTTACAAACTCTGCTCCACCTTTTGCCACCAATATAGGCAGGATTACCAGAACTTTTTGGACGACTGGGGTGTGTGTGAACTACTTAGCAAAGGCACAGTAAATCAACCGCCACCAGAAAGTGCTGGATTACTTATGTAGGGCGCATGGGGCTCCAAGGCTCGTTTTGGAAAAAACTAATACAACTGCCCCACTCCCTGCGCAGCCTCTACCATAAATGGAGGCACCTGAGCTCTGCTCACTGGGCAACAGCCCTTCCCCTCCTTTATCCACTCCTTGTTTCAAGTCCTAAAATTTATTGGGTTTTTTGGCTGCACAATTCAGGCACACAGCATGCAATGTAAGCCTGACAATTTCTATAAAGCATCAAACTCGCTCTGTATGCATTGCACAGCCGTGCTTGCCTGAACTGAGGACATTCAGGCTCGGAGGTAAAGCCCAAAAAAGACTCAATTTAACTACACATAGGGCAGAGTAAGGATATTGCACCAAGGGTAAGAATACCACAGATCTGGAAATCTCAGACAAGCAAAACAATTTCTCAAGATCTGTCTAGACAACATCCCTGTAACAGAAAAAAGAGGACGTGTGTGGGAGGAACTAACACAGTTAGGTCTAAGGACATTCAGAGCCCATCCAGCAGGGGAAGATGAGATGCAACGTCACTGTCAAAGGCCCTTCAGGTACCAGCAGCAGGCACCTCTGTTGCTCCCCCTCTGTCATAGCGGGCCACTCCCTTTGGAACAGGGCTGCAGAGGACAGTGCGGAAGGTGGTAGGGATGTTCTGCCTGCCAGCTCTCAGAGAGTACGTAAGCGCAACAAATGGATCATTTTCACCGGCTCCTACAAACAGGACTTTGCAGACTGAATATTCTGGTTATCACATACTGCCCCATTCCTCTAAAGCACCTCAGGGATGTAACTCTCTTTTCAAGCTCATTGGTTCAGGTCGTCCTGAACTATTCTCCCTTCCCTGAAATCTGGATATCGCCTACCTTAGTAGTCAGCTGGAGGAAGACAAGTGTTTACGGGGCCATGTCTAAATCACAGAAATGAGTGGCTGGAGGTAGAAAAGAATTGTCTTAAACTGACTCTGCTGCAGGAGGAAATATGCTCTTGCAGCTGCTCAGGTTATTTCTCAAAGCATTGCTCTTGGTAGCTCTTTCTTAACCCTGGTCCAGCAGTCTGTCACAGTTCATTAAAAATGACTGGTCTATGAGCTATGTGAAGATAGCCAGTAACAACAGGATTTCCTCCTAGCATGCAGATATAACTGGCAAAACTGACAAATGCGTCTGTGACAAAAACAGACAGACAATGCTGATCGGAGCAGATACACACCAAGGCATGTACATGGAGACATGAAAACCAAAGTCACAGGTTGATTATCTGTCAAGTCCTGTTAAAACCAAAACCAGTTAATCCAACTGCGGTAAGTTAAGGTAGGCAATGTGCAAAGGTAGTCAATATATCTTTTAACATTCATAATTATCACTGGATTTCATTGCACATACCACAAGAAAAATGAGATTAAAATCAGGTGCTTATGTTTGAAATGACAGCTATTAACGGCAATGCACTAGTGATCAGAAAGTTTGGATGTAACTCCAAACTCCAGCTCAAGTTTCCTGTGTCATTTAGGCAATTTTCTTTTAAAGGTATTTCAATACAAAACCCATTTTAAAAAGGGGAAAAAGACCCAAACAATGGAAGAGGAGACAATGCAAAGCACACCAAATATTTTCCCTGTGCTTGTTTCCCTTCTTCATTTTTAATTCAGTATAGTGTTCTGCTTCTCCCAACTTTCCACTGCTTTTTTTAGTAACATAAAAATTCATTAGCGCTAGACTTTATCTTGTCTACATGGTCCTGGATGCTACTCTAACACTAAAACAAGCTACAAATACTTCCAACTGGGCTAGTTTGTACCTTGAACTTTGCTTCTATTTCCTGTGAAGGCAAAAAAAGCAAATATCTAGTAACTACAACCTACTGTATTTAAAACATATGCAAGGATTAAATTGTATGGCTTACCTCTATGTACCTTTCATTTAAGGCTATGGCAAGGCATTAAGCTTAATTATCTACTTTCTTGCTTTAAAAAAGTTGCTAATTGCAATCCACAAGAGGATAAAATCAGCTCTCTTGGGAATGAAACTATAATCTGTTACGCAAGATAGAATAATATGCTTTTTTAACAAAACCTCAAACACTGTTTTTTAAATGACAAAAAGGTGTTCATACTTCTGTGGGCAACCGTATTTGGAGAGGAAGTGTGAGTTAATTTAGGGCTTATGCCCTTATCCGATCCATTTTGCTCCAGTTAACCCAACTCTCCAGGCAGAATTTTAAAAACCATCAGTTTGAAGGGATTTCTTGGACATAAGGAACCTCCGAAAAACCTGATGACAAGCTTGTGACTACAGGCTCTTCAGAAAAAGGCAGACATCGAGCACAGGGGTTTTTTTAATGCTTATTCTGGCTAACGCACATCACACATCCTTTTTGCTGGGAGTAAGCAGTAACTAATGCAACATTTCAAAGGAATTACTTACGTTCTAAGCCCGGCATTCTCTAATACCAGTTCTTCCAATCGATTGGACCTACTCACCACTCGCAGTATCTGCTCACAGACATCAGTGGACTGCCACAGAAAAGACAGAACAGCATTAAAGAACACAAACACAGAACAGATGGTTACTGAGTTATAAGCTGTACATCGTAATGGGATCCAGGCCGTGATCAGCTTTTTGTCATATATACGTAAATATATAAATAATACAAAAATAAATTAAAATCATCCACCAGGAACATCCCAGAGAGAGAGTCAGATGGCAACAGAGGACTTCTGGAAAGACTCAGAGAAGTGAGAGGCAGACTAAAAGTGAGTCATTTATGAAGCAAGCCACCTAATCTTGGGGGCAGAATTTTTATAATGATAGTAAAAAACCCAAACCCTGTGATTCAGAAAAAATGCTCACTTAATTTTTAAAGAAATCTTGTTCATATGCATGCTAATCCTTCAGAAGAAAGTGGCAACTAGGCCAAAGGAGAATAAAGCCTGACCAGAAATGACAACTAAACACAAAGAAAGATGTTATAAGGTAGACAAAAAAAAAAACCCTCAAGAGCAAAAGCACTCTAGCTACAGGTCCTCCAAAGACTGCTAAGGACTAGTGCTTAAAGGTCCGTGCATTTCAATATGAATTCTCCCAACCTACATAGAAGTAAATCCCATCTTATGATCTTACTGTTGTTGGACTCTAGAATTTGCATGGACATTTGCAAGTACCATGAACAAAACATGGTAACAAAAGAGTTTGTTTGCTGTGCTCATTCAAATAGAGAGATAAAACTTTAATAGTTCAAAAGCCAATCAGTGAACTCCATACCTCATCACCTTTTATTATAATCTTTTATTTCGCTTCTGGATTTGTCCTTTTTTTTTTTTTTCCACCAACATTCATGTGAAGTCCAAAGCTGAATTTCAGTTATAATCATGAAGTGCTGAAACTATTCTGTTATCCGCCTTTAAAAAAAGGTGACATTCATAGCTGGGACATCTGTGTCTCTAATGACACTCTGACATTTTCTAGGATTTTTTAAATTTTAAACTAATTGAATCTCCTAAAAAGAAAAAAACCTGATCTACCACACACATAAAATCTTATTAATCCTTTACATAGTGAAAGTGACATTTTTTTCTAAAGACTGTCAACTCAGCCATCTTCCCAATTCTATCTTTGCCTTCCATATTTCAATAATTCAGAATATTATCACAATGCTTCCACAGCAGTGTGATTGCAAGTGGAAAGTTTCATGCATGTGCTGTAAAAACACTATGGATACCATCTATCAAACACAATGTCAGAGCGGGACTCATGAAGCACAAAGCGTTCAATGGCCTCCGGATACGTCTGACCTCATACTGACCCCTCAGCAGTGTTCCTATGACACAGATCTACTGTCCGACAATTTAAGTTTTCCTGGTGTTTTTGACTGAAAATAGAATGTGTGGAAAATAAAGTTTTTTGGTTTGTTTGTTGTTGTGGGGTTTTTTTTAAGGAATTGGTGCATTTTCAAGGTTGACAAAGTTTATTTGTTTTCCACAGAAAAGTTGCTAAGAATTCCAAAAAACTTTCACATAAAAATATCTCAGACAGATAATACGGCCAGTTCTTTTTCTAAGCAAACCACACCGGCCAGTCTTCTAACTAAGCAAACTATCTCATTTCATTGAAGCAGAAACTGATTAGTTGCATTGTACCTTTTAACAATGGTGACTTTAACAGCGAACTACAACAGGATTAAAAATACCCCCAGTTTCATTCCATGCATAATTTCGAGTAAGATGTCCCAGCAAGAAAGAAAAGTTTTTTGCCTACTCTTCTGCCAAGAATCACATAAGCTAGTTTCTACTGAATTTTCATGGAAAATGATAGCTTAGGAATGCAGTAAGAGCATTTTCAGATCAATAAAATTGCATCAATTTAAAGAAGATGAGACTCAACCTTCATTTTTAAGGACTAAAGCTTCTGGATGTAAGTGTGAAAGCAATTTCTCAAACCACTAACTCCACCTGTGACTATAAACTTTCAAGTTCAGAAGAAATACTATATTTTGATATATTTGAAAAGTCACCTAATTACTGATTTTCTTGGCCCTTTCTTCAGTAGCCCAACTTGTTTAGATTTGCCCCCTTTTTGCTTTTCAGAAAGAAAACTGATATGAAAGAATACCAATGCTACACATCACTACATACTTATTACTACACAGGGTTAGCTTCAGACAACTGGGAGAAAAATTCATCAAGTTGCAATGAAAATTAAGAGGAAAAACCTGCTTTATATGTGAGAAAAAAACAGAATCCTGATATTTTCTTTCCACCTCCAAAAAGCAACTGAGATTTCTGGCTGCTTTACAGTTAGCTTCCTATTTAGTCACCCAATATTGTTTGAGGGAGCTAGCGATGCTTAATGAAGTAGTTTTATGGGCTACTGTTATTGCCCAACAAAGTTTTCAAACTTTGTTCACTTGAAATTTTGGCAAGACCTGACTCTCGGCAGTGTTTCTATGGCATGAATTAACTACCCAACAGTTTATATTTTCCTGATATGATAAGGGGAAAAAAAATTTCAATAGATCACCCAGTTGCACTTGCCTAAAAAAGTTCAACTTGAAAAATGTAATAGCACTCTCTAAAACACAGCACAGCCTGGTAGGAGCAGGTATACTGTTTCAATTTATTACTTACTAATTTCAGATCCTTGGAGGACAGCTTTGTAAACCACTGATTATACTCCAGAGCAGCAACTATAGGTATTAAGTCTCTAGAAAAAGAAAAACACTTTTACACACATTTCATATAACTGTTGGCTTTGGTCATTTGAAACAATCTCTTAAGTGTTCTTCCATATCTAATTCCCCATGCTTTTGCAATGCTAATTGCCTACCATCCCCATTACAGAAAGCTCTGCATTCTAAAAAACGAGCATCACCAGCAGCTGTGTGTCTGTCTCGTATTTTAATACAAATTTTTGACTGGCCAACTGACATCCATTCCAGCATGAATTTTTAAACCAGGAATTTGTCTGGGCTGCCATTCCTACTTTTTGCATTACTTTTTCTTCAGCCTGTGACATATTTAAGCTTCTTAATCACCTCTAATTATAATTGAGCATAACACTAAAAAGCTTTTTGGCAGTCTGATGATTTAATATAATTCCATGACTGAATGCTTCTAGAGAACACCTCCTTGTCTGATCTCTATAGTTAAATTCCCCCAGGAAGCAGGAGACCTGCAAAAGGATAATGCGACTTTCAGCACAAACCCTCCTTAATTGTAAAAAAGATTTCAGAAATTAAATTCTAAATTATTCCCGTTTTCTTCATTCCAAGCCTCTTAACATGATCTGCTCTTCCTCTGTTAAGTTTCTCCAATAACAGACGTTGATAAATGTCATGTCCGTCCCCAGCAGAATCATCCATCAAGCACTACCATACTATTTAGCAGCGCAGCACTTGGATCATTTTAACACAACATATTAAATACATCTATACACCTACACTTGGACTTTTCTTAGAAACCCCTTGTCTTTATAGAAGAGCTGTAACACACATGAACTTATCTGACCAGCAAAACAGTGCCATCCAAGCCTCAGTTGTTGCAGAGAGAATTTAAAAGTATTGTTTTTTATAAGCTAGTCCCACACCCCACACCCCCCCCAGCTTTTCATTCAGGACATATGCAAGTAGGCACGGATCTGCACTAAACAAGCAGCACCCTTCTCGCATCTTCTTTTCCTCCTTCCTCTCCTTCACTTTTCCTCCACGAACATTTAGACACTTCAGGGTGGTTGTTAAACACGTAGGAAAGCCAGGAGACAAGGCAACACGATATGGGCAAGTCTTCAGCAGGCTATATTGGGAACTGCAGTTGCTAGATTTGGAAGTATAAGCCCATCACTAAGGTAACAGTAAGAAGGTGTGGCATTTTGCAGCAAAAGACTGCAGCCCACCAACTGCTAAGCTCACACAAATAGACCATTTTCACGCTCCTGCAGAGGAACTAGTGTGTGGTGCCCTTCAAGGATTAAGCCTGTTTTCCATCTTGTTCACAGCACACATCAAGTCTCGTGAATTCATTTCCACTGGCACAGTAGAGTCTTATCAGCTTCATGAAGTGTATAGATTTATTTCCATCTACCATGTTGTTTTTGTTCCTCCGCGCACACGCTTTATCTCCATGTAAAGCAGTAACTGACTAGTGAAATGCTGGGGGGGGACGGGACCAACCCAGAGGTATTTTCCCCTTAGGCTGGGCAGGCAGGAACCTTGCTGTGGAGTAAGGAATGTCCACATAGAGGTTTGTTCCTCCTCTGCCCTCCCCTGGAGCGATCAGTGAGAAGGTAATGAATTAGTAGCTTTGATGTCCAAGGCAAAGGCACTGGCAAGAGGGAAGTGGAATGAACGTGAGTGTCATTTTTCAGGTGTAATTTTGGTTTATCCAACCAGTGGTAACCAGCCAGCCGCAGCTGGTCGTGAATGCTGCAGGGCAAATGTTGGACAGGCTGACAGTACCACCATCACACTGGTGGAGCAGAGCTGTTCACGCTGTGGACCACCACCCCCAAGAGAGGCAGAAGGCACCACCAGCAGATGTATTTCATCCGTCAGCAGCAGCACCAGTTCCTCCAAAGGAACAGAGGGACAATGATCGGGGATCACTGGCTGCAAGCATTTACACTACCAGGGAGCTGGTAAGCCGGCTTGGAGGGCTGGCAAGAGCTCAGTACCTTCTGGGCGGGAGAGTGGCTACAGGCAGAACTTGCCTGAGGCCATCCCTTTCTCCTCTCTCCTCCCCAGGCCTCAGAGGGAAACAGCTGAAGGACAGACAGGGGGTGCTCAGAATTAGTGGGAAAACCATCACACTTTCAAGAAGTTAAAGAAACATTGCTGCAGCAGGACAGGAATATTTTAAAACAAATCGACCCAGCTGATTTGCAAATTCTCATCTTTAAATAGTTTAGTCTTCCGCAGTATTCAAGGCCTGTTTGTTCAAAACCCTAGACAAGACAGATACTGGCACACTTCAGTAACACCAACTGCTAACCCACACACACATACACACCCCGTCCTCCCCACGTGCCTGAAGACAGTGGAACCTCTGCCCATTCTGCAGTAGCCTTACTATCTAGAAAATTCACTTTATCAGATTCAATCATCTGATTTTAAGGAGAAACTATATAGTTTAGTCTTTTTTAAATTTTGTTCAAATTTTTGAAGATGCTTCTGACCAATGAGGGTCCTTTAGGAATTTACCTCTACTCCTTCTCTTGCTTTGAGCTTGCCTAACCTCATTGCGCTTGTTACTGAGTTTTCCTTTTCAAAATTATATACTGCTTTATTCACTTTATTCTATTAAATTCTAGATGTGGTACTAACAATGATCTCAATTCTTTTGCAATACGCTATAAAAGAACGCTAACTACCATTTCCAGAAGCAGGGCCTTCTCATAACTTTCCCTCATTGAGTTATACTGAGTTGCTTATATTTATTAGTTTGTTTACTAAACTATCATCCAGAATAAAGTAAGATCTACAAAATGTGTATCTGTGCCATCTTAAAATGAAAACAGATTCTGTTCTTCCGGAATGCAGAAAATCTCTCCAAGCTTCAACAACATTCAAGCTTCACTAATGCCTTCACATTTTTTCAACGTCTCTGTCCCCCAGTGTATTTAAGATGACAAGAAATTTAAACAGTGAAAAGAAAAACATCTAACAAATCACACTTTTCTGATAATTTTTTGAATGTCCAAATATGTTAAAACATATGCTACAGAGATGAAAATTGCGCTACTGAGTTAAATAAGCCCTGTTCACTTTGAGTCTTTTTTTTGCGTTGTTAAACAATTACATGGTTCACAGCACAACGTAACTTCAGATAAAACCTCAGAAGTCATGTTCCCATGTGGCAAGCCATGCTATGCACTCTGTCAGACGCTGTGAGAACTTAAATTCGTCTATAATTCACGCCATCTTACGTTGACCTCTAACAGAAATGCTTTACTAGGAAAAACACAAATTGTTTATTTTTGCAATGCATAGCCCCTGTATCTAGAGAACTGGTGTACCCATCCTACCTCGCTTCAGACCTACTCCGCAACATGAAGTATATAGTTTCAGCAATCCCAAAAATTAGGTGGACAAGATATACAACAGTTTCTCAAAACCCAAAGCATGATGGCATATTGTTAATTTATATCATTTTCACTGTGCTAAATATATCACAAAACACTTGCATACATTCTTGAACTGACTGGGATCTCAGATCCTAATTTGTATTTTTAGTGAATAACATAAGGTTTTGGCTTCCTAAAAAAATTAGTTTTCTTGAAATTTCAATCCAAAACCTTTTTCTCAGTTCAGTCCTCAATACGTAGAAACTCTCATCACAAGATGGATTCCATGGCATGTAAATGGCTCCAAAATTGTTTTGAATCTTTGGACTTACACAATTGTGAGACATTTAATAAAGACTTTTGTTAACACCACAAATATATTTCCTCAGTGATGTCAATTTTGTAAGGTATACTTCGATGAAAAGCTTCCGTGAAGCAACAAACCCATTATTCCATTTTCCGAAAGCCAACTCATTTGAACCAGCTGAGATATTCTAAATACTTAAAACACTTCTATCTACTCTTTCCTAATAAGTAATATTTTTCACTCCCAATAAATTGTTCAAACATTTAATTTCTATTGAAGCTGGGTATCCGTAAGTCACTTTCTCCAGAATGCCCTATGGTCTTCTCAGCACTTCTACCCTGCAATATGTTTAAAGCATTCTTATGTTCTTGTCCCACATTTGCTTGTGCTGAAGAGTATTCCTTTCCTTATCTTCTCTCAGCAAGGCTTAACCAACCAAACAGTCTTTGGCTACATCCGTCATGCACTGGTTGCAGCCCTGTAGTCTTGTTCGAGCTACTTCTGAATTAGCCAACACAGGTACAACTTAGTAACTTTCCCATGGGATTCAGTGCAGACTGTGAAAACCCATCACAGAAGCTGAGTAAGTATTTGAGTGGGGGGTTTTGTGAGTTTACGTACTAGATAGTTTAAAGCTGCAAAGAATGCTGTGGCAAAATACTCTTATTTACCTACCTCCAGGTTCAACCTTCCTGTTATAATATTTTACCATTGTACCTCTGACAGATTCTTAATTCTTCCACTGGGCTTTCCCAAAGAAACAAATGCTTTCTCTATCTTATTCATAGTTTCTTAAATTTGTCTTTTTCCTTGTATAATGATGGATTTTCGTTAAGACTTCCTCCAATTTCCTCCTACTTAAGTATCTTCAGATTCAACTTCCTTAAAATCCAATTTTCTCAGCAAGCTAAACTCAGTAAACCAAATACAACACTTAGCTAAGTTTCAGCATCTCATAGTAAAATTACCCTCAATTAGTTCCCTTCTGGAAGTACACATTTTTGATAGCATCTATTGTAAGTAGAGAAACTACTGGCTGGGATTCTGTTGAACAACTTAAACCTTCTACTGACTTGCTGACAAAAATGATTTCCTTTACTGTGTACACCATGAGAAAAAGATTCTGCATAAGTAAAGACTGCATAGTTTCCTTTTTTGCTTTGCCCACCAGATGTAGTTGCATGTTTTCTCTGCTGAATTTAAGCTCTTGTATCTGCCATCACAGGAAAAGTATCTATCTGCTAACTTTCTGGAGTGCTTCCAACAGCAAAATATATTTATCTTCTCAGGCTCCTCAATGAAATGTGCTCTCCATGGGGCTTTAGTACAAAAACAGCAGCTTTGTGCTGAAAACTAAAAATGCTTCAGATGGTCATTTCAGAGGTCTACACATTCAAGTAACAGCTATGGGACCATCCCACTTTAGCAAGGGCAGGTGAACACTATTGTGAGGGGGAACCAGGAAAGTCTGCAAAATATTAGCATGATTACTACATATTGTTTACCTGTGGTCAAGGTGGCTGAAGTCTTGCAAATTCAACTCTCTGGTATCTTGTGTCAGATAAATCGTATCGACATCCTGTTAAAAATACATAACCAAATACATCTTTACAGAACTGTTGTTTTTTTCCAAGTACTATGATTTACCTGCTCTCTCATAATTTGTACAGTTAGCTGAAAAGAGCTCCAGAACAAGACATGTACTTACCCACTGTACTTCTTCTCTATAGGGAAATCCAAGCCAATCACACACACAGGCATACATCTGCGAAAAGCCTCCTAAAAACAACCCAAGAGCGTATTTAACATACATAATAAAACAAGCAAACAAACATACATCTAAAAGGATACTTTAGGACTTATACTTAAAGATCCAGTCTTTCAAAACTCACTCTCTTTTTCTCTCAGAAGGCTGTCCATTGTTCTGCTGAAAGAAACTGAGACTATCCTATCTTTGCCTGGCAGGTTGCAAGAAAGCTTAAAATAGTGCCTTCACCTACCAATCAGAAGTCTGCTCCATACTAATTACACCTTAAAACTGATTACATCTTTACAAGCTTCTGCCAGAAATAGAATTAAACTTCCTGACACTGCAATTCCAGCCTTTTTATATTTGAGCCTTTAAATTCATTCTCACCACAAGGACCAAGTTCTGCCACTGTCTGACTGTCCCACAGGGCCTGGAGATTAGCCAGTCTTTCTGAAGGCTCCATAGTTACTTTTTTCAGAATCCTCCTAGATGCAAAAAGGGGGGAAAAAAAATCATTCATGACTTTGGAAGTATTTTTAAACTCATAAATCTTTATTTCAAGTACAACTTTAAATGAGTGTATAAGAAGAAATACCATCTTTAATACAACTTACTTCTCTACCGTGATGCCGCCCAGCAGGAGTAACATTTATTTGTCTCTTCTTTCTTTCTCATGACTAACCCTGTGACTGCTGGAGCAACTGAGCCCTTTTCTATGGCAGGGTCACTCAAGCTAAGGAGACTTGTGGCCCTCAATTAACACAAGGATGCCCAAAACACGGGAGAGACATGGTATTACTGGTTACCCTGAAACTGCTGCTGTTTATACAGTGCTTTTATGCAGTAAAAGCACTGTGGTGCAGAGAGCCACAGAGCATGCTGAGTAGCTACATGTGGCCTCTAGGCTGCACTCTAGATACCCAGCTCCTATCTTTGTAATTTGGTAGTGTTCTTCCTCCCCTGAACAAAAACACAATCCCTTCCTACCTTTTAAGAAATGAAACTATCTGTTTTTCTGAATGACAGGACTGCCTCATAAACTGCAGAATTCCATAAAACAGAGGGAAAGAATTAATAAAAGATATTAATGGGAGAAACCTCTTTCCCCCTTTTTGCTTGTTCTGGTCTTATATGATCTGCATAACTCCAATGCCTTCATTTTGGAAAGTAATGCCATCTGAGAGGAGAGCGAGAAATTTGATTTCTTTTCCGGGAACCAAGCTCTCCATACAGCTACACCAAATGCTCCAGCAAAGTTCTCAAGAAAGCCCAGAGAAAACATGTATAGGTCTCAAGGCCTTCACAGACGCCCAGACAAACATGTACAGCCTTGCAGCCCTCTTCACTCGACTCTTTTTGCCTATGTTTCTCACATTGTTACTGAGGTTTTATGGCAAACCTGCTCACAAATATTCACTCATATGTGTGCTTTTTGAAGGAAGAGCTTGATCTCCATTAAGGCAGTTAATAATACTGCCACAGAGATAAACTGGAAGTAAAAAAAAGAAACTGCCAGCCAGAGTTTATGAACTTGATTTCCTACTCCACCTACAGGAAAGGTGAATAATAAAGACATGCACCCAAAATAAAACATGTAAATTTAGCCTGACCATTCACATCTAATGTCTGTTACAAAAGATCTTAGAAAGATCAACGTGTCCTGGAAAATGCTTTTACACAGTCCACTTTCTCTAATATTGCTGAAAACCAGGAGCTGAAGAGAGTAATAGTAGAGCTGCATGATCTGGTAGAGAGTGATGAAGATGAGGCAAGGACAGAGAGAAGAAATAAAATAAAATTAAGAAAAACTACTGAGAATTGCTGCAAGATGATAAAATTCAGAGGCACAGATACAAGAAAAAAAACCAAACCAAAAGCAAGAACAATGCATAAAGAAGCAGAGCAAAAAGGCCAGAGAAGGAGATGTATGATCCAAGGAGCCAGTTACACCATGGAAAGTATATGACAAGACTGCCCAGGGTTCAATTTTGAAGAACAAGGCTCCCCATCATGTGCATCATTTCACAAACGCTGCAAGTAAACAGAACTTTTCCCTCCTCTCCCAATTCAGATTTTACTTCTAGGGAAAAAACAAAACAAAATGAAACAACCCACTGAATATCACAGCTGTTTATGGGGAAAGGAGTAAATTACAACAAAAAGCCAGAACCTAAGCTATACCTGAGTTTGGAGAGGCAATAAGGTAAAATGAAAACTTAAGACTGAAAATACCTGCATCGCCCCTTCAAAACAAAAGCTCTTTTGACCCTACAGAGCATGCAGAGCCTACCTGTGCTCTGCACTGCCTCCTGGTTCTGTCATATACCTGCATAAAAGCTTAGTGCTTGCCTCAAGGTGTTTCTCATACCCAGTACATTTCTGAGGTCAGGGTGGGGAGACCCGCAGACAAAAACTGGTGGCTTGTCACCCTTTCCACACAATCCGTTGCCGCTAGATGTGCCCTAAAAGACACTTACACTGGCGAGAGTCCAGGGAATATCTTCCTGAGGCAGGTCCCAATGTGCGCCAACACCTCGTTCACATCCTCCGAGGATGCCATCTTCATGGAGATGCTGCATTTCTCAGTTTCCATAATCAACTGTAAATAAGAGGCATGAGGGCAGGAACTGGGTATCATGTAATTCATGTCCATTTAAAAAGCAGATCATTTTGAATGCCAGCTGAATGCTTTGCATGCCAGTAGGAATCTGTTATTCTTTAAGACATGACACGACAATGCTCCAGGTAAAGTTTCTGAAAGTTGTTCTTGAATGTACAAGACCCCCGTACTCAAACTTTGCTTTTCCTAACTGTGCCCTGCTGCTTCCCACGGGAATAAAAGTTTCAAAGGATCTTGACCTCAGCTGACACTCTGAAAACCAAGAACTTTTCACAGCATTGTCCTCTTTTGAAACACATCCCAGAACACCAGGAGAAGCGAGCGCAGCCCGAGAGGAAACTATTGAACGAGCAGGGCCTGCTTCCTCCAACAAAAAGTAAAAGTATTTAATGGCTGTGATCCTCTGGAAAAGCTCTAATGCTTTGATCTATGCCGTTTAAGAAAATGTTACGGCAATATATGGTCTAGGTTCAGATAAAGCAGTAACTCAGCTAATGTAACTGTCCCGCTGTCTGGTGGATACGTGCTTCAGCGAGGGGGAAAAATAAAGCCTTTTGCAACCCATCTCTGTTAATATATTGAGTGTTCAGAATCAAATCAGAGTACTGTATGACTGACACATCAGGTCTGCTGCTGCTTTCAGCTGCATCACAGGAAGCAATGTAATGTTTGTCTTCTCCAGTGTGAATATTTAGCACAGCCTGAGTCAAGCTCTTTTAGATGAGGAGCTGTGCATACACAGTAAGAAGCTAACATTAGGACTAAATAAGAAGAGTAGATAGACAGTACGAGAGGGGACACTGGGTAGTATGCTACAGAATATTGTTTTCAATTGAAACTGGTTCCCAGGGCTCTTTTGTTTCCCAGTTCGTGTCTAGGGTCATCACCAGGATAACTCTCAAAGAGGCTGTATTATTCCAAAAGCACACTAAGAATCTTCACACCTTTTCCCACCAATTCAACTCCTTTCTGAACCTGTTGCTGTCACTCCCTGGAGATGAATGAGTGAGTGGGCAAGTTACTACTGTTTTTCATCATCGCCATATTAACATTTCCCTATATTACTCTGTCCATTTGTTCACTTATCTTACAGTGGGAAGCTCTTCATGGCTTTCTGCGAGACGCCTAGCACAAGACTACGTCCTTCAAGTATCACGGATATAACATGCTGTTTGCAGGAAAACTGCAACAATACCATTTGCCCCGCAAGCAATAATCTAGGATTCTGCCTGCCTTTGGCTATAAGCCTTACACATTTAAAACACAAATGAATGTAAACATGCAAAACCTTAAAAAATATTTTAGGAAAATGGTATGCTAAGTGAGGCTGCTGAAAATCCCTTGTAAACACTGCTACAACAGTGATTGTCTATGCCTCCAGGAATAATTAGCATTAGCTACCATGGCATTTTAGTATCTTAAATAAAGCCACAAAAACATACACGGAATTTACTAAATGTCTCCCCATTAAAATAGTAAACATCTGGACCTTTTTCTTTTTCTCCTTTAAGGAAAGCTTCAAAAGCCAGGTTAAAAAGATGACATGTTAAACACAGTAAGAGCTTTTCTGAGTTCAAATAAAGTGTCAGACGCTCCTATTTTTAAAAAGCTCTTTAAAAGCCAAACACACATGAAACACATGAAGACTTTGATACAACTGAACTGTCAAGTCTTGTCAACAGGTTCATCTTCTGAATGAAAAATGTATTAAAGGCATTCTTCTTTTCAGCACCTTCTCTTTGACATTCACTTTTTTTGGGCACATAACTTGCTGTCAAATATATTTTGTGTTTTATTCAGTAATGGCACCAAGAAGAGTTGGAAGCAAACCATTTCTGCCTGCAATGTAAGCAGTAGCTTTTGGCTTCACCATAAAAGAATACACCACAGAAGCCATTCAAACTTGCGTGGCGATGATTACATACCAGCCACCATTGTTTTACCACCTCTGAAAAAAATATTCACTTACGAGACAAATGAAAATTTGTACCATATTGAACTAGGAAAAAAAATGTATTTCTTATCGTCATCCCACCTGCACAACACATTCCTAAAATTGACTCTTTAAATTCTAATCATTATTGTTAAGACTTTAAAGCACCATGAATGTAAGAATGCAAATGTACAGTGTGCTCACCGGATGGGGACACCTGCATGTTAGAGCATTACCTCCGTGACTGGAACAGATTTAGCAATGACTAAACAAGTATCTTTTATCTAGAATACACTCACCTGACCTGGTTTACTGGAAGTTACTCCTTGGATTTCCAAGTAGCTGAAAGTTAGTTCTAACTGTAGTTAAAAAAGAAAATTCCACATTAGTGCAAACATCTTCTTTTAAGAGCATGTACGCTTTTCAATGAGGTTAAGAAAACCTTGAACGAGGCTACTGTTATTTTACATCAATTTCTGTAACTGACACTAAGTATTTGTTAATATCTTATCTGATCATGTTTTACACTAAAAGAACACCTATATTTGCTTGTTACAGGTTCAAATGGTTATTAGAGGTTATAGGAATACCACATTGGACGTTTTACTGCAAGCTATAAGCACATAAGCTTATAATAGAATTTATGACAAAATTTTACTATAAAAAGCATCGTTTATACAATACCCTATTGATGTGTACTCTTGTGACTGAATAATCATTAATTACAATACTTACAGCATCACATATTACTCTTTCATTAGTTACACTGATCATAGATGTGAAAAATTTTACTGCACAGAAGCTGAAGGGACATGCACACACAATTTTTTATATATACATATATAAATAAAAATACCATATATGGATAGATAGATACAGATATATAAATGCTCGAGACTGCTTTAGCATGTCTAAAAGTATGAGAGGAAATAATACATTAGCTTTGCCTGAGTGGGTTATCTGGACGACAGTCAGGATTGGCAGGGAAGAAGGGTGAACATACTGAATCCAAATGGAAGCTTAGAAGAAGGCAGAAAAGTCTTCTTCTCCAAGGACAAATCTAGGGCTACAGGGAGTGTGCTAAGATCTGAATTCACAACTACGCAGACAAACATCTTGACAGCTGAGATATGCAGAAAGAAACAAACTTCTTGGACTGAATCATAACTACAGGGCAAGACATTAACATGGTCATTTCCTTTTATTTATCATTAAAACCATTGTAACTGAGCGGTCTGTCTGAATTGCACAAAGTTTCCTGTACTTTATCTTATTCTAGGTTCACAGTCAGGGTGTTCCCAGGCTAACTGGCAAACACCATATTATTCTATTTCTGTATTTGTGGCAATATTTTTAAAAGACGACCCTGAACGACTCCTGGGGTGCTCAGAACGCAGATGCAGCTCTCAAGACTCCCTCTCCGGAAAGGCTGCAACAGCACAGAAGTCAGGAACATACCAGTTTCCAACCATAAGAACCAGCTAAAAGTTTTCCAGAAAGCAGCAATACAGTAGGGAGAGCTCCTAAACGTGAAGGTCTCACTGGCAAATTTGTAAGTAGTCATGAACAGTGTTACCACAGGATGAAGCTGCCCAAAAAATTCCAGTTGAAATAGTTATGATTTAGAATACACTGAAATTCAGGGGGATTTAATGAAATAGAAGACCTTTTTTAAGCACTTAGCTACATTATCCACTCACAGCTGCAGAGACTGAAGATGTTATTACTGTCTATTTGTTCTTTGTTGCCTATTTTCTGAATCCTTTTCCCTTCAGTTGCCCTCATGATTTGACAGCATCAGAAGATACAAGCACCCCTCAGCCATTTCTGTGCAAAGTCCACCTTCCACCAAAGACCTAACTCGGTGGCCAAACTTTACTCTGAAGTTTCTGAAGAGTCTTCACGTGCTTCGTTTCACTTATTCTGCTGCAGGGGCAGCATCCTACAGCAAACAGGCAGCTTCAGACCACAGGGGTGCCGAGGCAGGAGAGGCAGAACCAGTCATCTTCCCAGTGCCCACACCATCACCTTGCATTTTTCCAAAGACATTAACTTCTCTTCAAGCCTCTTCCATGCCTTATTTCTAAGCTAAGACTGGCAATCTTTGTGATGACAGGACATGGCCCCATGCAGTTCATTCAGGCCAGAAAGGAGAAAAAAAAAAAAAAATCCATAGCAGCTCTTGTTGTTGGCTACTGGAGTAAGCCAAACTACACGTATAGAAGTGAAAGGCTCTTTTTCTCCAGTGCTAGTCAAATTAAACGAACATATGAGACGATCTAAAACATTTGTTTACCTAAATCATAATGAAATTTTAGGGAAAAGTTTCTATGATTGAAATCCTTCCTATTTTGCAAATTATTTACCTATCAGATTGAAAGTTCTGCTTTTGCTAACGTACTTTGTATGTATAAACATATATGTATGTACACACAATCAAAAATACCCTTCTACTCTTGAGAAAAGTTTACACAGATCCAGGCTCAAGAATTCATTCTGCAAAAATCCTCTTGACTAGAGTTAACAAATACCAGGAAATGTGACAACATCTCTGTAGTTCATCTTTGGTTCATTTTTCTACTTAAAAACATGGATTTATAGTCCTTGCTTTGCAGCAAAAATATAGAACACATTCTAAACATCATCTACCTGAAACTATGAAATAATTTTTACAAAGTTTTAAAAAGCATAATCTCATTTATTACCTAAAATTGTACTTTTTTAAAAATCCTCTTAAAAGGCTATGAGGGACCCTGCAGTTACCAAGCCAGCTAATTTCACCGTTTCCAATTTTTTCAACCAAAATTTACTGAAAGGTGGCACTAGAAATATGTTCACAAACCTGAATTACACTCCCACAAATATTTCATACACTTATCTGTGGGCTTGATGATGCATCTAACATTTACTAACGTTGCAACTACATTTTATACAGACCACAGCAAGAATTAGTAGGCTTTAAGTACAGCACTTCCTTACTATCAATCCATCTAGATTAGTGGAAGTGAACTGATTGGACCTGAGTGTAAAGTTACGAGGTGGTCATTGTAATATCCTTGCTCTAAGGATATTTGTGTAAGTTGATATTATAGTTAATCCATCTTTACTTCTTTTAGCTTTGATCCTTGTTTAGTAGATAGATCTCAACAGCATTGTTCAAGAAAAAGCGAAGCTTGGAATCAGATGTAGTAATAACAGTCACTCCGAACTGGCCTCTCAGCATACTCAATTTTGTGAGAGGTCCCTGGAGGAATAAAGTATCTTTGCTGCATGTTCTCAGCTGTCTTGCTAGCAGTTACTGTGTGCCAGTTACATGGAAGTTCTCGGGCTCAGAAAGCTTCCGAGCAGCTTTTGAAAATAGTACAGACTTTAGAAAATCCAGTAAGTTTCACTAATCCTTCTAGAAAAGAAATGCATTTTCAACCATCCTAATAATTGTTCAGATATACAAAGTTTAATTTTGACATAAACCATGAGCAGATACAGTTTCTTCTGATCACCTTTCTTCCATTTGTTATCACTAAAGTAACAATTTTGTTAGTACAGCATACATATTCTAGATTTCCATGAAAACAGAAACGAGTTTTTCAATTAGGTAAATCTATTTAATAAAAGGAGTTTTGAGAAGTGTCTGTAATGCTAAACTAGAAGTACAGCTATTCCTTAGTACACCAAGCCCTAGCCTTCAAGAGCTTTTTGACAAATTACAATGGCTTTGCTATTATTTAACAAGATCACCATCACCACCTGTCCATCATACTGCCATTGCGCCCATGTCTGAGCTGTTCATCAACGGGCACTATGTTTCCATGCAACCAGCCACCAAACCCTGTCTTAAAAACAGGCTGCAAACTGCAGTGATCCAAAAGCCTACAGACAACCAATCGAAGATATCCGTGCTGCAGGGACAGGGTGATCAACTGAGGGAAATAAATTTCAGCAGAAATTCAAACTAGTCATCCTACCTGTCAGTCAGCATCTTCAAATTATAGGTAAGGGATGGTCACATTTACCAGTGACCATAACGGAAAACCCGGTATCAATTGTTCCACTTACTGATCCTGTTTTTTCTATAAAGCATATATACATACACACACACACACACACACATACTTACACAGCCCCACACACATATGCATGTGTAAAACACAACAAAATAGAACATATGCCGAATTCCCATTCACTGATTCCAAGCTGGGCAAGAGATGTTCTTCCACATCAGTAATTTTCATTCACGTGGAAATTATCTTTCTCTGCTACAACAATCATTACGAATTGTCACAGGAATAGAAAAAATAATTCACTGGCATTGGCAAGGCAGGTTGGCAAGGTGCTTTTCAAAATGAACCACAGAAATCATCAGAAAACAGCAGAATTTAATACACCTCAACATCATTTCTGTCTCCAAATCAAATATATTCCTATTTGACACTACAAACACTAGAGGGAATAATGCCATCAGCTTATTTGGACATAAACTGTCCAACTACAAAGGTCATCAGGCTCATCTCGCAGTTCAAGTTGGTGCTTCCAACATAATTTTTCATCCACCTGCACTTCTAGAAGTTAAAATTCCTCTGAAACAGTATATATGAATTGACAAACCCATTTAAGGCAGACACTAACGGAAGTACCACTCCAGCTCAACACCATGCAACATACCATTCCTCAGTTGTTTGTTTTTTTTAAACAGATGCACAAGTATAAAATATGCTAAGTTTATGCAACTTAGTTTATGCAACTTACATTTGTATCTAAAAAAACAGAATATTTATAGAAACACAGTGGCTTTACCTTGGTGGGAATCCGAGATGTTAAAAGAAATGCCCGACATGATGCCAACACCTATTGAAAAAAAAGAACAGAATTTGTAAGAAATATTTAATTTATCAGGAGCACAAGTATAAAATATGCTAAGTTTATGCAACTTAGTTTATGCAACTTACATTTGTATCTAAAAAAACAGAATATTTATAGAAACACAGTGGCTTTACCTTGGTGGGAATCCGAGATGTTAAAAGAAATGCCCGACATGATGCCAACACCTATTGAAAAAAAAGAACAGAATTTGTAAGAAATATTTAATTTATCAGGAATATTATTAAAGATTCTTTTCCAGGAAAATCCTGAAACCAGAGGGAAAAAGCCTCTAGTAGAGTGACTGTCGATTCCCTTTGCTGTCATACACTGAAGGAAGCAAAACTGGGCTCAGATGCAGTAGAGCATAGTGAAGAAACCGCTGCAATCTGATCAGCTATAAGCTAGTTACTACAGCATCGAACTGAAGAAATTTATTCAATCAATCTCTCAAAAACATCTAATACCAATCTTAGTGACATTTTAAAAAGAAGCAAGGATAAGAAGTCCTACCAGGAACATATGATGTACTTAAATGTAACAAAAATATGCAAGATAAACATGATAATATTAGTAATATAAGAGACCATAAGCAAGCATTTTCTTTTGGACACACGGTGCATTTCTAGAGTAATAATGCAAAGATTTCTCATTGACACCACCTGCATTTCTTCTCCAGCAAGGACAATGGAAAAACGCAATTAGATTAGTGAGACTAGTGACTCTGGGGAGAAAACACAATGAAACGAGTATTGCGGATGTTATTGCCAATCAAAATATAATGATATATAGAAGTACCTCGCCAATCTCCAGTAGCACATCCCACCCACAGATTTTATGCTTTGCAAAAGGGATGACCCATTTTGCAAAACCAGAGTATTGCTTTTTTACTTATCCGCCTATGGAATTAGCTACTGCTGGCTCCACCTTTTTCCAGACAAAAAACTGAAACAAACTTAATTTGAACATCTGGATCAAAATTCTGCAGCACATGCAGAACCTCCTGAACGCAGTTCTGCTCGGTAAGTATCCATCTCCAGGTGAGCAGGTTGACACAAAATGCATTCCTTGCTCAGAGAGCGAGAACCAGCCTGAGAAGGCAACCCAGCACCCAGCTCCGAACACCGTTCAGATGCTTTGGAGATTGGATTTCAGCTTCGGTATCTCAGCTGAACCACATCTTGCTAAAACCTAAAAGCACGAATGCTGTACTAGCAGACTGTTTCGGGGTTGATGTGATCAGACCTAGTGCTCTGGTTATCACAGATGTAGAGACAAACCATTGCCTCCCCTAAGGCCCACCCCTTCACTGAAGGCCCGTTATGCTGGCTGGCACACCACCGCGGCCACTCGGCTGGCACATCCATGCCGTCAGACAGACCCACCTCGTCCCCTTGCACTCACATATGGGGAAGAAATAGTCTCTCCTTCTCTCCTCCCAGCTGCACCTATCACAAGTACGTCTTCTGCAATCCGGCACGCCAAGAAAGGGGAAGGGTCAACCTGAGGGGTTTTACCACTGCACAGCCAAAGTTTGCCCAGCCCAACAGCAGCTCCCTCTCACAGTAATAAAACCTTGATTCTTTCCCCTCCCTCACCCACCTCCTCAGGGCAGCCACCCACGGTAGGTACGCCTCACTCTCCTGGGAGCCTCTGGGGAGGATCACACCCTCAGTCACACCCCTGTGGGCTCACAAGAAAAGCTTCGCTGTCAGTAAGAAGAGTGCCCCTCTTACCCATCATCGCACCCACAAACAAGCTGCCCAGCTCTGAAGAGGGGTAGGTCATCAGGCACCCTCCCTGCACCAGCACCACCAGCAAAATGCCTCCAGAGCAGTAGGTAGAGCAGCTGCAACAGCTTCTCCTGATCTGCTTCTGGTCACATCTCGGGTGCAGAAGTAAGACAGTCAGGGAAAAGGACAGCTTTTAAAGAGCTGCTTTCCGTATTTACCTTCTAGGTAGTGGCCTACAACATTAGAGAGATCAGTGTTTGTGTGTATGGCACCACAGTGGGACAGCTGGTTATGGGAAAATCATGTCACAGTCCTGTTATAAAACATTTGCCTGCATATATGGGTTCAAGCTACTTTATGAGCATTGACAGGGTCCCTTTAACATGATTACAGTACACATAAGCAGTCCAAATAACAAAGTTAAATGCAAACCAGGTAACCAGAAGGCTGTAACACAATTATGTTGGAAAAGGATGTTCCAACAGAGCACACGTCAGTGTATATTCTTGTGGTAGATGTACCAATGCTCCCAAAGTGATCTTGCTAAAACCAACGAAGCTGAAGGACCCGCTTACCTTAAGAAGATGCATTTACATACAAAGGAGAGGACTGCTGTAAGATGATACTCCCCACTCCGCCGGTAAAGAAACTACTCTTGAGCAGTAAGATTGTACAAAAAAGCCTGTGCCCTCTAATCCAATAACACTGAGGTTTCTACAGTTTTCACAGTTGAGACTGTCTCAAACAAGTAGGAGTTTGATTTTTACATAAAGCCAATTGAAGACAAGGTCAACTATTACTGCAAAACTAATGTCCCATCTTGACAACAGCAGGACTAGATATTTTTTTTTTTTTTTTACAATGTCAGAATTGGCCAAAAGGAGGCTTGGCATTTATCACAATTTTAGCTGCTAAAATCCATGAGTATGCATCGTGACCTTTGACAGGATCAGCTTTAGTTTACTGCTTTCTGATTTTTTTTTCAATCTCTTCAAAATTTTATGCGACATCTTCATTTTAACATCACCATTATTCACGTTTAGCAACACAGTAGCCTCTATCCCAAATCAACTTCAGACTTGTTGGATAAGCTGTGAAACGTGAACAGTTTTCAGTGACCTCCTTCTCCTCGATAAGGCTGCAGCGCATAAACAAATACTGGCCAGTAAGATACCGGCTCACCCATGTCTCTGACAATAGGATTCTGCATGGTGGTAGTACTTGCAAGGGCAACAGAAACATATATTATATATTAAAACAACCTATCGCTCTATTCCTTCCCTTGCGAAATACAATGCTGGCACCAAAGGCAGAGGCACTGGAGGTGTTTTCACACTGACTGTTCAAGTCCCCTTTTAAGCACCGAGCTATTTTTGTGAAGGAAGTCCCAGGTCTCTGTTGCATTCCTCTGACACGAATAATGAGTATGTGCTTAATTGCACAATTGTCTAGGGCTTTCAGAAGTATCCAGGAGTGATGGGTTTTATGAATAGGCAGATTTCCTGGAGTTTTTAATTTCTTCATACAAAGAAACTAAAAAGCGAAAGTAGCCACCAGTTACTCTCTAGCAGTTCTCAAGCATCTTACAGAGAAGATTCTGCCACCGTTATACTTATTTTGCACCCAGGGAACCTTGAGTACAGGAGAAGGAGTGTCATGGTCAAAGTCACTTTGAAGACCAGAGACTTGGAAGAGCAGACCCCTACCCAGGGTCAACTCTGAAGAAAGCGCTCCCTCGCTCACAGCCCATCAGGAATGTCAGACAGGCACGGTGTATAACCTACCTTATCTTCTGATAAGAAAACATTCACGTGTTCAGCTCAACAAGTCACAATCCCATTCCTCCATAACCATTTTGTTTGGTCACAAGTGGTATTCAATCATTAATAAAGTTAAAAGATCATTTCAAAAGATAAGCATATGCAGGGTAAAGAAAGAGAGTCAGGAGCAGATTCACACTTTAACACACCTGTAAGCCAAAAGGTTTGCAAGTGACTGACGTGAAGGCAGCAAGCACATCCAGGCAAATTTTGTAGGAGATACATAACCTGGCTGCTGCTGCATGGAAGGGACAATAAAGGAGAATTATATTTAGTTTACAGTAGCTTCAGTCTGTCTTCCTACTCTGCCTTTTTTCAAGCACAAAACAGGATTATCATTTGAATGTTAAATGACTCCTACTCACACACAGATACCCGAGTTGATGATTTCTTAATGTTTTTATCACTCTAAATTCCATGACACTCTCCACACTGCTCACAAGTTATATGAAACAAGTTAAAATTTGGAAATTAATTTGGAAACGTTCACCAAAAACATACCCTGCAAATTATTCCTCCAGAGACTCATGGCCTACAAGGTCATCTTCTATTTACCAGAATAAATAATTTGTTTCAGTGAGTAAAATTAATGTGAACACAGATCCTCAGCAAGTGTATCAACAACAGATAAATATACAGATGAATTTTGTGATTTATTGTTCAATCCTAGCCTTATTACCCATTTTAGCACTGTAAATTACATTAACAGGGCTGCACTGGGTTAACCCAGCCACCCTACATGGCAGTCAGTCTTGAGAAGATCATTTCAGCAACACAGCTCTGTGCTAATTGCATCTATTTTGCAAGACAGATCACATCAACTCAAGTCACCTTATCTTTATTTAAACTGGTTTCAAATTCACAAGCAAATGAAAGAAATCTTTTAAAAACCCCTACCCTTTTTTTAAAATGCCCAGGAATAAAGAGTTCTGGAAAACAGAGTGAGCATACACGTCTTCGCGACAAAATTAAAAAAAAAAAAAAAAATGAAACCACACCAGCACTTTATGGGCCCCGGGAAGTCGCACGATGCTCGCTCCACTCACTAGCACAGATGTTTTGAAACTTCCCTCTGCTGAAATCTCAAAAAAATGATGGATTTTTTTCTCTTGCTGAAAACTGATTGACACAGATATAAAAAAAAAGCTTAGTACTTTTTTGATCAACTGTTGCAGTTTTACCTCTTAAAATATACTTTCTGATCCTTTCCTTCCACCATAGTTTCTGTTCCTCCCAGCATTTGCCATTTTGTCAGCCTCAAACTGCTTCAGTCTCTTCTATTATCATTTACTTGAGGAAAGAAGCATTTGTGACAGGTTGTCTTATTTAGATATCCATCATTTTGAGAATTCTTTGAAGCCCAGAAGACAATCTCTTTTCTTTATATACCTCTTAGTTTTACCATCCCTACTTTTATCATTATTCATGACCATTATTATTCCAAATATCATCATTCTTTTTTAAGTTTCCATACTTAGTTGCTTTATGATTTCTATCATAAGCTTTCCATTACTACTACTGATTCAATATCTAATGTACACATAATAACGTGAGGTAAAGCAGCAGCACTAATACAGTTTTTGTTTTGTTAAAATATGGATGAATCAATACATGTTAGAGCAACCAGTCTGTCTCAGTCCCTATAGGATTGACAGTTCATTTCCTGGGTTGCATGCCTGATGTTGTAAATGCTCCATCCTGAAGCGACTGGAGTTCGATTAGATAAAAGGCCCCTTTCAGCACCATGTTAGAGATATTAGAGCTGGTTTCGAGCAAGGCGGTCTCTGTTAAAAGCACTGAACCTCCCTACACAAAGAGGCTAGCTGACATCCTGGAGGTCTTTTTGGAGGGCTCATTAGCTCAGGCACAACACGAACATGTATGCTGCTTCTGAAATGGTGGTATCACTTGGCAATACGGCGGGTTTCTGCAGAGTGCTGACACCAGCAAAGTGGCTCGGTTCAGCCCCGACCTAAGGGCTCGCAGCACCACCACCTTCACCCACAGTGCTCTCAGTTGTCTGAGGTCGAATTTGACTCTGATCATTTGGTCTTGGCTACTGTAAAAGTGTCATCTATGATAAAACCATTGACAAACCTTATTCACTCTTGTTCCAAGTGCCTACTTATTTATCCATCAGTACTAAAGCAGTGTTTCGTAGCTGGGGAAGATACTTCAGTAAAGGGTTAGTGCCATTCAGTTCTTGGCATTCACACACAAAAACCAGAATTTCTCCCTCCCTCAGCTGACCTTAGCCAAGTTGAACACATTCCCAGGCTTACCTAAGTTGTCAGTGCCTTTGTGGCCAGCCAAAGACCTATGCAAAACATACCCCAGAGCAGACCCTCATCAGTAAGGGAAGCTGTTATTTGCACCAGTACGATTCTCTCCTGCCCAAGACAGGGGGCAAGCTTTGCAGCGCAAGTAACGACCTCAGCCATCCCCACGAAGGACTGCTCTGCTGCATGTTTCTCTATGATCATCCCTGAAGTCAGCCACAGCTTCCTCAACAAGGTCTCCTTGCTGGAGCCATGGACAGAGAGCCTGCCTGCCTGCCCCCTGCCCTGCCACCAGCACACTGTACGGAGCACAGGTTTTCACTGATCCTTACTACCATCGTACTGCATTAAAAACTCAAGCCTGATCTGTATGGCCCTCCATGTTCCATATTTTCTAGACAGCAAAGGATGGTATGGAGAACAGGTTTTAGTTGAAATGGGTTTTTACAAAAAAGTGGGTCAGCTATCAGAACTGCTGGCAATAAATCTGCTGTGTTTCAAGAGACGAGAAGAGAAGCACCTTTCAAATTAATTTACCGAACATGACAGGGGACACCACAAGATGGCACAACAGAGTGCTTCATTCACATCTCCCTTTCAGTCTAAGTCAGAGAGGACCCTTTTAATAGAAAGGCTTATTTAGCCATTGGAGAGCTGTTCCAATATGCAGAGCAGTTTCTACTTCAGAGGCAACAACGAACAAGTCCTCCCTGGAAGATAGTTAAGAAAAAGCATCCTCATTTTAAAACTGACAAAAACTGAGGCATGGAAACGCCAAGAGATTTGCCTAAAAGAAAAGGGCAAAATGAAGTTGCAAAGCTTGAAAGAGAGGCCTGGAGTAAATGGCTCCTAATTCTGGAGTAAGAGAGCAAACAACGTAGGTTGGAGGTTTACCAGCAAATTAAAAACAAAATCTCCTGCCTAAACCACATTTGTTCATTAGCTTCTCCAACAGCTGTAACAACACTACTACTATCACCTTTAGGCAGTGCCCTAGCCCTGTAAACTGTTTGTAAAGGACACATGAATCAAATTGTGCTTCTTTAACACCTGGAGCACAAATAAATATAAAAACTTACTATAACCCTGTCTGCAATGTGCAAACGATCCAGCTATTCCAGTAAAGATGGGATTTCAGAAGGTGCTGAGACAGGTTCACCTTTGGCCAGACACCACTGCTGGCAGCAACAGGAACCATGGGCACCCCAACTGCCAGCCCCTGTCACTTGAAGCAGCTTGTGATGTGGTCACCAGTGGTGCAGACTGGGACTCCCCTGATTCAGAGACTGTACTCAACACTCAACAATTTTGTCTTGTAACCTATCATTTCCATTAACCACAGAGCTGCTTGTGGAGGGGCAGCCATCAACTGCGTAAGTGCACAGGGCTCCCTTGTTCTTCCAAGCAGTCATGGAACAGATTTTCATGGCGTTGTGAGAGATGTCCAACACAGAGCGCTTAAGCCGAGGCAACACCCAGCAGACTGCAAAACTTCCTCGCCATTCCTCTCACTGCCGCACAATTCCCAACAACAAAAAATCCTAGTGCTGTAAAGCACTAAATACCAGAAGACCTAACTACCGTGTTATTTAAGCCTGCTCTGAGCCATAAAAATAGGAAACAGAGAGCAGCAGCATTTCACCAATACAAAGTCCCCTCCGTGGCACTGGACCCAGCCTCGGCTGACCCCAGCACGGTAGAGGAGGGGAGCGGGAAGGGTGCAGGCCGAACCACATACATTCATTTGTAACTCATCAATGAGGCATATAACCCCAAAGGAGTTTTTCCTTCTCTGCATCTACATTACCCATAAATAGGTCTTGAGCACATTAGTGCTAATACACCTTTATTTCAGATTTTTTCCCACTTTCACTCTCCTCTGTATACAGCCATTACACAGACTCACTGCCCCGATTCAGGTTACGAAGCGCCACAGCAGGATACCTTCCCCACGTACCAGCCTTTTACGATGTTCTAGCCCTTGTTACTCAGCTAAATAATAGGTTGAAAACATTCAGTTGACTTGTAATTTGAAAGGCCCTGGGCTCCAGCATCTTCTGTGCAACAATTTTTAAGCTCTCGCATTACTTGTCTCCATCATAAAAAGAGCATACAGGCACCCTTTAGAAAAACCCTCCCACTACCTATCCCTGGTGTTAATAGTAAGAAACATCCATACACCTTCCCTCTTCCTACACGGAGCCTCTTCCTGGGTTTACAGACAGCAGGTAAGTCTGGATGCATTTTGGTGTGCTGCGTATGATGCTGTTTCTATGCAGAAGCAGCTGGAAATAGATTTTGCTAATGCAGTGCTTTTATTCTTTTCTTCTTTAATTTCATCACTTAGAAATGCCAGATTAAACATTTTGCAGTGTTCCTTGGTGACGGGGTTGCTGTCTTTGTAAGTATGTCACACACAACCATAATGCAAAATTTTAAAGACCAGGAAACAAAACAAAAACTTCAGGGACAGAGGAAACGCAATTTCATCCATAATGCAAGCGTTTTATAAGAAACCCTTCTACAACCATTTGTATTTGCTTTTAGTTATCAACAATTAAATGAAGATTCAATTAGTAAAGTGCAATGCACTTAGCTTCACTTAATATTAAAATAAACTAAATAAGCATGGTAAAACAATTTTCCTTGATACCCACTGCCATAAACCAGTCTCAATAACATTGACCTTGAACAGCCCCGAGAGCTAAGGGCCAGAGAAAAATGGCAGCTTAATAAATCCATAGAATTAAGTCTTTTTTGTCCTCTTCATGGCATATACAAATTGAAACACAAAACCAAACTGATAGGTGGAGAGTTATGAAAACCTCCAAGCCAAGGCAGCTCTTTCCCAAAGAAACCATCATTACAGGTGCAAGACAACTTAGTTGCATCCCCTTTAGGTCCAGAGGGGATTACTCAAGATCTGTTCCCCTACATCACTTCAGGAGCCTCACTGCAGTCCTCAGGTGCACTCAGGTTTCCTCTTCCTCCTTTTGCTTCCCCACAGAGCCCTTTTTCCATCTCTATCATCTGTAAAATACAAGGTACCCACTGGAACGAACATGATTGTGACAGCCACTCCATCTTTAATCACTTGAGGTATGCTGCAAGCCTTCATCTTTTTATATTTTGATATCTTAAGACCATCTTTCAAGAGAGGAATGGTGCTTAAGTGCTGAAACCAGCCACTTGGTCATTTTAAATCCTTAAAAGCCACCACTATACTCCCAACTCCCAAACTCGGATTTTTTGTTACACTGTTTTACGTTTTATAAGATGATCTCTTTTACAGCTATTTTATTTCTAGTGTATCACATTTCCCCCCAGCTAAAGAAATCTTTTCTTTCAGAGCTTTAAAACACCTTCCAGACACGGGGAGAACAAACTACTCCCCTGTCCCTGCACAGGAATGCAGGGCTGGAAGGGACCGCCCTTTCACTGCCCATTGCCATCCCCACATACAACTTCTTTCCCATAGCTCCCATACTTTATTATTTAAGCAGTGGGAGCTGAAGATGGCTGAGGCATCCTCTATTGGCTTACCCACCCACGCACCCACCAGCTTAGCTGATTAGTAGCTAGCATCGCCTGGGGAAAACACACAAAAGCTCCTCTGTCAGGCACTTAACTCTTACAGCAAGGGCAGCCAAATAACCGAGGTGTGAACAATGTCCCCACTCCCCCGTCATGCAGGTGCATGTTGCTGCATGGATTTCTTTCTTACGAAATTCTGCACCAGGGGATAAATCCCAGCTCGCAGTCCCTCCCCCTGCTCCCACTCTGTATCTAGCGCAGGGATTGCTGTAGGCAGGAAACCCGGAGGCGAGGCCAGCTTCGGGCAGTGACACAGCTGATTGCATCTGGCTTCCCCTTCGATGGAAATTCAGGAATTGCCACATTCCAGGAAAGCAATTTTGCCTCCGACATCCTGCAAAAGAACACTCGCAGTTTCACCTCACTCCCAATATACATGCTGTCTTGCCTGCCTAAGAATTACAAGCTGCATGCACTGGGCAAGAAACACTAAGTAACTGTTAATGGATGGTTATTATTCTTTCTGCTGATCTTTAAAAGTCATACAATGTCAATTATCTAATGCTATTCATTATTAAAAATGAATATGCTCCTGTCCAATAAAAAAGCTATTTTAATACTTTCTGCTTTTGTGAGGATTCTTATTTAAATGTATCACACTGATATTGCCTGTGTTTTACTTGTACAGCTTCTTATACAGAATATAATATCCTGACAAAATGCATGTAATAACGAAATATCCCTATTTATCTGACAAGAACATAAATTTCTAACAGCCAAATGGAAATTAAACTTCAAAAAAAATGGCAGAAATCATGCTAAAAAATGGAAATTACAATCCACTGAATGCAAAAGCAACAAATAATTCTGCTCTTCAAACTTAGAAGTCAAGTACAACTGTTATACTCGTTAACCAACACTCAGTAAGGAGTCAGCTACCTATGCAGAAGACTCCAAGAGTTCATAAACTACATTTTCCTCTGAAAAAACAGAAAAAAATTCAGCCTGCTTCCCCAAAAAAACTTCATGAGATTCTGATGCAAAGGTCTTCTAAGTCAAACTGTTTCTCAGAACAATTTTGTAGGTGAATTTTGGTTTTGTAAGCACTGAGCCACATGCTTGATGTTCCTTAATCGTTGTCCATTTCAGAACACAAGAGCCTCGGAGAAGAGAGCTTTTTAAAAGGTTACTTTACTACTGTGAACTTGAACAACTGATTTGGCTTGTCAGTGCAAGCTACAAAAGCATAAAGCTAACTAGATCCTTCTGGGCTTTACCATTTTATCTAGAATCACGATTTACAAGCTCTGAAATTACTCTCTTAATTTTCGCTACGGAGGTACAGTCTGCCAAAAAGTAAAGTAAACTGAGAACAGCCTTTGCTCTGTTTAGATCGTAGGTCTGCACTGTTTCCCACAGCATTCTCCTGGAGAAACTGGCTGCTCATGGCTTGGATGGGTGTATGCTTTGCTGGGTAAAAAACTGGCTGGATCCCGGGCCCCAAGAGTGGGGATGAAGGGAGTTAAATCCACCGGTCACGAGCGGTGTTCCCCAGGGCTCACTATTGGGGCCAGTTCTGTTTAACATCTTTATCAATGATCTGGACGAGGGGATCGAGTGCACCCTCAGTAAGTTTGCAGATGACACCAAGTTGGGCAGGAGTGTTGATCTGCTGGAGGGTAGGAAGGCTCTGCAGAGGGACCTGGACAGGCTGGATCGATGGGCCGAGGCCAACTGTATGAGATTCAACAAGGCCAAGTGCCGGGTCCTGCACTTCGGCCACAACAACCCCATGCAGCGCTACAGGCTTGGGG
>NW_008795036.1:2084573-2089105 GCF_000699145.1 Aptenodytes forsteri
CGCTCTCTACAACTACCTGAAAGGAGGTTGTAGGGAGGTGGGTGTCGGTCTCTTCGCCCAAGTAACAAGCGATAGGACGAGAGGAAACGGCCTCAAGTTGCGCCAGGGGAGGTTTAGATTGGACGTGAGGAAAAATTTCTTTACTGAAAGAGTGGTTAAACATTGGAACAGGCTGCCCAGGGAAGTGGCTGAGTCCCCATCCCTGGAGGTATTTAAAAGCCGTGTAGATGTGGTGCTTAGGGACATGGTTTAGTGCTGGACTTGGCAGTGCTAGGTTAACAGTTGGACTTCATGATCTTAAAAGTCTTTTCCAACCTAAATGATTCTATGATTCTACGTTATCATCATGACTCCAAAGCCAACATAAGTGAGACAAAACCCATGCTAAAATCGTCTTGAACCATCTCAAAGAAGTACTGCTGTTATTTCCTTTTTTTTTTCCAGTTGTGGTTTCTTTGATTCTTAATGTTGGTGAATGGGGTTTTTTTTTACTGCAAAACCAAAATCAAATGTTGGTAACTATATTTCACAATAATGTACAAGTGCTTATCCTTCAAAAAACTACTATAAAGGTTAATTTTCCCCGGGTGGACTCCATCCAGTTGCTACTGTTGCCTTTCCTTGTCACCTATTAACTTCAGGTGGGATTTTAATACTCAGTTTAGGTAGTGCAAGATCTCACAAGTCAAGTTTTAGTTTGGTTAAAGGACAGTCCATCTAAGTTTAGTTTGTAACAGCAAGGCTTGCAAGTGCAATTTTAAGTTTATGCCAGTTATAAAGTATGGTATTAATATACATACACCAGTTTAGCTAAATTTGCTTCTAATGTGACTATCATCCTTAGCCTAATTAAGTTCACAATAACATTGATTAACTATTGCTGGAGTTATACATCATCCATCAACTACTTAAATAAACTCACCTGGATTCAGTCAATTTTGCTGGTCTTCTCACACAAGTCAGAAAGGAAAATATCATTCAATTGTGCTGCCTAAATGGCTGATCAATGTACATAACCACGACTTTTCAACCCACTTATTTTTTATCATCTCTTCTCAAGATCTTTCGTTGCTTAGTTGTAAATATGTTTTCTTTTCCTTTTGTTGAGCTTTGATACTTATATCAACACAGAAGTTTTGTCCAAGTAAAATTAGAGCTTTAAAAAAAAAAAAAAATGACTGTGAAGTTTTTGAATTACACAGATAAGCTCCCAAACACACCATAAATGAATGATCACAGTCTTGTTAGCAGGTTTGCAGAAAATCGCACCCAACAGAACATCAGATACATTGAAGATTTGAACTCTGCCCACACACAAACACTCATATTAGTGGACTATTAACTTCATTATTCAGATGAGAGCATTAATGATGTCAGTAAAGCACAGCCATCAAAACCCAAAACCTCCCACCCCAACTGCAGCACTGAAACAACTGCCCCAGCCTTGGTTTATCTTTCATTTCTTCTATGTCAAGGTCCTGTGATCACTCAATTTATTTATGCTACCATTTTTTATTTTCTTCCAGACTGGATACAGATGTCTCCTCTTTCCCTTTCCTAAATCCCAGCATTTCTCACACAGCGAGTGCACCAAGAAATGAAGACAAGTAGAAGAAAGCATCCACGTCAACGTGTCTGCGGTGGAATTTTGACTTTTCAAATTCAGTTGCATTGCAGAGCTCCCACCATTTCTGAAAGGGACACTACTTCCCCCTTGGTCATAAATTAGATGAGAAATTAAGAGATCTTCTGTCCTCAGGTATAGATTTCTCCTAAAGTAGTGGTCAAGGGAGATGGAAACAACAGGATGCTCTATTGACACCTACTCCAGGCTGAGTAAAGAAGCTCCAGGAGACATTACTTTGCTCAAGCTAAAAAAGCAAGGACACTTACTACCCAATGCATTTAAAGGAAAAAATAAAAACTGGCTTTTCACCTCAAACGATCACATTATCATGATCATAAAGTACATTTTTAATGAGGCCACTCCCACCCTAGAAGCTATTACCATACACAGGCACGTGATTAAGGCCCTAATTTAAAAATGCAGATGATACAAGCAAGTAGGTATAACCCTTTCAAGAAAAGATACCAAATACCAGGGTTTTAAATTAGTATTAATATATCCTTACGCCCACTCTTTGCATGACAAAGACCACAGTGCTTCATCCAACAATATCGGCACGGGGCCTGTAACTTCAGCTCCTCAGTCTGATGCTTCAGAGCAGTTTCAGAAGCTGAGCGTCTGTTGTGGTTGCTAATAAAAAGTCTGAAGAATTTTGCTTTAAAATATGCAACGGGGGGGGGGGGGGGGGGGGATTTCCTTTAAAGTGTAACACACATTTTGCTTACCTCGCTGTTGAAGTACATCATTGACCCACTCGTGGCACAAATCAATTAATTCTATGAAGTTTCTGAATCCCAGTAAATTAGCTAGGAAAACACAACCTTCTCCTCTTCCTCAAGGTTCACAATTTATGATCTGACCCAGGTTGTAACGATCGTGTCACTATGAACACATGCTGAATGAATTACAGCTGTCTGGAAACACTGGTACTCAATAATGCTCCCTCCAAAGGGGTCAAAGCCTGTAGACCACAGGCTTCCAGGAGCCCTGCACAGGGCCAGTGCTGCAACAGCCTGACAGGGCCACCACAAACGAACAGGCTTAGCAACCTTGAAAAAATGAGGTTACCAAATGGAGATGTGATGTAAGACACAACCAGACAGGGCCAAGCCTCGGTTCTCGTAATCTGGGTATCATTCCTGGTGAGCGGAACGTGAAATGGATACTTTCCTGCAATCAAACTGGAAAGAGGTTTTAATGTAAAGCAAAAACACTACAGAAGTGACAAATGTCAAGGTAATCCAATTTCGAGGAGTAACACGTGAATTCTTCCTCTGCACTCAATTTGCCACTTTTTTGCTTCTGGAAGGCTGCGTTACCAGTCCAAAGACTACAACATCCCACACAAACCTTCATCAGTAAGGACAGTGATTTTTATTTATACTATCTGAAGTTGCTACTTGTTGGCAACATGCAGATACTGACGAAGAACATGGAAGAAGAAAAATTAGGCTAAGGCTGACCAACTTCTTCAAATGTGGCTCTGGAAGATTTGTTTTACATAAAAACAAGAAAGATTAAACTTACACACAGCAAGTCCAGTGCTTCTGGAAAACCTGGGCTGCTCTACTGGATACAAATGATAGCTGCTCTGCTCATGCTTGGTAAGCCAACACGCTTGAGACACGTTAAACTTCCTGACTGTAAACATGCAACTCATGCAAGCCATGTTTGACTCCGGCTATTGAGTTTATCTATACCTAGAGTAGATGTGACCATGATCCCCAGATGTCCAGCATCCTCTTCAGAACTATGGTTTCATCTGGACCACCACATGCCTGGAAATCCAGTAGAAATGCACCATACCTCCAACATTTCACCCAGGTTTTTTTTTTTTTCAAGTGGGAACAGATAACATGACCAGAGAAACCCAAATGTATATGGGTTGCAGAGACTGAGGATCACGGTTCACAAAAGGGTTAATCTGTGCCAAGTCAAGCTGTCCTGATTTAAAAGCTGTGAACACATGACACTTAATAGGGACTGAGCTCTCTCCCAAAGGCAAGTTTACTCTGGGCTAAATTTGTCACCTTTCATATGCCTACATTTCAATCCCAGTGCACTCAATTCTTATGTTATCAAATGCACAGCCTGCCCTTTTGTCTGCAGCTGCTTCAGTGCTATTTGCACCAGGTTTCTGCCTGGAGGTTCACCCCTCTGCTCCTGTGCCCATAGCTGGAGAAGCTCATAATTGGCAGATCTGGGACACTAAATAATTCTTACAGAAAAGCCAGGAAGCTTCTGAAATCAACAAACAAGACAAAAGAACATCTCAGCCAAGGATGTGTGCGTGTGTGTGTAATGAATGAAAAACAGTGACAACATAAAACTGTAAGAAAATGTTTCTTTCCAGGTCACTTTTTCCATGGAATGCGTTTTGATCCTCTAAATCTACTCTGTTGATGTTATAAACATACCCCTTTTCAGCAGCAAATGTATAGATGGCTGCAGAACCACACTTCCTTTAAACAAGACGGTGCTGCTCTATTCCAGATTATTAGTTCAAAATACCATCCCTTGCAATGCATATACTCCTGTGATTTACTTCCCCAACTTAGTACTGCTTTTGTAACGGACCATTAATTCAAGTATTATTTTCTGTTTCATTGTAATAATTAAATGTGGAGAGACTACAAATACAAGGTAACCAACAATTTTAAAGAAACAAAACCATACCGTTTTCTTTCGTGTTTAATTTGCTAATTCCTAGAGAACACAGAAATCTTTTGGAATGACAAACAAATGAGGTTCTCTGAAAACTATGAAGGAAAGGATAAGACTTAAAAGCTAATGTCTTTTAAAAAAACAAAAAAATTAAAAATTAACAGTTAATGCTATCTCACCAGTCCATAGACCTGGTACATTTCTGGTGTAGCTTCAGAAGTCAATTTTGTTCTGAAAATAC
>NW_008795036.1:2089572-2097809 GCF_000699145.1 Aptenodytes forsteri
TATATAACACTAAAAAAAAAAGTCTGGAGTTGAACAGTCCTCTCTGTCTTACCCTAGTTATTAAGTAAAGCAGATGCGGGGGAGGGGAGCAATAGCTACACACAATTGGGGATGCTAAAGAAAAAGACAGCAAGCTTTACAACAGTCACACAAATACACGGTGCTTTTTTTCCTAACCACATAGTCATGCAGAAACATCTGAAGATATTTCCAGCACTAGAAGCAGGATCCACCTCCTCTTTCTTCCTTGTTTATGCGTATGAACTGGTCTCTTCCAAGATCCAACTACATCCACTAAACCATTGATAAGCAGCAGGAAATCTAAGTCACTCAACCCAAGATGAAAAATATCATAATTAAAAAATGGGAACTGAATTCATACCCTGTAATAATACATAAAACTGCTTGCAGTGCAAGGAGCACTGCATCAGCCTCAGCACTCCATCTTCTAGATCACACTTACACGAAGCAGGAAAGAAAGTGAGGGAAATCAATTAGAAGTGCAAAGCCTCCGTGCACGTGCCAGATGCAGTCTTAGGATGCAGCTGTGTACCACGGCTAATCCAACGTAACCATAGGGCTACCCCCGAGAGGCTGAGCCCACTCTCCCCCCGATTCCACCACACTGCACGGCACTTGCAATGCCACACAGCTGCTTGGGTCACTCATCCAGGCGGGGGATGAGTGCACACACACCAAACCAGTTCTCCAGCACCGGATGCAGGCATGCATGCCCATGTCCACGCCGCTGACCCGACCAGGGGAGCAGTAACCTCTGGCAAAGGGACAGGTGGCAAACAGAAGTGGAAAATTCCTAAAATTGGCACAGCTGGATCAGCCAGAGCTTGCTGGTCATCTCATATTGGAAGGAAGGCCTTCCCTCAGAGCTGGACAAGTTCCACGATTTTAATTGCCACCCTTTGCTTTTCATCAACAGAAAAAAAACCCAAAGAGAGAAGATAATCCTAGCCTAACTTTTCTTTAGAAAGGATCAGACATAAGAAGTGTATTATTGTTGTAGGAAAGAGCAGAAGGAGGGCAATGCAATTAAGCATCCAAACAAGCCAGTGATGCACCACAGCAAGATTGAGTCATTCTGCGATTTAGGTATATAGACCGAGCCCTGGCAGCCCTCCGCTCCGGTAATTACCACCTGGCAGTTCATTCCTCAGCACCCTACCAGACACAGACATCTCATTTGGAGATGCTTCTGCTGATAAACCTGGCAGAGCTGCCCCCTGTTCAAAGGGCAGCAGCACAGGCATGGTGGAGGAGAAACAGACGCTGGAAGCTGGTAGGGCAGATCACTGGGGCATGGAGCAGCACGGTAACAAGCCCACACACGAGGGTTCATGTATTTGTTTAACCGCTACACTAGAACAATCAGTGCCATTTGGGCTGATTAACCTTAAATAAATTTAAAAAAAAAAATCACCACTTCCTACAATGGATGAAAGATGAAAATGCTACATGAATTTGCACTCAACATTTCAGAAGCAGACTGAAATCCAGCTCTCCTGACACTGTGCTAGCACACAGCATTCATTCTTTAATAGCTAGCAGCCTCTCATCCTCATTTATCAGGGACCTCTTCAGAGTATCCGTAGCCTGAGCTCTGAATTTCAGTTCAAGAGTTAATTTGCACGTAGAAGCGAATACTTGTCCTGTCTTACTTGCCCACTCTTGGGAAAAAGGAAGCAACTCAGACATGTTGCATAACTGTTCATCGGCACAGTCAAAAAGCTTGAATAGTAATGGGAAGACTAATATCACTGCTTCAAACAGGTGCAAAAATACACAGTGAAAAGCCCATTAACAGGATAGATGAGGAGACAGACATTCAACTCCTCTCGCTGTCAGGGCTTCTACACGGTTCAGAATAATTTAGCGCGGGATCCAAAGAAAATGTCCTCCCACGTGTATTGATGCTAATTCACAGAATTGAAAAGCAAACTCAGAAAGACTGAAGCAAAGAAATGAGTTTACTGTAAAATCAGCTCCCAGTTTGGGCAAATTAACCTGGTAGCATGCTTCGTTCCTATGCCCTAATGTACATAAAGCATGTCATTTTGGGCAAGTTGGCTGTAATTCTGGCACTCCTGCTATCTATACAGATACACAAGTGGTTTCCAAAGAGCCCTTTCGGCTTCCATTTAGCTATCACATCAGCCAAGATAAGTATGTTCATAATTAAGGCAGTTTTCTAAAAGGTTCATGCTGTTTTTTAAAAAAATAAACTGTAATCAGAAAAAACTTATGCTTGACTATGCTCACACAAAGTTTGTTTTGCTTGCAAATTAAAAAGCAGAGGTCACCTACACAGTAACCTCCACAGCACCATGGAAGAAGACATTGTGTCTACTTAGAGGTTTTTTCTTCTTTTACTCTATCTAATACAAAGAGAAGTATAGATTAGCTATTCAGCTGGTGAAATAGAAAGGGAAAAACATGAAAACATAAGACCTGATAGTCCTCTTACTTCTAAAGTAATCAGCAATTAAACAGAGGAAAATGAAATAAAGATATTTTTCAGGGTGGTTTTTTTTCCCTCATAGAGATATGTGCATACAGGTATACAGTGGAGGGAGAAAATACAGAAAAAGGGTACACGGACATTTTTCCACAGGACTTCTTTGGTACTAAAGGAGCAGAAAACATTATCAAGATTTTCTTACAATATTCCTCATGATACTGCAGGTAGCAATCCATTTGTCATGTACACTTAGCAACCCCTTGTAGATTACTAAAACAAAATTGTAGCAAATGTTCTTTCAGCAGAAGATAACATGCTTGGCTGCATAAAATCTTAAACAGTATGTAATAGAGTATCTTAGGTTAGTCACAGCACTTAACACTGCTGTAGCTATATTTATGTTTGCTTTCCAATGAGAGCAACGTGACAACATACAGCATCTGTCCCAGAACTGTACGCAGTAATAAGGTTTCATTTTATAAAAGAATTTTCCCTTTCAAGGTCCCAAATAAACCAGACACCTGAAAAAACAACTGACACTTTCTTCAGAAAAATACTCTAATAAATTACAACCTAAAACTACACATTTTAATACTCAACATTCTCCAGGATCTCTTTTTTATACATTCACAAAGCACCACTTATGATTCTAATAAAAATAGCAAAGGTGGCCACAGTGTCACTGTTTGGAGTCTGCACATTTGTGTTGCACTCCAGCCCTTGCCAGTGCACCCCTCTGAGCTCCTCAGCCTGCCTGCTCCTGCTCAGAGCCGCTCCCAGCCCGTGGTGCCCGCAGCTCCCCGGCCCCTCTCCTGGGACCCCTTACCTAAGTCTTCTCCCTCCTGGAAGGCTGTGGCCATACTAAATCGAGTGGCTAAGCAGCCTTCTCCCAACAATATTGAATCTTATCAGTAGAAAAAAGAACTAGAGGAATATGGGTTTGAAACAACAAATACATACTGCAAACCCTGCTTACCTAAGTGACTGTCAAACTCCTGTGCTGGAGACCCAGGAGAAACCCTGCCTCCTTCATACTCCCTCAACAGCTTTCCCGAAACAAGGGCCCGAACTCTGTCAGAAAGGATTTTTTTAACTGTTCATAACCCTTTGGCTCACTGATCCATACTACTGCCAGGCAAAACATGTTTTGTAACCTGGCTGGAGCTCAGAGCAGACTTTTAACAGCTAAAAAAAAGCTCAGGAATTGTCTATTAACCACCCTCGAGACTCCTCCAGAAAGTATCTTATTTCAGGCTATTGTTTTGCTACCTGCTTTTCCAACAGCCTGTTGTTATTACAGCACATTAACGGGGTAACACCTCAATAGGTAATTGAATGGCACAAGACAAGGTAAGCAAACCTCCCTGCCGAATGAATAGGGCATTTTCTTACTTAATTACAGAGCAGCTGTACATCAACACATGCATTAAAAGACCCAACTCCAGAGTCTGCAATCATCAGAGAGCAGCCTTGTGTAAATACACCAGAAATACACAAATACGCTACTCACTACTGCCCTGAACAAACTGTAGATACATAATATGAATGGTAATATACCTCATGAAGAGCAAAGATGGAAAACTGCAAGGTTTTCATGGCTGGTTAATGAGATAAGCCATACCCCAAGGCAATAGCCTCTAACAAATACAGTAAGACTACATTACCAGCTTATTTTAACAATCCAGATTTTTTTCCTGAGATACAAATAACAATATACTAGCTGTATTATCTAGGATGCTAAGCGTACATGAAATGAACAAGACAGATAATTATATTACTATTTGTCACTGTAAAGGAGTTAGACATTCAGTAGTGAACATCCACCCAGGTAAATGAAATAGTTAAGGAAGAACTTCAGGAATGAATCCTACTCTGCTCTCTAGGCAGCTGTCAGACTGCAATGATGAGCAATTCATCTTCCATCTACAACACTGTCAGCAGACAAGCAGAGTCACTGGGGAAGTCAGCTGCAGTCCACACCCTTCACAATATCAAATCCATGCTTCTGAGGAAGGAGACACCAGGGAACTTAGTCATTTGCCCAGCTGCCCCATGAACGGTGAAATACTTGCACTCCAGAGGCCAGGTAACTTCCATCCTTTTGTTTGTTTGATGCCTGCTGCCCTGAGCAAAGAACAGCTGCGCCCCGAGGGAGAAGTTACAAAGACATGCCACCTATCAGCTACACTCTTCCACCCCTGACTTGGAATCAGCTGTGTGAATCCCCACACCTTTGCATCTAGATGCTACCAAAGCCAGAGAAACCCCATGCACGGCAGCTTGGGAAGCTGAAATGCCCTACTCACCTCTGGTCTTGAGAGTAGCACAGAGAGGCAGTTGCACACATGCAGCCAGAATACCTAACCCTGAGCATAAAAGTCACTCCAACATAGGAAGAAACAACTTCAGACCTGCAGGCGGGCAAGGCAGCTTGAATCAATGACTGCCGCTGCCAACTATGCACAGGCAGAAGTGTTTCACCAGGAAGAGCAGGTGAGAACAATGCTTCCCTCCCACATCCACAGCTACTGTGCTAGAGTAAGCACTGCCATCCCCTTCCTTACTGCCAGGGAAATAGGTCTTTTTATTTTTAAAAACATCTGTAATTTCATGAGGCTGAGCTGTTCTCAGGTTAGCTCGCAGTGAAGGCAGTGCACTTTCATTTTACCTTAAATGCAACGAGAAGTCGGAAAGCACACGGACACTAATTGATGGCATGGATCCTGAGCTAGCCTGCTGGAGATGTTGGACACCCCACTCACCCCACAAGGCTGTATGACAGAGCACCTGTGGAGGCAACAGTGGTCGGCATGTTTTGCAAATCCTGGTATGTGCCCAACAGGAGAGCATGCTGAATCAGGTCAGGCCTTATCAGCTCATTGCACAATCCCATGCCTCATTAAATCATAACCATCAACAGTCTTATCTATCTGTAACCAGTATCAAACTGTGGAAGCTCACAGTTCTTTGTCACCAATGACTCCAGAGGAGGTCAAAGTCACCAGCAGAATAAACCTTATGAACTGCTTGGTCATCTTTTATGAGTAAATCCATGACAGCAAACCAGAGTCCATCCCCACAAATAACTAACGGTGCCTGAACTCCAGATGTTGCCCACAGAATCACTATATCCAATTTACCTTTAGAAGCACTACTGACATGCTTTTCAGCCATGACTCACTGTCCAAAGTATAAAATAAATTGTTTTGTACCCTTAGGTGTTATAAAACATTTCTAGTTGGTGGCCATGAGTCATGGGTATTTGAAGTTTTGTCTGAATTGAGGCATCTGCTAAAACTGACAACTTCAGGAATGGGCTTGTTTCGAAGTTGTTTGCCTTGGGTCATGTAAGTATTAATTTCCCAATTTTCATCAGCAACAATTACATTTGCTAAGCAAGGATATTAAATAAAGTGCCTCTATGAACTATAAAATATTATCATCAGAATGTTTCGGCTCTTTGCTTTTTGCCACTGTGCATTACAGAATGCAAAACTTATCTCAAAAACTTGATGACTTTCAGAAAACCTCACTCCTCAATAGGGCAGCAATAAAATCTCCTTCCTACAAAGACAGCACCAGTATTCCAGGCAGCACCATGTCTCCATCTGGATGTGCTTCCAATGTTCTTACATTAAATACACATTTCAATTTTTTCATGCATTCATTTTTGCTGAACTGTCATGATTTCTCTCTCAGTTCTGTGGGAAAATATTTAAACAGCAATGGAGATTTGCAATACCAAACAGGATCAGGGGTGTCACTAAAAAAAAAAACCAACCAACCAAAAAAAAAAAAAAAAAAAGGCAGTAATTTACTGCCAGACATGGTTTTTGCCTTTGTTTAGACTCTTTATCCAATATTAGAAGTACTGCTGCTCATTATTGCTCATTATTGCCTCTTGGGTGGGGGGCGGGAAAGGAGGATGCTTTCTTTAATAAAGACATGTTACACTGAAAATTCATTAATGATTGTGGGTGTTTCCACTTAAAGTAATTCCCAGTTGATTCCTACAGTCTTTTCTCTCTCCACAAATCTAACTTGTCATAAAGGTGGAACCATTAACAAACAGGTACTGACTGCTAAGAACTCGACTGTGATTTTACACAGCCTTTTTTGCTTCTAAACCTTACTCCAGCAGGGCTCTTCCCTACTCTGGGAAACCCCTTTTAACAATGGAAATGTCACACTGATGCAGTGTGGGACCTTGCTTACTTCTGAGTTTATAGATATCGTTACGGATACTAGCATTTCCCTTCCTTGCTCTGCTCTGAAGAGGCAGTTTCAGTTACTGACACAGCATACAGGTGGAGGAGCTGAATCCCCTTCCCTATGGCCCTAAGCAGCAAGCAGGAGAACAAGAAAAAAAGCTGACAGAAAACAGTAAGGCTGCAGAGAAATAACTGCACCACATACTGTAAGAGTGAAGACAGACAGGAAAATGGGAAGAGCACAAATTATCCTGAGCAACATTAAAAAAGAGCCACCTACCACACAAAATGCAAACATTAATTGAAGTTTGCTCTGTAACTCTCAGAGTGTGGCTGTGGACTGTAAGCCAAAACCATCTTTCAAATAGAGACGTGTCACCAGCTGTTTTATGGAGCTCAGACTCTGCTCACAAAGCGGTTCTAGCTGCGTGGAGCCAAGTACCACCAGAATTCAGCATTTGCCATTTCTAGACTTACACACTGCCGCTTTCCAATTCTTACCTTCAGTCAGCGAGCCCTAATGGCCATCCTCCAGCAACCCAGCTCACCGAGGAAGTTTTTTTTAATTGTGGACATATTTCATTTAAGAGGAAAAACATTCAGTTCTAGCAATGTTGAAAAAATTTGCACATGTGGAAAAGTAACAGCTGCAGGTACGAAGCTGAACAAAACCAGTCTGCAATGCACTGCAAAACAACTCCCTATCTCATGCTAAACAAGCAGGGCAGACATAACCAACTATCTGAAAACAACCGATTATTTTTGTGAGTGATCCACCTGCAACAGCTTAACCAGATTCAGGAACTGTTTAGCCAGACATCTAGTCAGCTTTCTGCAATTCCTTTCATGGAGACAATTATTCATGAACATGCATGGATGTGTGCACGCTCATGCACACACAGTTACTCATGAACACGGTCCCTCCAGAGCAGGGCACAGGGCCTCCTGTATTTGTATTCTCCACACAGGCCACAGTGTGCACTTGATGCTCCCTCTCTGGCTCCCATCAATGACTTCAACATAACTTGTTTTGCTTACCGAGATGCCAGTTCAAGCGTACATCATACCAGGGTACATGAGCTTCCTAAACTGCTGGGGAGAGGCGGGGAATCAGTGTACAAAGGTCTGGTGTAACAGCAACAGCCTGTTGGTTTCAGAGCACTTGGAGAACAAAGCAGGAACTCACTTCAAGTATACTCCAAATGCAGCTCTCCAACATATACTCCTTTTTGTTGTTTTGACTTGGATTAAAATGTAGTTTTATATGTCTTCTGAATACAGTACCTTGGATTATAACAAGCAGGATCAAAAGGATACCCTGTAAGATGCCCTTTATGCTATCTTGTAAGTATGAAATAGCAAAACGTAAGAATCTTCGTATTTTCATAACCAGGTAAAAACAAGCACTGAGCTCATATTGCAGAACAAACATGAAGCTGGCTCTCACACAAAGCACCACTGTTCATCATTTGTACTCTATTCTCATCTTCCTAGTCTGGGAGTTTGTCATAGAAAGAGTTAAAAAAAAAAAAAAAAAAAAAAGGAAAAAAAAA
>NW_008795036.1:2097866-2118296 GCF_000699145.1 Aptenodytes forsteri
AAAAAAAAATCACTGTGGATCTTCTCTCTCACTCAAAGCAAGGAAACCTCTGACGACTGCATGTGCCCTGGTGCAGCTCTTGCTTTCTAGAAAAAAAGGTACACTTACGAAGCTGAATAAAGCCTTCCCAGATGCTTTCATGTGAGGCACGGCTTTTTCCACAGAACACCACCTCTCTCAGCAGGAAAGGCTGCCCAAGCAGCTGAGCGCTTTTTTCTGTACTACACACGCAGAGCCTGACAAGGAGCTACTAACACTGTATGAAAGCATAGGCAAGCTGAACTCTTCTCGCACATGCCTGCAACCCAGCAGATTTACCTGGAAGCTGCTGCCTTATGTCAGCAGCGCCAAGGAGATTTTTAAAAAAAGAAAACTTGACACCTGGCTCCACAAGACGGTACTTTGGATAATGCCATCACAAAAAGTAGGACCTACTGTAAATATGCTAACGATGCTAGCCAGTTCATCATGAACAGGGCAGCGTGGTACAGAACATCTTAGCCATTCTGACTCAGAAGCTGTAGGTTGGGCGTACCAACACAAAAAGCAGCACCTAAATGTTAACAACCCTAACTATTTTGTAATGAAAACAGCACTATTTTGCAGGGGATCTTAGCCGTCCTTGGTGTGCAATGCTGTCCAGGTGTGTCAGTGTTCAGAAGGAGGTGAAATCCAGTAGCATTCACCTAACCTGAGCTCTGCCAGAACAGCCTAGGCAGTTATTTTCTCCCGCGGATCACACTTGCTGAGGAATTACACTGGCAGGTTGGAAAGGGATAGCAGTGAACAGCTGAGGGGGAAAGAGAGGGAAGGCTGAGCCACAGAACTTCACTGGGGTTTGCAGCCAGCACTGCATCCTGGACTATGGTCTCCTGCAGAACATGGGTGGCATCTGCTCTGGAGCACTTCAGACTGGATGCACAAGTATGCAGGCTTCTGTCTGCACAGAAAAATTCCTACAGCAGGAACATACCGTGAATAGACATGGTATTTCATTCTGCAGTACTTGTGCGGACATGTTTTTTAATGAAGGTATCCATCATTCTAAAAAAGAATGTGGAAATATCAACATCTGAGAGCAAAGTGAGGTGGGAGAATGACCCAATACGCACAACTATAATGAAAAAATATTAATTCTACAGCTAGGCTATAGGTCTTAGAAAATACAAATCATATTTCGCTTTTATACTCATACAGTAAAAGCACTTGGATAACTACAGTTCAGATAAGCAAGTTTCCACAATAAATCTAAGGCAGAAAATATGTGACACCCAAGGCACAGAACATCATGGTCTCTCTTCTATGTCCTCTTTTTGCATTGTCCCCTTTCCACTTAACATCATCTCTGTACTTTGCGTAGCTAGGAAAAAAACCACAAATCTGCTGTCCTTCATCTTTCTGCATACTTTTATGTAAATAAAAATTATTATATCAAGCTCTTAGTGTACTAGGCACACAGAATTAAAACACACCCAGAATCAATTAAAATTTTTGTAATATGTACTTTAAGCTTGTCTAGATCAGAACACACCACTGACAGCTCTCTCTGCAGTGTATACTTCAAATGACAAAGAGAGAAAGATTGTCTTTATGTGTCACAGGGTGCACGGCTTTGCCACTTGTAATATTCATTAGGGGTGAAGGACAAGGGGGTTTCTGGTGCCCAGGCACCGTCCTTTCAACTTGACATGCTTGGTCACATATCAGCCTCTTCAGGTGCCTTGAGTCTGAAAAGCTGGAAAGACCTCGGATACACATTCCCACTTTTTCTAACCGCTCTAAATTTAGGATCTCAGTGAAGTCGCTATTCCATCCTTCCCCCTTCCCCAAGATAAAGGCGGCACTGAAAAGGAACACACAAAAATCAACCAATCTGGCCCATGAAACATGAGCTACATTCACAAGACAAAAATAGAAAGCTTTCATCTTTCATTATCAGACACTCCACAGCACAGGAAGCTAAAGCTTGAGGCAACGGTAGGTTTCAAATACTCCTCAAAATGTGAGCAAGGCTTTCCTTTTCTGCTCTGTGAAAGGCTAAAAGAAGTTGGCTTGGCAATGACAAACGTTAAAGTCAAACAAGCCTCTCCAACAGCAATCCAAACAGAAGGGTCTTGGGGCAGGCAGTTGTTTAAGCAATAGCATCATCCCCACTGCATAAATTCTCCTGTTCAGAATGACAGCCCTTGCCTCCTCACTTCTGCTGATTCTAAAACTCTACATTTTAAAATCTTAAATTCTAAAATTGTAAAGTTTTTAAGATTCAGTCCTAGCCCCCAGAGAAAGTCAGGAGGGAAAAGGAAGAGGAAAACACCATTGCTAGAGAGTTGATGCTTCATGAGCTTCAAAAATTGTACTTGTTTGAAGCCCTCCAGCCTCCCTCTGTAAACAGCAGCCTGAATTTAATGGGGTTTGTATCTGCCCTCTAGGGTTTGGGGAAGGCAGATAGAAGGGAAGGCAGGACCAGAGGAAAGGAGAAACACGCTGTACTGCTCCTCTGTCAGGGTGTGTCAAGTTCTTCCAGAAGTCCCCTCAGCCTCCATCTTTAGTCTCAACAACAGATTATACGGCCATCTGCTGAGCTTCAATTTTTTTAAATGTTTTTATTTTAAGAGAAGTCGTCAGTGAAAGAACAACTATGCAAAGTCACAACCCTTCCTCAAATACACTTTTTTGGTGGTGGCTTTATCTTCTTACCTGTTCTTGCCTGCTCTGTAGTTCCCCAGTGAAACCAGAGACAAGCTGGATTCACTCACCTCACTAGCTGGGGAAATGCTGTTTATGAATCTGAATGGACTTTAACATGCCGTGAACTGGAAACTGCACAAACCATTTAAACTTACTAAAGTGAGTCAGTCTGGCTTTTTCCATCATTCACATCTAATCCGTTCCTAGCTTTACTACACACATTCAGAGAGCATCTTTTGGGCTCTATCATCTGTTGGGAAATATTACATTTCATTAACCAGCCATGTGTTTCTGCCTCTTTTGTCCGTGCAAAATCCTGAGACATAGCAGAGAAATTGCTTCCTTTTTTATTGACGGAGTTCAGCACAACAGCAACACAAGCATCACCCTCCTCCTGGGCAAAAGGACAAGGTGCCTGGAAGTGTTGCCTGTCGGACGGTAGATCACTGAATGATGGGGCGAGCACTGTGAAGAGGAATTACCGCTGCTCCCAGCCAGCATGAACGGGCACACAGAGCAGTACAGAGGAGGAGCAGGAGAAATACTCCACTGGGGTGAAAAAAGAAATCAAGACACAGTTTTAGACTTTTCCATGGCACTGCTGTCCCTACTTTTAAACAATGAAATGAAAATTTCCCTTAGGCATCCCACAACACTTGTGCAGAGCATCCGACATCAACATGCCTTACAGGCGACTTTCAACAGTCTCCAGAAATGGAATTAACTTTCTTATTTTACAGCTTGGGAAATCCAAGATGCCTATGAGGCAGACAGCATGAAAACAGAAGCAAAACTCAGAGCTTAATCCACTCAAAGCTAGAAAAACCTCAATAATCTCCATCTATGGATTCTTAAAGAACTGGCAAATGAAATTGTAGGGCTAGGTGCAAGGACTTTAATAAAACTATTAAGTATAAGGTGGCATATGATCTGAAAACATTCAAATGCAGTAACTAGGTTTAAAAAAAAAAAAAAAGGCCAGAGGAAGTGGCAAACAAAAGTCATCCAGGCAACTACTGCTCATAAAAATCACCTCAGTAGAAACATACGGCGTTGGAACACGTTGTAAAGGGAGGCATAATTAAAGAAAGAGGCTAAAGGAGAACAGAATAAAACACAACATCAGTTTGCCAGCACCAAAAAGAAAAACACATCAGACCAACATGACATTCTTTCTCAACATAGCAGCTCATTTTCTAGATGAAGGAAATATGTTAGCTCTAACATAGCTGAGTACCCTACGGCATGCGGTGGTGTTGCTTAGGACACTGGAGGTGGGAATGAAGAACTTTAACGTGGGCAGGAAACTTGCTACAAGGGACAAAACAAGGGTTATACGAAGACCAGACTACTATACAAGTCAACATTTCACCTAGGACACTGAGACAAAAATCCTCAGCATTAAGTCTAAAGGCCTCACCAGTAAATGGTTGAGGGGAGAGACAACTACTTGTGTGACAGGACACCAGAAAAAGCTTGGTGTATTTGCATTCTGAGGGGACTGTAAGTGTCCCTCTTATTTATTCAGTAAATCTTGGAAAGGAGGAAAGCTACTTAAATTTACAAGGAGTTTAACAGGCACAAGAACAAGTATACTGTGATGCTGTCAACCAACTGTGACAGCATCTCTGTCAGAAATTGGAAGGTTCCTCACCACCAGGAAAGCAAGACATCAGATGGGAGCAGCAGAGGCAAAAACCCTAAAGGTAGAGCTTGGTTAACATATGAGCACTGTTCTATGATGTGGGGTGCTTGTAACAGCAGGGACTGGACTCAACAAAGCAGTCCTCTCTTGGAAGGGTTTATTTCATTCATCAATATTTTAACAGATTTTAACACAGGTGTCTCTCTCCTCTTTCACGAGAGCTTATTCAAAAAGGTAGTCATACAGTAATGCTTGCCAGAAGACTTCAAGATGGCAGTTGCACTAACTTTTCAGTTAAATATCCTACACTGTGACAATACCAGAAAAGCTCCACTTTTTGAAGGGGAAGGAGAGTTTGTTTGTTTGTTTTAAACAATATTATGCCTCCTTGCTCTGAGCAAGTCTTGAAGGCACTGACAATCTCTGTGGGAACAAGTTCTGGGACTGGGTTCAGGGCAGCAACATCCAGCACACCTTCTCCTCAAAGTGGCAGAGCAAAAAGGGTATGTAGCACTAGTCCAGTTAATAGGTTATACAGCTGAAATGCAACAATCGCAGACTTCACTGAGAAAAGGTAAGGTTTAATAAGAATGAGTAAAAGTTAATTTTAATAATGACATTATAAGGCTTGGATTTTCTTGTAAGACAAAACCCAGACTCAGAGACCTAAATTCTACTTACATGCCCATAATTATTACTGCCTACAGACTGTTCTTTCCTATTGCTATCTGGCTGTCTTTCTTACGACTAGCCAAAGGAAGTCCGGTGGAATTTAGGCTGTTAAATTCTTGTGCAATCCTAAAAGACACCTGGGACACTGCAGGTCTGTAGGCGTAGCTAACCCCAGCTCGATGCAGCTAGGTCCAGCAGTGCATTCAGTTCTCACAGACTACCTCCTGAATCTACAGAATTCATGTAAGATACATATAAAAAGCAAACTACTCTATCCCAATTCAGTTATACAAGAGTGTTCCCACTAACGCATCTCATTGGGAAGATGGAGAAAGGTAGATGTAACGATGGGAAAAAGATTTAATACGAGCCATAGAAAAATGGCTAGCAAAAAACACCCACCCACAAGCAACGATCCAGAACAGCATGGCATGCAAGGGACACAGAATTAGCTGCCAAGTAAGATGTGAGCAGTAGTAGAAGATAATCAACAACAACAACAAAAAACCCACAACAGTTGCTCAACTTAGAAAGAAGAATCAAAACATCCTTAAAATGAGTCAGTAGATCTGATCTTATTTCTTCCAGTAAGTTGCAGTAACGTGAACAGTAACATTCCCAAGTTGGAAGTTATTGTTCACTTTATATAAATACTAAGCCCAGGATTCTACATGGAAATAATGTGTACTTTAAAAGGAATGAATAATTTTTATTTATTTATTCATTACTAATATTTAAAACAAAGACCTGCTACACTTCTAGATTCCTCTGCTGCAGAAAAAACTGCTGCCAGGAAACTGTAACATAATGAAATGAACACCTACAAATCCAAAATAGTTCACGTTCACTAACAGAGGAAATAAAAAGGCAAGATGGTAAAGAAGGGGAAAATCATGCTCATCTAGTAAGTGCAAGTAGATTTCTATTTCTTATTAGTCCATCTCTTATTAGTCCTGCTAAAGAAAGGTTACTGTGCATTCTCAAACAGCACACAATTGCCAGATGTAAGTGCTTCTGCATACATAGAAATACTACAAAAGTAGCCATAAGGCTAGGTATATACTGCACTTCCCTCCATCCTGCTGAATAAGCGTAGTCTAGACTTTAAACCATTTTTGGCTGCATTTGGAATCTCACAGAGAAAGCTCTCCTTTCCATAGTCTATGATTTGCAGCACACCCCAAAAAACAAGAGGACAAATTAAACTTGCTTGCCATTCCCCAAACTACTATCCACACCACTCTGTCAAGAGGCTTACAGTTTTCTGCATTACTTTATTTACCCCCATGTCCTCCATCTACTGAATGACTAGGGAACAAGCTACAAAGAGGCTGTAATTGTCTAACAGATTGGAGCCTGATGGGAGACGTACGAGACCTCAGTCTGTTCAGGACCTTGCCGGTAAATCCAGGCAAGTCCCCTTACTTCAGAGTATCTTCTCATAATCTTTCCTTACTTTGCCTATTTTAAAGCTTTTGAAAGGGATAGTGCCTTGGGCAATCTGTAGTTACGTCTACCACAGCTTATAGAAAAACCTGAACTAGCTCAGGAAGCAGCCCAGCTACGGTACTATGAAACCACTATTTGCTGCTATCACCTCCTCCTTTATGTACAATACAGCTCCTAGCATCCAAGCTAGCACGGTCTCGGCTTGCCCAAGAATCCCCACCCATTACACTGAATACTGCGGATAATTGCTTTTGGATTTCTAGACCCCATTATAATTAAAAATAACAGAAGAACAGATCGTATTGAAAAATCTTGGGTTTTTCAGACCAGGACAGAACAGAGCTCAGCCAAACGTCCTGCTTACTCTTATCTACCCAGGAAATACCCAGACAGTGTACGTGTGCTCTTCTGACTCCACCCAGCAATTCCAACTGCTACCTCAGTTTATGACTCTTGCTCACCTGCTCTCAGGGACCCACGGCGGCCACAGGTCCTACTCGAGATCAAAAACAGCTCAGCACAAACACATGGGGCAGTCTCCATTAAACCAGACACTTCCCACAGATGTGGCTCCTTCAACTTGCCAGTGTTAAAATGTGGCAGAGATACTTAGAGACCATACATAATGGGAGCAACTGCTTTTATCGGTATGGAAGAAAGTTTAAAAGGCAGTTTGGATGTGTTTATTGTATTTCTTTAAGTTTGCTTTTCCTTATTTCAACTTTAGATTTTTAAATGAAGTGCAAACATCTATCTGTCTTGAAATCCTTATTCAGGGGACGTACAACTCATAGCAGAACATGAGAATATACCATATATATGAAATCTGATTAAAAAGCAGAAACACTTGTTTTATATCCACATCACTTGATATCTCGTGGGTTTAGCCAATACTTTATTCAGCTGAAATATCAGGACATTTTGGAGAAACGCTGATTCTGCTGAAGGCTCAAAGCACCTCCCATATTCATAAAGGGTCCATTTCACAAATGGCATCATATTCCTTAACATTTTTATCCTGAAGAACATTCAAGTCCCAATCAGGATCAGAGCCACATTGTGCTAAAACTGAGAAAAAGTATATTTAGATATCATCTATCCCCAGTGATCTCGCAAGAAGACATGCAGCATATGGCAGATGAAAAAACAAAAAAGGGGGAAGGGGCTCGAGAGAGAAAGGAGACTGACTGTTAAAAATACTTCAATACTTTACTGATGAAGAAAAAAAAAAGATTAAAAAAACCCAAAAAAACTACACCAAAACACTTTGTCATGAGCTCAGCATTTCATGGAAACACATAGAGGCGTATAGGCATTTTAAACTAAAATGACATTGACATTTCTATGTCAATTGTTTTGCCCTCTATCTCTTTATTCACAAGAGTAGACATGTGCCTTAGTTCTATTTAGTACCTTAACCTATTAATTAAAGAAAAAAGTTTCACACCATTACTGAAATTCAACATTTCAATTCCCGCCCCCCCCAATACCTTAACCTTAATTAAAGAAAAAAGTTTCACACCATTACTGAAATTCAACATTTCAATTCCCGCCCCCCCCAATAGTACTTCAGAATTCTCATTTTAAGAATACTTCCCAAAATATTGTTTCGGGTTTTTTTTCAATTTCAGACAAGAAAACATTAATTTCCTGTTGCAATGCTAGAATTTCCAAAAGAACAAATGTGCTGGTTTTGACTGGGATAGAGTATGAATAAACCGCAATACTATCGCAAGCCAATGGTTCCTGCAACCTAGTGACCTTTTAGAGGTAACCGAGAATTTCCATGAGCTCACTTCACGCAGAATTGTGAAGGGATGTTAACCTACCATTCACCATTTTACTGCCAAGTCTCGTAATATCTAGTGCTTTTGTAAATCCCACATCCTGATGTCAATATCAGAGTAATATCAGAGCACATTTTATTCTCCAAAAGCACCTGAGCATGAACCTCAGGCTTGCAAAGAAAAACTTGGATATGCTACCAAAGTTCACTCTAAAAGCTACAAAATCAGAACACAAATAAAACCAAGCCACTGCTTTAAGAACAACCACAAACATCACAAACTTTTCAACTCAGGACCCAGAAAAGGGTCAAGTGGAATTCAGGAGGTCCTGCCGCACGGGTTTGAAATCTTTACTCTTCTTTGGTGAGAGAAAGAAGGCTCCTAGCACAGCTCCATCTACTCTGCCAAGGGACATGCACAAAAGAGCAGGCGAAATGTGCCGTTTTCATAACGTCCTCTACCGTCACTTGATTGTAACAGCCCTTGGCAGGCTGTTTTAGAGCGTGGTCCAGTACAGAAACACCCAAGCACTACTGAACCACCCAAGCAGCGTACAAAAGCATTTAGTGCAGGTCATGGAAGTTGCCTCCTGGCCTGCCGCAGACCCCACGCCAGGCGACTAAGACAGCTTCTTGAGGAGTAAGTTGATCCACACAGAATTCTTCCCTGTCACGATTCACACTGGAAACAACTTGGCCAAGCCTTGAGATAACCAAGATCTCACTGCATCATCCTGCAGCCTTGGTGTATGCAAAGCAGGGGGCAGGTGAATGAGGAGTCCAATCAGTGGAGAAGCAGCAGGGAAACTCCCTGAAGGTAGAGTAGGGGCGGCAGCAGCAAGCATGGCCATGGAGAGCCTTCACACCTGTTCGGGGCACTGGCTGGGATTAACATGTGGTCTGACTCGATCTGCTTCTAGCATGGCCCTGTCTATCAACGCTGACAGGTCACAAGCTGTCTGTGGGGTTAGGAACCGAAACCAGAGCCTTTGGCATCTAGTGCTTACCTGTTGTCTGATATCTGCGGGAGAAGAAAGCTGTTAAAATGAACATGGCGGTGGCCTCCAATAAATTACTCCATGTAAACCGTAAACCACATGGCAGCTACCCAAGGAAGTAAATGCAAAACTCAGGCCAAGTGTACATGCCGCGACGGGCAGCGAGGCTGTAGAGGCGTTGGGGCTGCTGCGTAACTGCAGGCCGTGGAAGAAGTGAGGCAGCGAGGGCTGCTGAGGCTCCCGCCCTTTGCTCAGCTGGGCCAGGCCAGGCACCCAGGCAGCCTCCCTCCTCCAGTGCACCCACAGGACGACCAAGGAGCCACTGCCATGTCCTGACAGCAGATTACCCTTGGGGTGCTTCTGCCTCCCACTCTGCCCCAGTGGGGCGGGCAGGACTTTATTTACATATTTCTTTTTGACTGAAGCCATCTTAGATTCTCAGAGAGCTGGTGATAACCTCCTCTCATCAAACCAGCCTGCAGTGGCCCTGGCGGCAGGCTAGTGGCCAGGTCCTGCTCACAGAGTAACACCACCATCCCTGGCTGCCTCCACCCCAGAAACAGTGGATGGCAGCATGTGAGCTCCAGTAATGGATGTCCCCCCAGTGCACCCCTCCCAAGGAGCTGCCACTGGGAACTGCTGTACCCGTGAGGAAACACCGGCAGCTGAGCACACACCCGGCCACCGCGGGGGCCTCTTCAAGTAGCCGATGTCATTCACCCACAGAGAAATTACCACCCAGAGGGAAAATCTGAAGACGCAGGTGTCAGTAGGTACCTGCGCAAGCAGCAGAAGTTACTCCTGAATTTCCTCTCACTTTTTTGGCCTTCCCAAGGCCTGTTTGATGGGTCTTCTCAGATACATGCAATGACCACTCAAGACCAGCGCGCCTGTGTGCCCACCCTCCCCTTGTGGTTTATCTACATCTCACTCCGGCACTCATTCAGCAAGCTGTTACACTAAGCATAAAACAAGCAAATTATACAGTAGATAAAATGCCAAGCTTCTCTTGCACTGCCAGCTCCATTGGAAAAAAAAGTGATGAAGTCTGCATGCATATAATCACAATAATTAGACACTTGTAACCAGCTGAATATCAGCATGCATGCTGAAATTAAAATAGCACAGTTTGAAAAATATAAGAGGGCAGGATCTGTGCAGTCCTATGCTGCAGAAGAGGGAGGGAATATTTTTTGGCTAATTCAGTTCTATCTCAAAGAAAGACCTATAGTGTTGGCTTTACCAGCTATCGCTCACTACAGAAGAGCTGCTGAGTTTGTTGTACATCAGCACCCTCGCTGTAAACATTTTTTAACTTAAGGAATTTAAAACTTGGCTGTGGTTGTGGGCAGCCAGGCCTACATTTGGAAAATTTAATAATGCTGTGTAGTTTGGGTTTTTTAATTTGGCTCTTCTGCTAGCATTAAAAATACCTCTGTTCTTAGCACACCATTTTTCCCTTTGCATGTTGTATAGCCACTCACTGAGAAAGCCACTTCAAAGTCTTTGGGAGTTTAAACAAGGATGAAAAGCCTTTTAGTGTTTTTGTTTAAGAGTTGTCAGAGTTAATGTCAACAAATGCATAAATCTAGCACAGAATCAATCTTCAATATTAGCACTCATCACATAAGTTAATCTCTTTAAAACCAGTCTGCTCATCCTGGAGACACTATTGCTAACTTCAAACATCAAAGTAACCCCCAATTCAAAAGACTCAAGAAAGTTCAAAACTGTCAACCCGCCCTTCTTCCCTTTTCAAAACCTCCATCTTCTAATGTATTTTAAAACTGTATGTCTCTCCGAGTCTTCCCTTTTCCCCCGCTAAAGCAACAATTTTACAACTTTAAGAATATTGCTTGCTTTCTGGAAATAAAAGATAGTCGAGAAAAACTTATTCTATTTAGGATGACGCAGTCACTAATTTTCTCTGGACATGTCAGCAAAGTTTTCCTGCAGTAAGAACTAGGAATAAAGTTAAGAGTACTATCTATTCATGTTTTTTAATACAAAACAATTGCTTTTTTTACTTTTTGGTTTCATAAATTATTTTTTCCATCTCACATTATCAGAATGTCTTGAACCTACAACCTTCTAAATGTACAGGCTATAGATGTCATTAATTTTACACAACCCATAGTAAGCCCACTTCTCTCTCTCCTCCATTCACTGAGATTTTGCAAGATAGGTGTTTGAAACAATTTCTTTCCTATTGAATTCTGTTATAGTGAATCAGTAAACAGGCACAGAATAACCAGAAAGAGATAGGGGGAGAGAATATTATTTTTGGAACTGTGTATTTCAAGTTGTCATACTTCACTGGGTAAACATATTACAAATTGTTATGTGAATTAAATCTTCAGGAAGCAGGCTGAATAAATGCAGGATTTCTGTCATGTGAGTACTACTGGGTTTAAAAGTAATAAGATATGATTAGCATTACCGTAGTTGTTATTGCTCTACTGTAATCAACTCAAATACATAGTTGGTGTAACAAGAAACAAAAAGCTACCATGAGAATATGAGAATCATTACTTTTTTAGAACATATCTAATTAGTGCCTTGTTTGAGGAAGCAAAATGAAAATTATTACTTATGGTAGATATTATTCGTTTTATCCTCCAATGACTTTTCCCATACTCCTATAAACTTCAGCATTGCTAAGACAGAGACAGAACTTAAAAGCTTTTCACCTGTTATTAGATCACTTTGCAATATGTTTGAGGTGTGACAGCGTGGCTTCCCGCAAGCATTTACCATTTAAATTTCTTACAAGAAAGAGGTTTTTTACTAAGGTCTTTAAATGAAACTTTCCCCAAAGACAAAGTTAACATCCAAAATTTTATCTCAGAAAGTTCTCGATACAGATCTCATTTAGTTACTGTTTTGCATTCTTCTTGTAACAGTCATTTACTTCATATTTTATCACACTAATTGTTTCAATGAGAAATTTGAAAAAGCAAGGGATAAGACAAGATTCCCTCCTATCATGCAGAAATAGTACTTTCATGTGCAGAGATGAGAATTCAATCTGAAATACTCTCAATACAATTGCAGACATGAATCTTTGTTAAGGATTATTTAATAAATCCTGCAGGTCTTCTGGTTGCTGAAAAACTAGCAGTACAGAAAAGAATCCCCCAGTTAAGAAACTGGGCCATACTGAAATCATACCCAGTACCTCACAATTTACAAACAAAAAGGCCTGCAACATAACACTTCAAAAGGCTTGGCCACCGGAGAAGACACATGTGGGACAGACATCTGTGCAAGAGATCCTAGCCAATTCGCTGAGTTAAAGGCAACTGGTTTTGAATGTGAAGAAGTTAATAACACAGCTGTTTTGGCTGACTAAGATTTGGGTGAACATGGCCACATACCTCATGAACAGTTGCTCTACTGAAGGATGCAAGATCCAGTGCCGCACAGCATGTGCCATGGCCAGGATAAAGCCATTAGGAGCTACCGTTAATGTGAAGAGGTTAATAACACAGCTGTTAACAGCCTTCATCCTTGGCTGACTAAGATTTGGGTGAACATGGCCACATACCTCATGAACAGTTGTTCTACTGAAGGATGCAAGATCCAGTGCCGCACAGCATGTGCCATGGCCAGGATAAAGCCATTAGGAGCTACCGTTACCTTTCCTGCCCTGCAGCACTTCTCCGGCAAGCTGTCATTCCTGCTGCATATGTCTCCTAAGACAGTAGCTCCCATCAAGGTTTCTGACAGCAGAGCACAACTTTCCTTCTTCGTACAGCTTGTTTACACAGTAAGATATTAATACGTCAGGGAAAAAAGGTGCAAAGCCAATGGCTACACACATGCAGTAAACAAGAAAAACTTCATGCTATTGAAGGAGCTACGTGACACACAGGCATTTAGGGTGCAACACAGCTCTAGCAGCCCTAATGTTGCACACATCCAGCAAATGGGATAAGGACGAACGCCACAGATGCTGTAAGTTTGTGAACAGCTTCAGTGCCCTTGTGAAACTACTCCAGACACAAACGTTCAAAAGAAACCATTTGACTACAAAACATCCATCAGTATACCCCAGGCTGGGACAGTTCTTCCCTTCCTGAGAGTTTCTTTTCCAGGCTTGCCAAAAGTCACCCAGAGCTGTCTGACCCCTGCCAGACTGTAACACTAACAGGCAAAGTCCTCTGGAGTTTGTCTCTTCAGACGTTATCGGGGGAAACCCCAGGATGCCCGCTTTTCTCTGTGTTTACATTGTGCCTCAGAAACAGTTTTGCTGAGACAAAGCAGCTTTGTGCAAATTCACACCACCAATATCCTCTGACACAGAGCCAGAAAGAAAACCTCTGGTTATATACTGTTTTTCATCACCATCAAAAGCCCAGAGTAGATGGAAACACGCTTCAACAGACTTTAGGCAGTATTTGATGTTTCCTAGCATCAAGCAATCCATAGAGGAACTCCACTGCAGGATCACCCGACACACCTTTCCTGTCCATCCGAAAGTAATTAAACAGACAAGTCCAAATGGCTTCAGCCACTTCAGAGAACAAATGTTTTTTTTTCCAACTGCCCAGGAACGAGTTTGCTCAATGACAAAATATCAGTTATTAACTAAGACATAAGACTGGCAATGTTCAGGTAACAATTGCACAGGAAAAAACAGATTACCCCAAACAAACATTACTTAATAAGACATCAAGAATAAACCTAAAACAATTCATACAACACAACTAAGTCTCTAGTCACACAGATTCTTTTCAAATTAAAAAAAAAAAAAAGGCTCAAAATTCTTTAGCTCTTGAACACCTACCGAACCCTATGCTGAAGTATGGGTACTACTTGAATAGCTGGATTTCAGCATGTGCTAACCTACTTCGCTGAAATGGTGCCCAAATAACTCATAAAAATTTTATACTGTATTATATAAACAACTGTCTGGCATAAAAGTCATGTACTTCATTAGACACCCAAGCTTCCTATGTTTAGACCTAAAAGAGATATCCGCATCTATTTGAGAAACATTAGCATACATTTAACTTGCCACTGATTTACAAGGTCTGCAAGTTATTTGCACCCCATGAGGTCACATACTTTTAGTCAGAGGTTTAGGGAAAAGAAACAAGGAGGAATATGTAGCAGAATGTAAATCATGTAAATTTGTTCAGGAGCTTCCTCTTATATTGGTACAGAAAACAGTCAAAACAACCTTCAAAGACATGAAGGAGGTCAACTAAAGGCCATTTAACCATTGCTGGCAATAAATGGCACCAGGCATGAAAACCAAAGAAATACCTTAAAGGTCCGGTCCAGTTTTCTATTTGGTCAGTTCACCTGGTTTTCAGCTTCCCTAAATCATTCCTCAACATTATTGCTTGCTTAAGAAACAGAAATGAAAAGATATCCTTGGCCATATGGAAAAACATACTGTAAGTCAGTGAAAAAACACTTCAATCCAATGCCACCATTCCCAAGAAATGGCAGAAATACAATGTTTTAGACTTATGCTTTGAACGCTGAGCCTGAAAAAGCAGGACTCCTGCCTCAAAAAGACACTTGAAGAGCAGCAAAACAAGTTTAAGAATTGCTGATTTCATGATCGATTTCTATTTAAATAAACTACCATTTCAATAAACTTCCAATGTATTTAGTAACATACTTCCTGACCATTTTTAACCTGCCAGCATGGTTACTTTGTAAGCTCTAACAGCTTGCCATTCAGTATACAAAATTGTAATGCAAGAAGACAAGCAAGGTGATTTCCATCCCAGTCCTGCCCAGCCAGGGAGATTATGCACTTCTTGCAACTCACCACCACCTTCTTTCAGAAAAAGCTTCCTTCTTGATCATCCTCTCTTTCACTGCATCCCTGGTTTTACTCCTTCCTGTAAGACCTCTGTAATAAAGGTCCAATCTAGAAGACTATGGTCTCTCCACAAAATAGGTCCGCACAAAATCAGGCAGTTCGCCCCAGGTCAGCTGAGTGGCAGGAAAAAAGATATACTACCCAAATTTAAACAGATAAAGATCAGACATCATTTACTCTTTGGGATTCGACATGCAGCCTTACTGGAGGTACGGCTATCCCCAGCAAATGCAGCTGCCATCCAGATGCACTTAAAAGGGCTGATTTTACTCTGAAGGATTCAAATGCAAGTTATTTGCTCTTATTCTTACAGTGGGCAATCTACTAGGAACTGGAAGTATGGAAGATATTTACAGTGGGATGAACTTAACTGAAAGCCTATTTGGTATGTTTCTTGCAGCACTCTTGCCACTTGGTTGTGAAAATGAAAGATCTAACTAATATGGCATGTGTAACAGTTAAAAAAAACTTAAGAGTCTGGGATGACTGTACAGGAACATGCAGGAGATGAACACTTTCCAAAATAAACTGTAACAATTGTACATCATAGCACTTCACAGCTGCTCCCTATTTTCCTGAGCTTTGTACTATGTATTTTCTGTATAGGCATATACACATACCAAATAGGTCTTCAGGTGTGCAGTAGGATTTAGTGTTTGTTATCCTATGTCTGCACTCGTTTCTCCCTTCTGAAACAACATGAAAACGGTGTCCCACAGTAGAAGGCCCATGCCCATGTCCAGTGTCCCCAGTGCAACACCCATGAGCCACAGCAGCAAGAAACTTGCTGTCCCAACAGCCAGTCCTTCCCTGCCACCCTGAAGTCTGCCAGGCTGACAATGCCCTAAGCCCTACTTGTTTCACTCTGTTCTTGCAGCTTTCAAAAAGCAGACACTGGGTGCTACTGTAAAGAGTATAAAAAAGAGTAACAGGAAGAGGGACAGGAAAAAAAAAAAAGGCTTTTTATTAGTATTGAAGTTTTTCCAACTGAATTAAAACATGTAAATCAAATCTCCACTAAAAGAGCCACCAAAAACCTCTCTCTAAAATAAATACTACTATAGAAAGGGAAAAGAGCTGGAAGGAACAATTTAATTCAGAAAATAATCGTAATTATGCAATACTCACCCAACAACAGTGCTTTTATCGACACCCATTCAGCAACTTAAACACTTTCCTTCCTCCACAGAAATCACAAAATTATTAATTCATTAATTCAGCTAAGCCCACAAGCCCATTAGCAGAATGCCTAATTAATTCAAAAATCAAGCATACTACTGACACATCAGCTTTAGGCGGAAGGCCAGGCTGCTGGAGGACAGCACAAGTGTGGGACCTGCTGCAGACTGACACCTATAAGCTGTGTGGCTCTGACAACTTTGCACAGAAACCTCTACTGCAGATTAAACATGTTCAGCAGAGCTAGATCATAAAGGCTACATTTAAAAAGAAGAGAGAAGAAGGGGGAACATCCAGAATCATTGTGGATTCTCCTCCCTTTTATAATTACTGACAGTAATTGATTTAAATTAATTTAATTACTAAGCATTATAATCATAGAATCGTTTAGGTTGGAAAAGACCTTTAAGATCATAAAGTCCAACCGTTAACCTAGCACTGCCAAGTCCAGCACTAAACCATGTCCCTAAGCACCACATCTACACGGCTTTTAAATACCTCCAGGGATGGGGACTCAGCCACTTCCCTGGGCAGCCTGTTCCAATGTTTCACCACTCTTTCAGTAAAGAAATTTTTCCTAATACCCAGTCAAAACCTACCCCGGCACAACTTGAGGCCGTTTCCTCTTGTCCTATCACTAGTTACTTGGGAGAAGAGACCGACACCCACCTCGCTACAACCTCCTTTCAGGTAGTTGCAGGGAGCGATGAGGTCTCCCCTCAGCCTCCTCTTCTCCAGGCTAAACAACCCCACCCAAAACTGAACACGGTATTCGAGGTGCGGCCTCACCAGTGCCGAGCGAGTACAGGCGATCGCTTCCCTACTCCTGCTGATCATGATAGAGACTGTTTGCCAAGGAAGGCTGGATGGTACTGTGACCAACTCGCTGGGTTTAAGAGCCTTGTTCTTTGCTGTAGAAGAAAAGTGACTTGCCCATTTGCAAAATATTCTTTCTTTGCAGTGAAGTCAAAAGGATCAAATAATATTTATAAGGAGCTTCCCATACAATGGAAATGAATAGAATTCCAACAATAGAGTAAGTTTACACCTTAATCCCAAAGGGCAGGAGAAAAAAAATACCAGTACAGTCAACTACAAAAGGAAGAAAGGACTCCAGGGCAGCCACAGAGCAGGAATGAATGCTATTTCACAGCCAAGTGACAGGAATTATCTAACACAGATGGACCTCAACCACTGCACAAGCCCGACACGTCCTAGAAAACTTCCCTGTCAAGAAAAGCCTTGGATAGACTCAGAAAACTTGAGCAACAAAATCACTTTATTTTCTCAGTAAATGGCACATATTCAGTTCATTTGGGGGGGAGGACCCCCAAAAAACCACCAAAACAAACCCAAAACAAACAAACAAAAAACAACCACAAACCCACAACCAAAAAAACCCAGTATTTAATGCAGCATCACTTGTTGACTTCCTAATATATAAATCAATATTTTATAGGACAATTTTCAAAGTCACTGAGTAGTTGATGATCTTGGAATAATGTCTTCTTTTGTATCTGACAAATTATTTGATCACGGTCTCCTCTTTTTTTTTTTAATTGCTGACATGTCTATTTTATTTGACTTTTCTCAAATTAATGTGAATCCAATTAATGTGAATCCTAATTTGAATTCTAAGAAATTCTTTAATTGTGGTTTATAGAAACTAATTCTTTACTGCAATTAAAACTTCAAATCTTTTACGCTACACTCTAATGTTGTAAAGTTTGCTAATCTCATTCCATGTCCTCTGCAAGGCACAAATTCACTGAAACTCTTTGAGAAAAGCTTTCTATTATGAAAAAAAAATTAATGTGATATTTAAAAGACTTTCTAGTAATGGCTAATACTGTAGTAATAACTACGAAAGGGTCAGTAGAGCACATAACTCCAAGAAGAAGATTATTTAAAATAGTTTTTAAATTATGAATTACATAGCTGTCTTTCCCATATAGCTTAGAAATACTTCACTGAAATATTTAAGTTTGGATTTTTAAGCAATGCTAAGTATCACTGGATGTATTATGCACAAACTAGAAGAGGCTGGTTCTCAAAACTAACAACTCGATGTCAGATTTGTGAATGAAATATTAAAGAAAAGAAAAAGTAGACGATGAATGGCAGTAACTGTGACTAGTAAACCTCATGACATTCACAGCAAAGCACCAAAAGCTCATTTGTCTGCTGTTCCCAGCCTTCAGCATGTACCATCGAACATTACAGACACCAGAGAATTTGCTGGAGAGATAATGGGCAATAAGGGTTTGGGGTTTATTACATTGCACATCTTTACAAGGTTTATTTTACACTTTCAGAAGACATGAGTGGAGGAGGTACCTAAGTGAATTTCAGCTCACTTTATTACGGGAATGCTTATCTTGGGTTTGTTCAGAGAGCTATTCAAAGACTTTGCTGAAGCCAGTAGAATGCCTAATTGCCACCTCAGAGGCAAGACTTTCCCCACCAAGCTGCACGAGGGGTTTCATTCAAACGATGCACGAGCGCTCAGCTAAACAGAAAGGGGAGTGAATGCATTTAAACTGGGTTAAAGGAAATCTCCAGCTCCCAGGCAGCAGGGGAGGGGCAAGGGACAAAGGGGCAGCGAGTCCGGCAGGCCTGCACACGCTGCCTGCAAGGCATGGTCCTTGCTGCCCAGTCGCCTCTGATCCAGAGGGACAGCAAAAGCCAGTGCCTGCACCCTGCTCCTCACGTTCAGTCCCAATGCACTTCTGCAGTTGAGTGGACTTTCACAGGCAGCCGCCCAAGTTTGCTGAATCGGCGCCGCCATATACACAAGACGCAAGCTCAACAGTAAGCTTGGCAGATACTCCTGAGCCAATTTCTCCATGTCAGCTGGGGCACGTGGACTCAATTTTGCTCTCTTTTGTCCTTCTTAGCCCAGGCTCCTGGAGCTAGCCTCCTAGGCTGTGCTCACTTCTAGCCAATCTTTAGACTCTCAGTGGACAAAGAGGAAGCAAGATTGAGGCATCAGGCTCGTTACGCTAAGAATGGAACTGGGAAGACTACCCCAACCTACATTTTAGCTTGTATTAAGCACATGCAGCTATTATGTCCTATAACCACTCTTTCTGACTTTTGGGATGCTCCCTCTCACATCCTTGCCTTCTGTAGCAATACTTCACCTCCTTTCGCCTTGTCTGAGGCATTACTGCTGCAAAAGCAACTTCATTATTTTAAGAAGTATGTTCAGTTTTGTCACACAAGTCAGAGATTAATATAAGGAACAAAACCCATTTCTGTCATAGCTCATCACTGCACAAATTCTTCCCCAAAGCTGTAATGTTACAACTGTCTTGTTTCAATAGGAAGCTTTATTTAACCTTGGTGTATGTATTCTTCTGTTCAAAAACATACAACTGTAGTGCTGCATATAATTTTGCACAGCACCCTCTTAATGCCAAAGAAAGAGAATTAAAAAAAAGTCATTAGTGTGAGCTTTTTGGTCCACTGCTTTATTCCAGCTTCAAAACAGGAGATTAAAGTTTCAGTGAGCGATACTACCAGTCACGCAATCCACCAAAGCCCTGGATCCCTTGATGCTGCCCCCGCTCCTATAGTATACAGCCTTCTGTGCTGTGCATCAAATCTTCAAACCCTTTACTGAATGGGCCTCCAAAGAGTGTGTCTCATTATTTAATCCAGAAGAGGTTATGTTCTCAAAAAGGAGGGGAAAGGCGACAGACTTCCAGACCCTCCAGAGAGAAGCAGCAGCACCCCATGAAGGTTGAAACACTTTAAGCAGGAGGTGCTTTGTAAAATTCTCATGTGAGCCCTATTCCTGGACAGCACTTGGCTGCCTTAACCTTAAAGTAACTTGCACACACTTTCAATTTTTGGCTATGCGTTCATGGCATTTGTTTTCTTTATAGATGCCTCTGTGTTTTGCACAGTTAAGGAAAATATTTATGCGTGTAACCCTTTCCTCTCTAGGAAATACTCTAGGTTAGCTAAACATTTAATGGGATGTTGCGGTTACTGGTACAGTACTAGTCATGTCAGAAAATACGATGTAACTGCTTAGTTGTGCTTTGCAGACACTATGTACAGTATACCAGCATCTAAAAAACACCTTGAAAACATCTGTGTACAACACTGTTATATATGTTGAATGGGGGGGGGGGGGGCATTTGTATTTTCCCAAAAAACCCCC
>NW_008795036.1:2118377-2135332 GCF_000699145.1 Aptenodytes forsteri
TGGGGGGGGGGGGAATCATTGTATTTTCCCCAAATACCCCACAACCCTTTGAAGCACATTCATGAAAGTAATTTCTCTTCTGTACAGATTTAAAACTCTCTAATGCTGTAGCTTCTCAAAACCATCTCACAGGCCTATGACCAGTTTTCTAAGCTCTCCACCCCAATCAGTTACAAAGCACCCAGGCAGGAAGCTAAGCACCTTGATTTTCAAAGAATGACCTTGTCATTACCCTCACAGTATAGTCACATTGGTGTTCTGCAAAACCACAATGCCTTGTACATTTACCGAGTGCTTTACAAACTGATTAACTACTTAGGACCAAATCCTAGAAGGCATTTAAGCGCAGGCTTTATTTCACATTTAGCACATACACATAAACACCACATGCACACATAGTTCTACTGAGCTCAATATGTTACTAGTCCAGGCAGTCATGTGTGCACACGTCTGGGACCCAAATACGTAAAATTGTGCTTTTTCACGGACATGCAGTCTCCTCTGAAAACACAGCACTTTTCACAGCAGCCCACCACCAGAGTTAAGGATGGGAAGCGAGCACCGCTGCTCCAGCAAAAACTACCAACCAACCTGCGAAGTCGGCATGGCCATGAACAGCCAGAGTGTGACAGCAGAAACTCCGCATGTATTAGGAGTGAGTACCCACACTCATTTTGTTCAAACGAATCGTGTTTGCTGTGTTCATCTCTACCTCCCTCCCTGCAAGGCTCAGCAAGCCAGCCCTGCTGCAGGACACAACTAACTTCCCATTCTCTTTCAAGATCTCTGACAATTTAAGCACGCTGTAAATAATTTATGCCATAGATAGTTATTGCCCATAAGCAACCAGCTCTTCCTATTGCTTTTGAATTGACAGCATTTCTGCTGAAGTCTTCCAAGCATTTATTACAATCCAGCCTCTCAGCTGAATAAATATGAGTTATGTTAATAATGAGAAAGTGCTGTCCTCCCTCGGGACATGGAGCTTTGGCCGGGCATGGGGTGCTGGCGAATGCGCGGCTAGGAGGAGGCAGGAGGCCTGCAGGAAGGTGGCTGCAGTCGGCCGCAGGGAGCAGCCCAGCCCAGGCACAAAGAAGCCGCTGCTGTCACTTGAGGCAGCTGGGGAGCGGCAACCCAGGCCCCGGTGGCAGAGGCTGGCTGAGCCTCCTCCTCAGCACGGGCACAGCGGTATAGAGGGGATCCTCTTCATTAACACCCAGCTTGCAAAGCTGACAGAGGTACTGTTGGCTGTCAACACTTGAGAGTGCCTTGCTCCTGCAAGCAACACTCGTCAGATCTACAGAAGCTGGAGAGCCTTCAGTCAGCCCATTTCAGACACTGGTTGCTACTTTCTTTCCTCTGATAACTACCAGTGCCACTATCTTCCTGCAACAATAGGCAATGCTGATAAGCCGTTGTGATACTGGTTTCTGTGCCTGCAATGCTTGCCAATAAATAATATTCTGAAAAGAGAGGAAATATCTTGCCAAACAATCGAACTAATCAGGTAAAATACTGCTTATTTTATGGATCCAGGTCAGGAGTCCCAGATACCAGGGGCTAAGACATTAGTCGAAAGTATGGCACTGTCTCAGACTTCCTCCTTTGTAACTCCAGACAAGTCATTTCATCCGCGCCACAAGTCTCACCCCTGAGACAGACACCCATCCTTCCTCATCTCACAACAGGTTTACCCTGTCCCAAGGCATGACTGATGTCTTCCAGTCCCATCTTCTACCGTTGATCTGGCCTTGATGCCTGAATTCCCCTCTGCCAGCATGTTCCTGGGCAAGCCATTCAACTTTTCGGGTCCTGTTTACCTCCCAACAATACCTGCCAGCCCCACCAGGCAGTTGCACTGACTGATCTAATAATGAAGTAGCAGCAGCCATACCTCTGCATGGGTTAGATTCCCCTGCAACCTAAAAGGCAGTAGGGAAATCACCTACCATGCAAAGCTAAGAAGGGGTAGGTTGCACTACTTCAGATAATGCCATTAAATCACAACTTAAAAGCTGAAACTAAGTTCATAAACACACGGCTTTCACTTTACGTATTTATTGTCAAATGACTACAGAGTCTCAGAACTAGAGCACCACTATCCCCTTAGTCCTGCTGTATTAATGTTACATAAAAACGGTCCTGTTACTGACACAACGAAGTAAAAATTAACTGCTCGGTGCGAGTCACGTTTTAAATGTGATGCCAGAGATCATTATAAAGCAAATACAAGTTTCTTTTCACTCGCTGATTTTTACATGCATTCCAGCAGAAACATCTAACAGTGAGGCACCTGCAAAGATACAAAGTGAAAAGCCATACAAATACACATTCTTTTCTAAGAGGAAAGTAGTGCCTACTGATGAACAGAAGTTGCAAATAAATAAGTAGTGATTTTCATGACAAAGTTAATTAAGAATGGGGGAATCCTTCCTTGAAATGGGCTTCTTGTAAGAGCAGTATGAACATCTATATTCCAAAGCTATGGAAAACAGGGAGTTAACTGCCAAACAAAGAGTATACTCATTTAGCTTAACACGCTGAGTGAAAGGTAGAAAAATCAGGAGCCAATCCAGCAGTATGAAAACAAAGCATAAACAGAGACTTGCTTTCAGTTCAGTTACCTGACAGTGAATACTTTATTACTGACACATTTTGCCCCCTTGCTGGGGCAAAATTCCTCATCTTAACAAATGTTTTGATTCCTCACCATTACGAAATTATTACTTGTTTCTTTGCCGTGAAGTTACAATCACAGAATTTACATTCCTCTAGAAAATGACACCAGCTAAGAAAGCAATAGGTCAGTTTTAAACAATAGCAGATGAAAACCAGAAAAAACAGTAGGAAAGTTCATGTTCCTTCGTGATCCGAACGTCCTGTTCTGGCCGCCCGGCATTAATCACTGGCATGCATCACTTCCTTGTCGATCACCCGCCGCAGCAGCGTGGGCAGCGTTTCTGCATGCGGCTGCCGGGAGAGGTGGAACGAAACAGGAGCAGATATGATTCAGGGGATTTTTTTTCCTCTTACTCTTACATGTTTGCATACATGTAACCATATGGTACCTGACCCTGTCTGGTCTCTGGGGCCCAAACTCACAGGTACTAACGCAGCCCACACAAACTTTTGAACAAACATCTTTATCCAGAAGTTTTATAGCACCAATATAGTGCAAAAACACCCCCACATACTCACCAAATACAAAGCAGTAATCCTACAAAATGCAAGGCACAATCTTGTAAGAGAAGAGTCACATGAAACACTCCCATTTTGTGGGATGGCAATCACGTGCAAACCTTCGGTATTCAGCATCAGTGTTGGCCTTGAAATCAAGTGAAAACCCACACAATTCATGGATAGTATAGCTTAGCATTATAAATAATCATTAGGATAAGAAGTTGCCCTTGTAGCATGACACTTTTTTTTGCAAACCTGTGGTAAACAAAGCCTTAAAATCTTTATTATTCTGCTGCAGTAAACTGAGAAATGTGCTATTAAAAGCAAGAGATAGAGAACTGAAGGTCTGCCAGGAAGCTGGCTGGTTAAACAGATATTCATATGAATTAGAAAAGGCAAAGCCTTAGGAACCAGTGGCAACTGCATCATATTCCTTTCGGAGAGTATCACCCAACTTTTCTCCAGTCGGATAAATATACATCTCAATGGTAAAAACATTTAAACAAGCACCGTGTTTCTTTTTCCTGTGCAGATAAAACAGCTGTGGGCATAGACTGCACAAGGTGCTCTTCTGCAAAACTGTTTTGCCTCTTCCTACACATGGCACACCTAGTCCCCTTCCTAGCAAGGATGCTGCTGTCCCCCCCAGGACCTAATGAGAGGATTCCTGAGCGTCTGCCAACCCCCTGTCCTTTTGGGTAACTGCAATCATCCTTCTTATTTTCAACCATGCCTACAAGGCAGTAACCCACTGCTATCTCCCAGCCATCACAGAGAACCTGCTCCACCTTCTAAAAGCAGATTTTTTGTTGTTGTTCTCTTTTATTATGTTTTTTCCCCATCTTTAAGTTTTCTTCTCTAGAAGCACGCAGTTTCAAGACCTACCTATAACTAATTAAATGTGGAAAGAAAAAGTAACTAGAAGCATCACCCTCAAGAAGCTGCAAACACTTCAATTCCAGACAGCCTTTATCAGCTGTAAATGACAGCTGCCACACCTGAAGAAAAACAAGCATCTCAGTTGCAAAACAAGGTAACATTTCTCCACCACGTCCACTGTAGCAACTCTGTATGATGCTTTCCCGGGCAAAGCCCGGGAAAGGAGAGGAAGCCCACAGCACCTTCCATGAGTAACCCAGCCCAGCTGCAAACTTCAGATTTTGGGATACACAACACCTTCTCATTATATTGCTCGATGGGTCATCATTAGGTCTGTCTCCATGGCTTACACAGGGCAGGGACTATCACCAGTTTTCTACAGCCAGAAAGAATCTGCCTCTGCTGATTTCATCAGCCATGAAATAATAACTAATCTTTTATGCGATACAGTTTGAGGCTGGAGATGCATGACATGCTTAGCGGTAAGGATAAAAATACATAATTGAATATAAGTGCAAGTCCCAAGAAAAAAAATAGTGCCTCTTTGGATGCTTTAACAGCTTAATCTCATTTCCTAGAAAACACCATACTATGAATACTAAACGAGGGCCTATCTAGCTATTAATTTTTTTCATTATAAATCCACTAAGCCAGCCAATGCAATTTACTTTTTTATTTTTTAACAATTAAAAAAAAAAGAAGAAGAAAGGAGGAGGGGGAATAAACAATATTTAATATGCTGGGAAGATATTTCATATACTCTACAGTGTTTGGGGACTAGTACTTCAATTCTTAATACGATAAACATGAAAAGGGGACATTGGACTAGCCTATTTCTTTTCAACTCTGAAACTCCCACACTTCTGCCACTGCTGGTTAGTGACCATCCTTCCCCCACCCCTGCGATGGCATTCCTCTCTGATGTAGTCATCCAGCAATATACTGACAAATGACCATGTCGTCAACTGTGAGTGCAATGAGTGCCAAAACCAAACACGTATGGCCCCTCACAACATTTAGCACAAATTTAAAAGAATAGATACCTTCTGGAAGCAACACGGAGTGATATGCAAAAGAGACACTTCTAGAAGGACTTGATAGGCAGGTTAACATAGATCCACCGAGCAGTTTCAGAGATGGAGAACCGCACTTACCAATACAGCCCATTTAAATTACACTGATAGCTTTTTATTCTAACAGTTATAAATGGAGTCTTCATTATCCATGCAGACATAATACTGCCATGTCTGGGTTCCTGCCAAAACTGGAGCAATAAAACTAATGAACTGTCAAGGCAAAACATTTCAAGGAAAGTTTAAAGCTCCTGCACTTGACACTGTAGGAATTTTTTTTACACCTATTCCTCACACTTACTGTATACTGAAATTCTGAACTTGTGTAGTGGCACAGTAGTGCTCCCTTTTTTATTCCCTCCCAAACAACCTCACCCCTTCCAAATCATGTTGTTCAGGTTCATGGCAGCAGAGGATATTAATATTGCTTAGGAGCAGCCGGGTAACTAAATATCTGAATTCAGAGGTAAATCGTAATCAACAGAAAGATACAGCAGTCTCCACAAAGAAGCTCAGAAGAAGAGCTTAATCTGGATTCTCACAATCACTGTCTGGAGAAGCCCCTATACCTATACACTGGTAACAGAGGGAGCCTCACCAGACCAAAGTTGAGTGGCTTTATTTACCCCTCCTGCTCTAGCCTTCTGTCACAAACACATTAATTTTCTTTCCTGGTTTTTGATTAGCACAAGCATATGAGTATTTTCAGAAAGATGTAAAAGATTTCTAAAATATCTCAGAAGTCAAAGAAACAATAAACAAGTAACTGGTACTAAAAAGTGGTTTGCAAGACTTGATTCCACTGCATTGGCTACAAAGCCATCACTACAAACATCCTTTCATGATACTTCCCTATAATACTCCATGGCAAAAATAATTCAGAAAATGCTGTTTCCCCCCAAAATCTCTCACTTTGTTGATCCTCACAAATAATACAAATTAATGGAATTTCTTCTCTAATTTTCCAGTTCTTACCAGCTATCAAGCAGGTTTTCAGAGGTATCCAGAGGCTTATAAATGCAGCCATGAAACAAGGCGGATTTTCAAAAGGTCTAGACAAGTTAGGTCCAGAATGCCCTTCACTTTAAAAGTCTGAAAATTCTACCCTTATATTCAAAAATAATTAAAGCAGCAAGAAACATGTGGAATTGCTATCAAAGTCCTATCCACACGTTGCCACACCTAGTTAATATCACTGCTTAGTTAGTAGCCCTTTGTTTTCTACAGGAAATACTTCTACAGAAAAGAAAATGATCCTCTTTGTTTGCTCCACTAGGGTATACAGTAAATCTAATATATCTCCCTCTTGAAAATAATGTCAATAAAATAGGAAAGTAGGATTTAACCAGCACTCAGTTTGCTACAGTGAGCAACACTTCTGTTTCCCACAGGCCTGCCAGGTTGGCCTCTTGCCCCCTTGCCCCTGTACTAATTTGCAGTCCTCATGTGCGACAGCAGAAGGCAGGCTTAGTTAAGTTCACTCCAGTTCTGCTTATGTGTAGTGACTCACCCAGTAGCTCTTCCCCCGGGGACCCTGCCCTGGGCTGCAGCGCACCCCCTGCAGCTCCAGCGCTCCCCTTCGGAGAGGGTCACTGCAGAGCAGGGGCAGAAAACAGGAGCCAGGCAGAACTCCTCAAGGACAGAAGGAGCAAACTTCCCGATCTCATTTTTACCTTCCACGTCACTCATGGAATCAAAGAGCTTAAAATAAAAGCCACTGCCTCTCACCCCACCATGCCCACACACTTATTCAACACCTGTCCTGTTAGGACTACGTTAACGTATAACAGGAGCACAAACACTGGATTAGAAATCATCGTACCTGACACCCACAAAGAGGCAGGTACACTGGCAGTCACACTGAAGGGACATACCTCAGGGCTGATTCCTATGGAGTTCATTATCTCAGGTGTGTTTACACTTCAGACGTGGAAGATGAAGAAAGTCAGTCATTAGTTCAGTTTGGAACTGGCTACAATTCCTACTAAACTGCATCAAGCACCACTTGCACCGTTTTGAACGGATACAAGCTGCAAGACAGACAAGAAATACTGAGAAAGAAAAAAATGCTTTTTTCTCGCAGTAAGAATGGCATCTAAAGATCAAATCACCCGAGGCAGCTTCAAGAGAGGGAGTATACAGGCCTTCACAAACCTACCCTTGGGAAGTCATTCTCCAAAAGAAAGGGAGGCAAACAAACAACAGTTTCTCCATTGGACCGCAGTCCTGTTAGGGCAGAGGCCAGGCAGAAGCAGCCAAGAATCCTGCATGCAAACTGCTGTGTGCTCTTTTTTCTGCAAGGGTTAGAGGGCTCAGGGGGTTTTGTAGGATTTGGGGGTTTTTTGATACCTACTGATTCTAACCCAAATCCTCTGGAAAGTAAGATGAAGTATTGGAACACCATTTGCCGAGATGTCATATTTGAGACATAAGTAAATTGCTGAGAAAGAAAAAGACGTCTGCCACTTGGGTGTAAAGAAAAAGCAAACAAACAAAAAAAAAGTCTTAGCAGCTTATGAATACAGTGATAAATTTTTCTGTGACCAGGGCATGTATACAAGAAAACCTTTATAAGCTGCTTATTAGTACTTCCATAGTAGCAGACACCTATTTCAAGTACTCGGATGAGACGATCAATAGCATATAAATGGCCTACGTATGTGGCCATTTATGTGCCCTTGCAGATCACATCCACCCACAGTAAAGAGCGTCTTTGTTCAGGTGCCTCTCACACCCGGTAAGCAGAACCCTAGACACCACGGTCTCTCCATCTCTTCCCTATCACCCTGTTCACCCTAAGCATCCTGGCACCGTGCATATTCATAACAGCCTGGCTCACTTAACTTAGTAGAGGCATCCAGTCACCCCGACTCACCGATCACCTGACGAACGACCACAGTCGCCCCGTTCACCAGAGGACTGTGACATTCTGGCTGTTACCGTCACATCTGCCAACCACCTCAGACAACAACAAAGCTCAAGGCCCATTTTTTGGTGTTGATGAAACATAAGCCAGAAATGTTGCATACATGAAAAAACGCTCTGGATTCCAGACATTTTGAGTTTTTGCAAGAGTAGGTTAGGATTTTTTAATAGTTAGTCATTAAACTTCTCTCTTTTTTTATATCCCAAACTAAACATATCACTGCAAACACTTCACATTTCATTATTCCCACTCAAGCAGTACCTACAAACCTTTTTAGAACCGAGAGTCCGCTGTCCTGCTTGAATACAGACATCGCCCCCCAAAGCTTTCAACATTTAAGACCGGACATTACAGTGCAACAAACAGCAGGAGGAAAGGAGGGAGGGAAGACAGAAATAAATCCACATGTTTACAGAGAGTAACTGCATGAAGAGCCTAGAAAAATAATTAAGTGTTCTTGGGGGAAGGGAGAAAGACTAGGAGCTCCATGAAATAAGGCATTCAGTGACTATATCATATTTACAATGGATTATTACCCTTCCCAGGACATTGCATTTAAGCAAACATTCCGTGAATGCAAAACAGGATCCCACGGTTAATATAATAAAGTAGACTCGCAGCTGGACTTTCAAAAACTGCCAAGATAATATTAAATCAGAGTTAAGCAAGTCACCAGTTCAGAGGCTGCGTTTTGAGAGGCCTGTTACCAGCACTGTAACAAGAAACTCCTGCATGAGGAGAGGAAGACAAACTCATGCTATTCCCTGAACCGACTTCACTGTTCCTGTGAGATTGTCCCCTCAAGACCGTTGCTATCTAGTTAAATTGGGTTTTGGTGATGGATTAGACAACACTTTATTCTGTTCAGCTTTGATTTAAGAGCATTTGCCTCAGCTCTTCTAAATAATTTGGTCTTATTTAAAGTAATCCTGATCTTTGGCTCTTTGGGAAAAATTTGTTGTCAGAAATGAAGGGAGAACTTCTGGTATCATGGTCAGAGCAAAGGCATTTAGAGACACCCGATGAGAGGCGCTTGTCTCAAAGGGAAAGGCACACCTCCCTCCTCCAGCACCAGGTGGGACACCAAGCCATGCCTGGACCACAGAAGAGGTACCCACCCTGGCCACAGGAAGGGGACTGCCAAAGCACTCGCTGCATTTCCCACGTATAGTGGGGCAGGACAGTATCAAAGGTCTCCATCAAGATGGTGAAGGAGAGCCTCCTCAGCTACAACCCAAGCAAACTGTTCTTTATCAAATTCACAATTGTTCAGGGTTGCTCTACATCATCTCCAAACATGCTTCCCAACAGGCTCTTTTCCTCACAACCAGTGAGTTTAGTTTTATCCGGGGCACTGTTTGTACGATAGTACTCTAGTACTATACTACACTTCTGAACATGTTTAACTTCTGTGTGACCAACATGTTCCAGTCCTGTTTGCCTCTAAGCAATGGAGAGAAGCAAGCAGCACTGGACACACTTTAAAAATCACAAGGAAAGAGTGTCCAGCAGACTCCACGAAACATCTGCTAAATGCATTGCCACAGCCCACAGAAGGTGTTCCCATACACCATTACAGGCTTCAGCAGAAGACCAGAAGCCACAATTATAGCGTGCCACAGCAAGACAAATGGAGAGATCAACAGCACAACCAAGTACCACTTGTTTGTGGAAACCCATTACAGCGAAGACACCCTGCATGCCAGCAGGATACACCATTCAGGCAAAAGGATGGTTATTCTGCGAGGCAGCACTGAGCCACTCTTCCATTTCACAAACATGAAAGCAAAGCACAGAGAAGCAAGGTGAAAAATCATTTTGTTTAACTTGAGCCATCTAAAAGACAGGCATTTAGCCTAAGCTGAAGTTTAGGTGCCTCCTTTGGTCCCTCTCTACTCACAGAAGAGTGATTCACCCCACCCATTTCGGAGTTGTTCTCTGATGACTTAACTAGCTCAAATAACAAACCCTTTGCTTTTAGCCAGCTAAACGTGCAGCAGGTTTTATCTTGCCCAGGTGACTAGCAAAGAACTGATCTGTGGTCTCTTAAGTAAGATGGAGACGTAAGGTTAAAACACCATCACAAGAACCTGGATGCAGAGCTGCTCCTTACTCAGCAGCATGGCAGTATGCGTGGAAAGCTGATTGTCGCAAAAGAGCGGGTAGGTTACCCAGGACTTCTCACAGAGTAAGAGCAGGCATGCAGGCAAACACCAGCTGTAGCAAATATGCCAGACATCTGAACTCCGGCAATTCAGGCAATTGTTTGTGTAACCCACAGCTGACATTTTTAACCTGTGTAGTTACACCTGCTTCGATATTCCGGATAATTTTAAAAAGGTAGAAGATTTTTAAAGCCGCACACCCAGGAGACAGCTGTTCAAGACCCCTATACAAAAGGAAGAAGAAAAATGCAGGACCATCTTTAAAACCTCATTTAAAATTGGAATTTTAGCCAACACCAAGCCATCACTGGAACTGCTGATGTGATGGAATTACCCAGGCAACAGCCCTCCTCCCTTTCCATCCCAAATAAAATGCGCATCAGACCAAACTACTCCTGCTTAAAGCTAACCTAATCAGTACAGAAATCTGCGTTTAGCATAAGGATAAACCTTAGCACAGCTACTCTTATGGCTAACTGCTGATGTCTACGAACTGAAACAACTCCACAGCTGTAGATGAGCTCTAGGTGTATGTATTTGTATCCTTTCAAACACTCCTTGAAGTACATGCTTCCCAAGTTGCTAGTTTCACTCATTTTAACCACGATAATCCTGACCATTATCATTGCACATGCTCTGCAGAATTTTTCCATGCTGCAATTATCCCTTGGAGAGCAGCAGGGGGGGGACGGAATTCAATTCCTGGCCCTCCCAAGTTACCTCCACAACCCTTTGCTGGAGCCTGATCCTGACAAGCACTGCAGGACTCCCCCAGTGTGGACTCACGTTTTCATTCCCTTCAGAAGGCAATGCAGACACATAGGTCTTGTTGAGATAGGGGTCTACAAAGTGCTGCTGAGCAATTGTGTTACTCTGCAGCCTCTGATCTCCTAATAACCTCCCGTTCCCTACAACCTCATTTTTAATTGCACAACGGTTTATTTGTGCATTCTTCATACACATAGAAAAGCCTCTGCCAAAACAAGCACTCCTAAAAAAAGCAGCTAGGCTAACTGAGGCAGGCTGCAAGATCTTTAAGAAATGAGGCTCATTAAGTACTTAACACTAGCACAGTGTAAGCCGTTCATTCAAAACTCAGAGCACAGATTTCCATTACTGAAATAAAAGATGCAAGAGACAAGGAAGGGGAGGGAGGAAATGCATTTGAATGTTTCCATCTGCTTTTTCGTTCTCAGTGCCGTGAAGCCCACTAGCTACAGCTCACAAGAGCTATTCCACTGCGCTTTGATTTGATACCTGGCTTCTGCCTACACCAACAGGTAAAACTGCCCTGCAGCAGCCTGAGTCTGCTCAGCTTACTTGCTGTCTGTCACTCTGCTTATCACAGCAGCTCACTCAGGAAAACACAGCGGACCACAGTAATAGGCAGTTGCTCTCTAGCTGGGAAGCTTTTTCCCCTGCTCTTCTCCAGCCTCCAATGAAACATGAAAACCCACCACAAAGAGCTTGGTGTCTCACCTATGGCTAGCATAACAAATAACACAGGAAATTCCAGGGTAGGGAGAGGGTTCAAAGTTATTGCTATGGGTTTATTCTTTCAAAACATCCATAGGTTGTTGCGGCTCTCTCTCTCTCTTGGGGGGGGGGGGTAAAAAAAAAAAAAAAGAGCCATAAAATAGCATCCACTGCCAGGGGGATTAAAAAAAAAAAAAAAAAAGAGTGCTGATTTCTTTGTAAGCATGGGTAAGAGAAAAGCCATAAAAGCCAAGTGTGGCTTTGACATTAGGTCGCTCCTTCGCAGTCATACAACTATCCACATCACCACCAATACCATAAGCATCTTTCCCTTGATAAAGCGTCCTGTGAATTATAAACCTGAGTGCAATACCTTGCTTGAAGGGACGGAGCATTCAGAAAATGAAAAGCAGAAAGGGAATAGTTCTTCACAGAAAGAAACATAACAACTGTTGTATCAAGTTTTCAAGGGATCAATGGACTTCTGTACAGAGGAAAACAAACGAAGTGAAGCAGCTTCTTCACTGAAAAGATAAAACTGTCACAGAGCCCAGGGAATTTGGTTTAATCACTCACGTAGCTCAGCAGAAAAATTTTGACAGCGTATGACTTCTCAAAGTTGGTAGCAAACAACTTTCCAAATATATTTTTAAACACTAATGACCTTTTAAATGGAAACTAGTTAACTTCTAGAGAAAGGATTATACTACATATTCCTCTGTATAAGGGAAGAATTTCCAGACCGAGTCAAACTTTAATCCTGTCCAGCATTTGACAAGTCCTAACTAAACAATCTTTTCTTACAAGATCATGAAGATTCAAGGTTTATTCAATACACACACAGACAACTGAGAAGTGCAAAGAAATTGAACACTTGAAGACCATGCAGCGTGGCCCTTCTCTGTTCTCACCCCACGGCAAAGGCCATTCTGGCCATGCAAATTCTGTCTTTTCTTTCTACTGAATTACACAGATCAAGTTGGTAGGCTCTATCCTGGACCTCTTGCAATTCAGGAATCAATCCCAAAAACAAACTGTGCCTAAGAAGTTAGAAAAATTGCTGGAGAAACTGGAGGTTAAGTAGCTCATATCCACTACTTAACTACGAAAGAACAATGGCTCTTTAAAAGCTGCAGCACTGCTTTCAAGCTAGTTTCTTGGCAAAGATATCCTTTTCCCAGTCTGATCAGTCAAAACTAGATAAATACTCAGGGATGGTTCCCAAATCCTAACACACCTTCCTATAGTCTGCCTCAAATCTGTAGATCTTTCCAACTCAGTCAAACCAGATGCTAATGTCACCAGTCACTATCTCCAAGATTTTTACTTGCAAGGATCTGACCCAGCCCCCACCAGACCCACATTTTGACTAAGAAGCACCCTTTCACATTAATTTAAGAACATCTGCACTTGCATATTTTCAAGGTCATTTGAAAAATTAGCAGACCTGTAATACTGTAAGTATTTTTTTCTTGTCCTTGCATACTGTGTATTTATTAAAATCTGTTAAATGCTTGTGTTGCCTCGCAATATGTTTTTCCCTACTTACTAACAATAAATCTGCATGGAGTTTCACTTCAGGGCTTTACGTCTCAGTTACCGGTGACATTCCCTAGAGTCAGAGACTCTGAGACAATTCCCTTCTGGTTGCTTTTCCCTTTGATAACAAATATATTGCAATATACTTAGCTTGCTATAGTGTGCAAGCAAATTATACAGATCTCATTTAAAAAAATAAATCAGCATTTTCAAAACAGAGGAATAGCCTACATTAGTGTAAGAAAGAAGATTGTTTAACTATAGGTTGTTATTTATTTGTCTAAGTTGGTGGCTATGTCTGCCCCAAGCTTCCCAGGATATCACAGCTCATCATACAGTTCAAGGACACTTTAAGTTGCAAAGAGACACCACTTGTCCAGGAGAGCTTATTACATGGACTTCACTGGAGAAGCACAAACTGGGAAGCATTGAACTACACTGAAATCACTTACATTATCAGAGCAGAGATAATGTTGGAAGAAAAATATTAAAAAAAAAAAAAAGTTGGTTTGTCAAACCCAACTCAAACCGCATTTTTGCTTGATATGTGTTTTCCCAGCTGCAAAGTGAAGTCTTTCCAAAAGAGTCTGCCTTCTTATGAAAATAGACAGCTGCTGAAAGCTCCCAATACCATTTATGACTCCAGGATTCAAGATCTTATCTTCCTGTCATTAAACCATCCCCCTCACTCCATGCAAATAATCACCTTTTGAATCTGGTGGGGGAAAAAAACCTCACATTGATTTGATTTGTCTTGGTTTGGGGATGTGGGGGAAGACCCAAGGTACATGCTCAGCATGAATGGGTGTAAGTTGATTTACGTGCTGGCTACAGCAAATTGACAACCCCACTTGATTATTGGATGCTGCTGGCTAGAGGTTTTTATATATCTGCCCCTAAGTATTTAATGCTATTCAATAATCATACTAATCATTCAATCAGTTATCAATATACTGTTCAGGGCTTATGTTCAGGCATTTTTATTACCATTAAATCCAAAGAAATGAGTGTGACAGCAGACACAACAGTCAATATGACCTGAGGTAACAGATTTTCCTTCTGGCTTTCTGTCACTATAAACTGCCGCTATAAATGCTTGAGTGTCAGGTCCCAACTTTCTAACTCTTCACCCATAAACACAACAGCTAAAATGCAATGTAATTCAGAGTCAATGCTATCCTCGTGTACTCTGATATAATGTTATGTGGTCAGACATCAGAAACACCAAAAAAACCCAGGAAAAAAAAAAGGTTTTATTTTCAAGTTTAGATTTGTTCACAGTCATTCCTGAAAAACAACAAGCAGCAGAAAGAACATAAGAAAAGCAGCAGAAACCTCAGTAAAGCACTGTTTTTAGAGAGCAAGGCTAAGCCAACAACCACACACTGTTCTCAGCAAGCACCAACAGCTGTAGGCTAGCATTCTCACACAAATGCTCACTCCTTCCACAAATGCTTGAGAAACAAAGTTTACTGAAAAAGCACCCACAAAAATGATAGCGGGGCTTCACCCCTATGAGTCTTCACATTAATATTCACACCAGAAATGCTTCTAGCATCCACAAGTGTGAGTGTGGAAACAACGTTCAAACAAATATCCAATAAGCCAGACTCAAGCCTCTGAACAGTGAGCTCTGCACATCTGTCTGAGATTTCCAAGGAATGGTGTTAAATCCACCTAGAAAACAAATGCCATGGCATTTTTGTAAACACATAACCAGACAGAGGAGGTAAGGATACAAATTTATCCAATTATTTATTCATTGCAGATGACACACTTGGATCCAATTAGCACTGCCACAAGTTCCATGTGTTTTGTGGCACTAAAACAAAAAGGAAGGTTTGATCCTCTGCCTTGGAAATTAAGCATTTCAGCAGATCCAGCGTTACTGAAAAGGAAGAGCTTGCACCTGATAATCGCACTTACAGCACTGAAACAGCATTCCTTATTAGAAAGAGGTAGTGGTACTTTTGGTGCTAAACCAGTACTGACTACACATCTACCAAGGGTCAGGGTCCTCAGCTGCACACATACCCTGTTATCCAGCATCTCTCCTCTGAGGAGATACTATGACCCAGAAGGAATTATCCCACCATTTCAACACTGGGTGGGGGACCAAGAGCCTACCAGTCAGAAGAAAATGGTTTCTGGTGCCCAGCTTGGTTTACAGCATTTTGAGGAGACCTGCATACCACCTGCCATGCTCACGGCCTACCCTACAGCTATTTCACCAGCTACAGGACTCAGGACAGATGTACAACTGCCCCTTGGCCAGGTGAAAGGAAAGCTATGGAACAACCAAGATGGTCACAGTTGAGGCCAGACAAAACCCATGACTTTGAGGCATGGGAAGGCTCAATTCCTTGGATTTCTTTACTAATAATGGCCATAAAAACATTTAGCATGCAGACCAATCAAGTTCCCCAAAGCCACTTGAGCTCCATCGCTTTCTTTTCAGCTTCTGTTTGCCCACTTAGAGAAACACTAGTTGACCCCTACTCTAAGAAAAAGTTATACCTTTCCTTCCAGGCCTTCTGCTGTGTGGAGGAGGACAAGGTTCACAGCTGCAGTCTGTCAAGTACAGAAAGCAAGAGGGAGGCTCACTCAACAGTCTGAGTAATTCTTCTGGCCTTCATCTCACTCTCCCTGGCCTTTCTTTGAAATATTCTTCAGACAGCCTCCCATCTGCTTCTTTGTTCTTTTCTAGGGGAAGAGTCAGCTCTTCCACTGTTAGCTATCTTGACAGCAAAAGTGCTGTCCCAGGTCACTGCTGGTGTTATATCCAACCGCACGAGAAGTCCTGAGGCTACCTCTCTTGACCCAAAAGGTGAATCTTACAGAGAAAGAACCTTACAGTCCCAAATTGATTATTGTCAAAGCAAACAAATAAATACACACAGATGAAGACTGAGCTAAAATCTACCATGGCTGTATTTTCTAAGAAGAATCAGAACCAAAACCCCTGTATTTGGAAAGATACCTTCTTATCAACCAAGATCTAGTGGTTAATTCTGTTGTTCTTCCTTTAGAGGAAAGTGGATTAGTATCAGGTATCAGGTATGTTTATAGCTCCCAAATACTGGAATGCTCATCTAAGAAAGGATAAATAAAATATAATGTAATAAAAATGAGTCAGAACATGCTTCATAAGAACTGAAAGACAAGCCAGTGCTTACACAAGATAGAGCTTAAGAAGGAAACACAAAGCCTTGATTTGTTTGTTGTTCTCAAATGATCACAAAAGTTAAAATAAATCAAAAAACTTTAACACTGGATGTCTAAACTACTTTACTTTAAAATTAAAACTTCGGAAAGCTTGAACCCTTGTAGCTCATGTCAGAAAAGCGTACCTTTCAGTTTTATGCTGTGTGTGTGTCTTAATGGGGACTGCATACCAGCTACATTAATACAGAAGTACATATAACAACACACATACTACATACTATGAACATCCATTTTTATGTAGACCTAATATATTATCAGACCTCTAGAAACATTTTCAAACACGAGATATTCTTGTTTCTGTTTTCAGTAGAAATCTAGAAAAATCTAGCACTTCATTTTTACATGACTACATGGCTTAAAGAACAGGACGGAGAGAATCTACCAGCCTGTTAAGTAGACTGGTCTGAAGAGCACTTCAGTGAAAAGTAGAAATGCATAGTATTTGCATTAAAAAAAATTAATAACCCCTCTAGACTCTCAGTGGAGGTTCTT
>NW_008795036.1:2135372-2151319 GCF_000699145.1 Aptenodytes forsteri
CCTCTAGACTCAGTGGAGGTTCTTGGGTTCAGCCACAGTGAAAGGGATTTTATAGCACTTGTCAAGCAGAAAGCATGCATTTAATAATGAATAAACGAAGCAGATAAAGCTACAAGAACTCAGCAGCACAGAAGGTGAAGCAGGCTATAGTATTTCACAGCAAGTGTCAACAGAGGAGCGTGCTCAGGCTGAAACAAATGGGCACTGCAGAATCTGCAGATGCACTCACTGTCTGCGGAAAAAACACATTTAGCAACTGAACATCATCTTGATGCAAGAGGCAGCATGCTGGGCTCAGATTTGATTTTATTGCCTCTTGTTTCAGTTACTCTACTGACCTTAAAATAAGAGTATAACATAATAAACTTTGAAATGTATGTAATCTATGTGTAATGTATTAGGCAATATATAACAAACTGTCTCTTTAAGTCACAGACCTATCTAAAGCATCAGTATGGGCAACATCACATGCGTTGGTATACATTCATGGGAGGGGTGATTATTAAACACACTTAAAAGCTCAACATTAATTTTACGCATGAATTCTGCCTACAGGAGAGGAAAAACATCAATATCCCCATTACAGATGCTTGAAAGCAACCTTACCACACAGTGAGTGGCACAGTGATAACTGCAAACTGCTAGGAATTTTTACCTCCAATGTAATGCTAAAATCAGCTCAGGACAGATTTTCCATTACAGGGGAATTAAAAAAAAAATAAGAAAAAATACTCCTTTTCTAACAGTAGCAGCTTAACGCTACTGCTGGAGGCTACTGTAACCCAGATACTAAATTTCCTCACGTCAATGCATTAACCTAATGCCTAGTCCAACTGGCCTGGCTCTACCATGCACCAACAGATCCATTAATCCTCAGGCTGTGCAAGAAACGCTGAACAGGGCAATCCAATCCACTCCTCACCCTACAAGTATGAGGTCCAAAAGCCACCTCGGAATGCCCTATACTTGGACCACGAGAGATTACAGCTAAGAAACCAAAATCGGGTTTTGGTGACATCTTAAGTAGATACAGTTCAACGTAACTGAAAAAATGGGTTACAAATGTAACAGATCAGTGTTTAATGGACTTCCACCACCCAAGTTTAAATGAGGTAGCAAGACAAATTCTACCTGACCACATTCTTTTTTTGTTTGTTGTCTTAGACAATGCCATAAGATTATCCAATGGTCAATTATGGAAACTTCTCTGCTCCCCAAGGGAGGGTCATCCGATATCCATGAACGTAAAGTTGATTACCTGATACTCAGTGTCCTTGAAGATACTAGGTGGTAAGAAACAACTTAGACAGCTTCCCAAAGGTGCATCTGGACCCTACATTTTTAAGGATTTTCTCAGCATATTTTAATATAATAAATCTTAATTCAGAGAACTGGACCTCAAGGCTAATGCACAGCTTGAAACAGTTTTGGGGGAGAGGGGAGCAATGTCCATGTACTGTAGCAAGTCTCTCACATGTTTTAAAACACTTCTGCAATCCTCTGTGAATTTGCTACATTTACCACAAGGGTATTCTTACAGAAACAAAACCTATGCAATTTGTGATACTACAACAACTTTTCTTTCAAAGGTAACTGCAATGGCGTAAATAAATAAATGTATGAAAATAACACCGTTTACCAAAGGATCTCAAATTACTTCACCGAGAACTAAAGCCCAGTGAGATTGGTGCAGCATTTATAACCAGTCCCTTTGCCTGGTCCATGGAAAATATACTTCAAGAGAACACAAAAACACAAGAACAACTAAGGCAGCTTACTTAATTTCTGCCAGGCTTCTGACTGAGAGTCTCATGTCTCTGCCAGCTCTTCCTCTTTATGTTCCAGGAAAAGCTGCTATTACCACTTCAGAAACAGTGACCCAGGGAGCTGGAGAAAGTTATTCCTCTTCTTTTTGCCAGTTCTGTTAGGCTGTACATCCCCTTTTGCACAAACTGAGGTTTTTTAGAAATATTATCAATAAAACTAAAAAATTAGCAGGTGAAGGTGACTTGGCAAAACATTCCTGACGCTGGCCCCTCACAGAGTGTGTCCTATGAAATGGATGGTGAGAGGAAGCAGTCCCCCCTTACTCTAATTCTTCGGTGCGCTGAAAGAAGCAGTACAGCTAGCGAGTCCCTTCCTCCCATCACATTCTGAAGTCGAGAAGCACCATGCAGACTTGTGCATCTGGCAAGAGAGAGGTCTAGCGTTACAGAATGAATTGTGCAAGCAGAGACACCTCCTCCCTCAGCGCAGCACAGCCTCTTCGAGCTCCCTGGGGCTCTGGCACAGGAACAAGGTTACACAAGGAACGGCCAGGCTGTGAACCTGCAACACACGGGCTACTCCACAGCAAAGCTTTCTTTGCAGAACATCTCAAGGTACAAGCACGATAGCATTCCTCCTCTCATTAGGATCTAAGCTACCCTGACACTGCACTGCATTTACTCAGAGCCAGAGAGCATTAGCAGCAGGCAGCTCTGCCTCCCGAGCAGACGGCACCTGGGAAGGCAGAGGAAAGGAGGTCCCTAGTGCTCTGTGTCAAGCACAATTCACTAACCCCTTCCACGCAGGCTTAATGCTGCTCATGGCAGAAGGGAGAGGCACCATCAGCACCATACAAATCACGTCCCAGAGAGCAGTGGAAGACTGGAGCAGTTACAGAGGTGAAAGGGGAGGCTGAGAAGCTGACTTGCCAATGTTTCCTTCAATTATGCACACATCCTTAAGGCCAGTCTTGATTTCAAACAATTGTCTGCATTATTTTCTTTATGGTGAAAGTACATAGACCCTCCAAAAAGGAAAAACAACGTAAGGAAAATTCTAAAATAAAGAATGGGAGATAAAAATAGGAAAAAGAAAACGCAGAAAAAAATGGAAAAAATAAAATAGAAGAATAATCTATTTTGGGCGGACTTAACCACTCCGGCTGAACAAAGACCTACTAAAATTGCATTAAGGCTACATTGTGATAAATTAATACCACACAAAAACCTGCAGGATTTTAACTTCACACAATTTCACACACATACAGCAGATCCATCTAATAGTGTTATGAGAAATACTTAAAGGATAGCATTACACTGGAAATATCACATGAAACTAACTCATCTTTAGGGTTTGTATTTTTTGCTAAATGTTTTCAAAATATTTAACAGGGAAAAATATATTTCTAAGACTTACAATAAGCATTTACTAAGTTTAATAAATCTTCGCCAGCTGACAAAGATCAGAGTTTAACAATGAGAGGGCAAAAAGACAACGTGTTTTTAGTGTCGGCATTAATCCTGCAGCCACCTAAAATCTTTCCAATTTGAATACGCAACTTTTACGACTTGAGACCTGCACATCTTACTATTTTTAGTAGTATCCAGTGCAGGCAAAAAAACAGCTACAGTGACAAAACATACCTCCCTGCTGTATTAGGCCACTCCTGAAGACTTTTCTTGGCATTTGGCTAACGATTGAACACACACGCTTCTCCAGATAACCAGCTTTTCCAAGCTTTAGTTGACATACCTACATAGAAGTCTAAGAAGAGTCAGCATTCAGCACACAGCATTCAGCTTCTCCTGCAGTTTGCCTACACGGTGTAGCTAAGCAAGTAAATGGTAGAAAAGTGGCTATGAAATCCTTTGTGAGGAAAATAGTACCAATTACATAAGATACAGTTAAATTCATCTACAGTCAAATCTCTTGGAAGATGTCTTCCCAAAGCAAAGAGAAAACTGTAAAAATTGGGCAACTTGGCATTGTATTCACAGACTAAACACTTTTAAAACTATTTTACAATATTTTAGACTACTCTGGCACTATCCACATCATCTAATTGCATTTAAATTGCCATGTTGTACTACAGTTCTTTCTTCACTTGTTTTGGTTTTACTTTTTTTCCTTTTTTCAACCCAATAGCTCATCTACCTAGAGGGATGGAGAGAGCAATGCCAGAGGTAAGTTGTGCCCATCATACTATCTTGCTTCCCCTCAGGGCAACCATAATTTGTGCAGTACTCTCTTGAGATGCTAGGTTTTTGTTTGTTTTTTTTTTTTTAACCTAGGAAAGCTGCCTTGGCAAAGGTGGAAAGAACCTAAAGCCCAATTATACTAACAGCCCCATAATGCCCAGCATGAACCAAACTGCTTCCGTGACACAAATAACATAGATCTAGTGCAGATTTTGCTTAAATCAGAGAACAAGGAAGCAAAGAACTTGGCTAGCAGGATCAGGTACAATCATATACAAAACAAATAAATTTATGGCAGCCATTAATATTTTTTAGCATAGCAACATTATGTTCTGTCCATCATCCCTGTATTTGCGGGGATACTAAGGTCTTTGGGGATGTTTGTATTATCTCTGTAAGGAAAGGAAACAGAAGTGAAGGAATACACTGTTAGGAAAATGGGGGTACGAGTGTAAGAGAAGGGCAGACAAAAAAGCAAACCCAAGTCCTGACAGTAATTGTACATAGGAAAGTTTCTGAGGACTTACTGAAGCACAGAAGATGGCAGGAGAGCAAAGAGGCAGATGGAAAGGTAGAAAAGGGAGCATAAAGATACCCACAGTGTATGCAACAAGTGTACACAGCATACACCGATATGCTTCACAAAAAATGCAGGCATTCCAGCACCTTGAGATGAGAGTACAGAAAGCCCAAAGTCCAAACACCGGGCTTTTCTGCCACTTGCAAGATGCAAATGTGAACAGTGACACAGTCAAGAAAACTGCTTGTTATATTTAAAATACATTTTCCATGTTACACTTTTTAAAGTAATAATAATATAAAATACCTATTTTAGATTTGGAATATGAATAAGTTTACCAAGATGGCAGAAATTATTACTCATCAATGCATCAGTACCTAACAAAGCTAGCATTTCTTCAAATATTTACTGGCAACATCATTAACTGCAGATCTTCTCTTTTGGTGTTTAAGTTGGCTGCACTAAAAATCCAAACATCCATATTGACCTACCTTCACCGCCCCACACCTAAGGCTTCTCGAGCTCTGCATCGGAGTAGCAGCTCACGTGCATGGCTCTAAGACAGTATCATTCTTAAGCACCAGGCTCAAGTGTTTGTTAAGAGATGAGCCTCTGAAAGGCTTCCCCTTTATCAATAGTTTTGTATGAATAGTTTCGATCTTGCTAACAGCCTTGAAGGCAGAGAGGGAGAAGCCTTTTCATTCAAAGGTCGACCCTGAACAAACACAGCAGTGCTCTGTCTCCCAATTCAGATCAGGGTCAACAGTCATTCACTTCCCCTAATCAGATCCAAGTAGAAACTGCGCTGCAGCAGCTGTATCACCTTCTTGTGTTCCTTTCAGGCCCCAAGAATAAGGAGGTACCTATAACTTAGCTCAAATCCTCAAAATTTCATGAAGGTCTACAAAAGCAGTGGTTTGACTAAGTTTCAGGTACAAGGGGAGGACTGCTGTTCAGAGAACTGAGGATGTGTTCAGAGAAAGAGAGACATGTACCTGCAGTGCTTATTCCATAAAGACATGCCTCTGGCAAGCGTCTTTCAAGCACTCAGGAGCACAAAATGGAAATGGCTTGCTCCGAGTGACCTCAGCCTCCTAAACCCTGGTTGTTAAGAGTGCTTCCAGACATCCCAACCACACCGTGGCCCACCTCACAGGCAGCACGCTGCTAACCACCGCTGTAACTGCAGAAAGGGGAAAAAAATTAAATCTAGTTATCGACCTATCTAAAAAGCACAGAAACAAACACCACTTGAAAAAGCAATGCAGGACAGAAATCCTAAGGGGAAAATAGACCCAGCCTCTCCCCTTCTGTTTTCCATCCCCACATACACACTTTCTGAAGCCCACTCTGTCGTCACACAGGCCTTCTACTGTACGCAGGGATACAAACACCACTCTTCAGCTAAGGGAATAAGCTGCGCAACATCCAGCACCCACGAGCCAGCTCACAATCTTTCTTTTTTTTAAATGAAGGTCACTTTGCAAAGAAGATCCAGAAACATAACCTGCCCAAGTAAGAGCTGCTCCTCACTTGCTCACGGTTTCTATCCTGCAGGCACCTTTGCATTAGTCACACAGGACACGTGGACCCTTTTAATTTGTATTTGTTCAGAGGGGCGAGTGCTGTCAGGATTCATTTGCAAAGCCACCTGAAGAGTGACAGTAATATAACAATGAGCAAATAATGTTCAGCTGAGGGGGGAAGCCTTCCCTTTTGCTAAAACCCCACCTATCCATCGCACTCCCAGAAGCCCCTGCCCTGGTCCCCATGGGGCCAAGCAACCTCCTCTCTCACGCTCACCACCAGCAATGCAACTTCTTCTCCAAACTTTGTACCAACCAGCAGAAACTTCTTTCAGTTTGCTAACGTTAAAATCACAACCCACAACTATTTGGACCTTATTCTGCAACCCTGACTCCCCAAGCCAGGGTAGCTCTTCGCTCACCCAGCAAGCCAATTAATTTGGTTAAGTCTGTTTCCGGAGTGTTGGGTTATCAGACTCTGGCTCTTATAATTAAATTTTCATCATAATAGTTTGTCATCTTAAATGTTCAAATTACAGAAGCTATCATTAACAAAAAGGTATCACTCATGAGTTGCCACAGAGCGGGTGTTCCAGAATCAGGGAGAGATTAGACAGGAACAAGGACAGAAATCAGCTTGGGGACTACAGTAGCAGTACGAAGCACAGTTAGTAGCAGTTATATTTAAAGAATAATTTTACATCCTGGGCCTGTAATTACTTTACACACAATTAAATTACCACCACCACGAGAAAAGAATGTAGGTGATCCAAAGTAACTGTTTTAATAATCAGACAAACCAGTGACGTTCACCAATTTTTCCACCACAACAATGGTGGAACAGAGGGGCTCTGAGCAACAAGAAGCATTTTTCACAGTACATTGCACTAACTTTTCAATTAGCAGCTCTTGCAGCCTTTCTCAAGCTTACTGCGTCCTCCACACCACTTACAGTAAAGTGAACCACATTCCCTGTGTGATAAGTCTTTTCTTAGAATAAGTATCTTCAGGCAGACAAAACAAGCCGTGAGAGAAAAAAAGAAAAGGGGGGAGGGGGGGAAGACAAGGTTTTTGCATTTATATTGGTATACCAAATAACACATATTCTGTTCCGTTCCAAGCCTTCTCTTTCCTGGAAAAAAAAGCCATCAGTGGAGAAGAGTGACTGAGACAAGAAGTTGACCCTAATGCTCATTTTCTATTTTTTATTTCGAGCTTTTGGGAAATTATATGTAATATTCAGTCTTCTGCCACTTTTATGCACAGATTTCAATGCAAACCCTCACTTAGGAAGGCTCAGTTTCACAAATAATGGTGGCAGGGAGTCAGGCCCTCTAGAAACAAAAGTACATTAGTAAACCACTTTGGTACATTATATATTCAGCAAAAGAAGTAGAAAGACTGTGACAGTTTAAAAAAAAAAAAATGTTTTTTAATTGGGTTATGAAAAATTGACAGAAGGAAAGATCCCGTGAACCACTGAGAGCCATAATGGACTTCTGCCTCCCACCACTCCTTTTTTCCTGATAGCTGTTAGAGCTGTGAACAGAAAACCAGAAGCTGCTAAGAGCGAGAAAATGTTTACATTTCCTCCTTCCAGAACACAGATAAGGATATATACGCCGCAGGTGGGTGTGCACATGCAAAGTACATGAGACAGAACAAAGGCAGGTACTTTCAGGGCACCGAGAGACGAGTTACCTTTTCTTACCTTTCCCTACATGTACCAGTTGCCCAGAACTAAAGAAAGGGAGAGCCAGGAAGCTGCTCTTCTGATGTAATGGTTATACTATCCTCCCAAGGCGTGCAAAGAATACACTATACTCTCAACGTGCAAGAAATCTATGCTTCAACCAAGTGTCAAAGACGACACACAACTGGGCAGAGCTGCACTCAAAAGGACACAAAAGTGCCAGGACTGTAGAAAAATCTACATTCTGCCTGGGTAGCCAGAGAAAGAGGACTGTTTCAGTTTGGTCAAAGGCCAATTTAATTAAGCGAGTAGATTAGATCTTACCCTTAATGCAGACAAACCTGAGGGAAAGGAGATTTGGAGTTTATTCATATTATTATTATGCAAAAAAGTGCATCAACACCAATTTAAACACAAGACAAGGTTCTGTCTGCAATGGATGCTTTGAGTATGGGAGAAGACAGAAATAAGGGAGAAGAGGAAAACTGGAAGTAGGAATTGGAAGTGGAAATTGAAGAAAGAAAAGCAATACCCAAGCTCACCAACCCAAAGAAGAGGGAAGCATTCCTCTCAGCCTGGTTAATTCCATTGATGGCCAGTTTCCCCTCCTAGAAGTGGAAACATCTCAACAAAGAGGATTTCAACATTTGCATGCACTATCACAGCATCAGAATGCTAAGTTTGTAAATCTTCCCACTGGTTAAAAGTAAACTTATAGATCAGTGTATAACGTAAATATAGATTTCAGTAAAACTTGCACATAAATGAGTATTGTTTTAAACAATTCCTATTTTGGGACTATATACAATTGTATGACTAGATTAATAAATTCTCCTTCCAGCAGTACTTTTATTATTTCAGTTTTCTGTAGCAATCTTATTGGCCACAGTTCAATTGTTTTATAAGAGGCGCCTTGTAAATGCATTAAAATACATTCACACATAGAAGTATTTTTGATTGCTCTACCTCACTTCATTTAGATTTCCTGACATGAGGGATGTACCAACACCTACTTCCTTTCATCTTCATAAACACACACTTATGATATGTCATAACACTCAATGTTCTGGGCAGAGAAGAGGAAACACCATTAGTTTAAAAGAATGTCCATATTTAACATCATTATCACACACCAGCTGTCATGATATAATGTGCGAGATTGCACACATTTTATGTAAAACTAACCTTGGACAACCCTGTGAGCTTCATGCTCTTAGTGATTTAATACAAGTGCGTATTTTTTAAGGCAAGACATTTGCACCTAGATAGATAAGGAAATTCATCTCTATTTGAACAGAATTGTCTTGATCCATCCATGATAAAGATGAGCAATGGAAAACAAACGCCAGAGCTTTTAATCCCAAAATAGTTTTGGCAGTGCAAAATATTACTGCCTCCACACGGAGACTGCCACCCTTATAGCTGAACAGGCACAGCAGCTCATACAAGCTTTTCTCAGCTGCTTCAGCACAGTCAGCCAGGTTGTTCAAGCAGTATTCAGAAGCCACACGGACAGTGCACAAGATGGCCATAATTGCTCCTTTAAAAGTAAATACAGATAGGTTTTTTAAAATAGAATTTCAGTCTTTATAAGTGAGTCTTTAGAAGCAGAACATGAAATCTCAGACCATACGCACAGAACAAATATAAACCTATTTGACAGGAGTCAACTAAAAATTTTGTTTTAAAAGTCCATGGAAACATATGTCCCAAAGAAAGTGACAAGGACATACAAATTACTCCCAGTGCATCCATGTTGGGCATACAGTACATTTTAAGGAGAGCCACCTGCCAAAGCAACTGTCCTGGTTCCAGAAGTAGCACTGTGATATTTTAACAAAGAGAATGTAAATGACCCGGGGCACAAGCGTAACAGACATTCCTCAATGAGATTTCCTAATAAAGTGCTGTTGGTCACTATATCACATCACACTATTCTATGGCCTTAAGGTTAGGAAAACACTGCGGGGCAGGGGAGAAACACACCAAAAAACCTCCAAAAACAAAGCAAAAAAACCCAGACCAGCCATATAGAGAGCATGGTTCTGGGGTTAGCTAGACTGAGAGCAACTGGTATTTTCTCCTTATTAAGCACCAATCCCAATGCATGCTACCTAATTTGCCTGTAAACACCCAACTACTAATAAAATTTAAACCAAAATCTCAAAACAATTCATTGCCACACATGCACTCAAGAGACCGTGCTCACAAGATTAACATTTCAAAACTAAGCTCTCAGGAGTCGAGGAGCGCTGGCATGATGGTTGCCCATACAATCACATTTGAGACCTCTGATGCGTGCGCTTAAGGATATAGTCTTTAATTACTGAATTGCTTTTGCCACCAACACTTCATTCAGCATTCAGTTTTACCTGCCCTGGTCAGAATGCGGCCATATGCATTATTTACTGAATAGTGTTAAGAATTTTTGTACTCCAAGCTGGGACTTAATTTTGTTGGTAGCTTTCCTCTGGCATTTAGTATTAAGCACCTGCATATTTCTGAAGCAAGGTTATTTATTTTCAGCATCGCTCTTTTGAGGAGAGGAGGGTATATCTCCTCTACTTCACAGGTAAGAAATGAGACTGTGTAGACACAGTAAGACCAAAAAGTCTCCATTAATTTGAGGTACCCAACTTAAGGTGTTGCTGTCATCATTTTTTTCAGAGCACTCTGCATTTCAGAGAACTCTGCATCCTCAAAAGGAACCACAGCCTCCCTTGGCCTCTGCCACAGCAGATAACACTCAATACTTCTGCAAAAAAAACCCACATAGAGATACACATATGCAATTAGAGAAACAGTGTAAAAAAATGCCATTAGTGATTTGTACAGCTTCACACAGGGCTGTTTTCTTCTGTGGAAGAAGAAAACACAAAATCCAACCCCAGCAGTCAACAGTCAGCTTCTCTAACCATGAAAACATTCTTTTTTTTTTCCAATATAAATCCACTGCATTTTTGCATCAAAGAACAAATGGTTCTACAAGACAACACCCCCTTCAGCAATTCATCTCCTTTAAAGACTTATCCTGTGCACTGAAGACAACGTGCACACACGCAAGAAGTGCTCACTAACTTGTGAACCCCTTAAACAGGTTCCCTCCCTTTCAGTACCTCTTCAGGCATAAAAGGTTAAAGTCCCCCACCTGAGAGCTAGGAGATTAAAGAGAGAAAAAACATCCGAGTCATCACATTTAGGCATTTTACAGCTGAGTAGTACACCCCTCAGAAACTTCACTGACAATTCAAAGCTTGACATTCTTTTGGTCCCATCAGATCGGAACAGTATTTCAGTATTTCCACAATATATTTCACTATTGATAACAGTAATGATTCTGTATAAGTCAAAAAGTCAATCAAGTGTTACTGCTTCAGTGAAACTGTTGGCCTTCCCTATATACATGGCTTTCAAATAAGTAGAGACAATCAATCAACATTCACATACTCAACCTATTTCCGGTACAGAAACAGAAACTGTAAACCCAAGAGCTACATATAACATAAGTAGATATTATGCAGAAAATATTTCAAATTCCTTAAGTAGCTGCTCTTGCTGAAAAGCAGACCATTATCTACAGTCTTACTGCCGAGGGATAAGCAACACGTACTTTATGAAGATAATTCAACTGATTAGTAAGTTGCGGTTTTTAAAGACAAAATAGAGTATCTGCATGGGGAATGTACCTAAAAACTGTAAAAACAGTTTTGGCAATGAAACTTTCAAATATGCAATAGCATTTTTACTGACACAAAGCACCAAATCTCAAAATATCTTGCAAAATATTATAGCAGCACCGTACTTATTTGTGTTTGTTACTCTAGTTCTCCTGATAGAGAGGTAGCAAAAGAACGAAGAAATAAAGTTCCATCTCTTTTTGCATATCCAAGTATTCAAGATAGTATGCAAGCATACCAGCTCATTACCACAGCTTGCTTCTTATCAAGAGAGGCCAGCAAAACTATTCTTGAGAAAACAGGAAAACATACTTAAGTGAGATTAATTTGACACTTTCCTCCACTACAGTTTTAGGAATGACAATGGCCACACATTAAGCATTTCTTTTAAAATGCAGATGTATGACTTAACAGAGAATACTAAACAGTACAAATAGTCATTTGAGTTCAAAAAGCACAATAGTTTTACTGTTACTCTTCACTGCGTAACAGCTTCAGAAGATTCTCAAAAGATAAGTAATTCTACATGCTTCATCTGGCATTTCTTGTCCACTCAAAATTCCTACAGATGTAAACGGGAAACCTAACCAGCAAAGGCAGCGAATTATTTTAGAACAGGTTCTAATAATAGCTTGCTTTAGCATCAGTCCACAACACAATACCCTAAACTCTGAAAAATAACTCAGTGATAAACACGTGTGTACATGTGCACTCCTGCACATCAACTTGCTGTGCAGGCTAGCAAGAAAGTAGGAAAATAAGTGATATGTGTATCTTATGGCACACACAAAGTTCCAAGAATCCTTCCAGAGGAGAATTAATGCCTCCTGAAAAGATACTGGCTTTTCCTTCACGTATGTAATCAGAGTCATTCTACCATACTTACCAATATTTTGTTATCCACTTTATCTCCCTTGGTTTCCAGCTTTACTTTCTTCTTGACCGAAATTTTTATTTTCCTCCCAATAACATCCCTGACGCTTTCTGAAATAAAAGAAAATATCTTAATTAAATACCATCAGTATTTAACATGATCCCAACATGAGAAGGAAACAGACACTACTGTTAACTTTTCAGGAAGACTCAGAGCTGTTCAGTGTCAACATGAGAAGGAAACAGACACCACTGTTAACTTTTCAGGAAGACTCAGAGCTTATGTTGTTCAACCGCTTGCACTCATGGAAGCCTCATGCACACACACCAGTACTAAACACAACCTAACACAAGTACAACTTTTGTAAGTATGTCATCTACACAATTATTTATGTCTACCAAGATAGGATTATCGATTTCATATGCCAGGATTCTAAACATAATTTGGTATTTCTTTCCAGCACTACTTACACATCAAAAGCATTCCCAAGACAAGCCCCAGCACTGCTTAGCTCTACTCTGGGAACATACAACAAATTCCTCACTTGCTATTAGTTGTACCTGAAAAGCTTGCTAAAGCAAATTAGCTTCTTGCATTGCAAAAGTTTTAGCCCGTTGTTGTTACTACCAGGGAGGCTAAATGGGTCAGATAATGGAAAAAGCAAGTGTTACATTTTGCACTCTGCGCATTGAAGTTGCAAAGCAAACCAAGCAGACTTCCAGATACTAACACCTGACAGCTATGCAGAGGATGCTATGGAAGGCAACGTTGGTCTCAGTCCAAGTCCCAAGGACAATGTAGCCACCTCACAGTGCCAACACCAACGTTACATTAATTGCCATAATGTTTTAATAAGTATATGCATACACATGTATACACGGTCTCTGCCACGTACCAAAAGAACCGGCCTTTCCCCTAAAGGTTTGCACCCTGGCCTGAAGGGAGGGAACGTATACACAGGAAACTGTGTCAGAAAGCTTATACAACTACTGACACTGATGTAATTGGGAGATAAACAGAGGAGTTCATCTAGAAGAGCCAATTTGGCACCTTCCCTAAGTTTCACTCCCCAGCCCCCAAAGAAAAGGAATGAGAAAGAAATATTTTAAACACATTAACCTATTTCCAGCACTACAACTGGCATCTGTAAAAGGCAAGTCTCCACCCTCCCCAGACACACACACTTTGCCCTCATGCACACTAAAGTTTAAAGGCTAAAATTAAAGATAATGGGCTCTTCATAAGGCTTTTAATTATAGTGCTCTGTATAGCACTTTTCTGCATGATTTTCATCCGGTAGTCAGAATGCGTTAGCACAAACAACACACCATTTATTAAGCCTGGACGTTTAGCCCAGGCCACAGCATTCTGCCTGCAGGGCAGGAGGGTGTGCAAGTCAGAAACACGCCTGGTCGGAGCGACTCTGCACCAGAAAGAGCTCTTTCTGCAGAATCGGCATGTTTTCCCCAGGAATTTTAATTTTCCTATCGGGAAACAAAAGCTCCTCCGTAGCAGCGGCTTGCCCGGCGAGAAGCCTGCTCCAAGCCGCGGCAGCCCGGTGGCAGACGGCCAGCGCGGCCGGCTCCCTGGGCAACCACTTGGTCGGATGCCAGGCTGCAAGCTCCCCAAGCAGCCAGGTAAGCAAAGCCGGGGGGAAAGTCCAGCCCGATGCGAACTGTCTTCCCAAGGCTTCCTCTTCCACGGGTAATGCCTAATTCTGGTCTTTCTGTCCCTGCTTGGACACTCAGAAGCAAGCTGACCACATAGTCTTTTTCTTAAAGTCCTACCTCCTTGCAGAAGGAAAGGTATTGCTGCTGTCTCTGCTACTTTACCTCCACCCCCAGCCTCTGCCTTTCAGTTTCTCCTCTCCCACAAACAGCTCCAAGTGCCTGCGTCTAGCAAGGGGCTTCCTCCTGAGGCGCCGGCGTGGGGGAGACCAGCTTCCCTTCGCTGTCCCACAGGTCCCACACAGCAGCAGCAGGAGCGACTTCAAGCCCTCAGCTCCAGCGCTCTTACTTCAACAAGCCATAGGGAAAGAAATGGCCTGGGACCCGAGACTCCGCAAAGCATCAGGATGTCAGCTCCCTCCAAGGCTCTATCTGCCAGAAAAGGCTAGAAACACTTCTTCAAAGAATTAAGATATAGAGTTCATAGATATTCCCTATGTGACTGAGGACACCTCCTTACACATTGGGTGGCAAGTGGACTTCCGAAGTAGTTTTTCAGACTGAGATGGAAATATAACGTTAAGGCTCATATTTTGAAGCACTCATCCATTTCTAATGCTGGAGACTTCAGACACCCGCAGCTCAGAGGAGCGGATCCAGGTAAACCAACAGTAAGAGAGGGTTTTTTGAAGACTGTGACCTACGAGACCCAACAAAGGTCACACGGGAAGCGAGTAACAGAACAAAAACTGCAGCTCAAACACTCCCACCCCCAGTTTAGTCTCCATGCTCCAATAACTAAGTGTTAAGGCACATCCTTTCATCCTCAGAACATAGGGTTACTACAAAAAGTCTACTTAAAAGGTTAAATTTTGGCATACAGACACCAAAATACTGCTAGAAATCAAACCAATCTACATGAACAGATCCACATGGCCCAGAAGAGCCCTTGACAAAGCAAGCTGGCTGCAGGGCACCAGGACTGGGGGGTAATTCTTAAAATTGTCCAAAGCCAGCAGAGGAGGGGATGTGTGAAGACGCTCACTTTGCTCTTCCCTGTAACACACACCAGACGTCACCTACGACACTAGAGTACAGTGCAGATCCACAGTGAAGAAGAAGTACCATGTATTAGCACCTCAAACATGCCTGGCTATTTTAAAAAAGAAAAAGTTCATGGTTTTGACCATAGCTACTCCTAGCACACTTCCCAGCTCATCACTTCTTAGCAGTAAGCTATAGACTAAAGCAAACCACATGGTTTGCACATTAAAAGGACTGCAAAATGGAGCTATTTTGTCTATACAGAAAAAAAATTCTGCAACAGCTGCAACCGTCCATCCAGATTTTTACCAATATTTTATAAATGCTAAAACTGCCACCGATAGTGCTGACTGACGAAATTGAAGGAAATGCAACAGCGTAAATGAACTAGGTAAGGTTTGAAGGACTGTATTCAATGCAACACATACCTTGTTGCCTGACAAATTTCTGTTTCCATCTGTCATTAAGGCAACACTTTTAATTATTCTAATGTTGGCAAGATCCTTAGATCTCTCTTCAACAGGCAAAACTGCAACTAAAACCAAAGGAAGTTTGGCCTGAGCAAGGTGGCTGAGGACCAGGCCTAGAGCATCAGACCTGTTACCCCCAAATGACACAGGTTACCAACGTACCACGTTAATGGTCCATTTATTGAAAGCTCCTCAATAGTGATGACAGCATTTTCAGGGTCTTTACCATCACCTATGATTTCCTAAGCGTATACCATGCAACATGGGGGTTTGTGTGCATGTGGCCATAAAACTTTAATTACAAATACCCTCGCTCCCTCATACATACATAGGAAAATGAGTCTTAAGCTACGCAAAGCCCAGAGGAAAATAAAAAATAACGACCGGAGCCACAGCTCGGAGCCTCAGCCCGTGCCGTCAGGCTGAGGGGCTCGGAGGACCTGCCCCGGCCGGGCGGCGGTGCGGGTGTCCCGGCGCGGGGGGCCCGGGCTGGCACCCCGCGCCTGCCAGC
>NW_008795036.1:2152663-2173766 GCF_000699145.1 Aptenodytes forsteri
CTCAGGCCCCGGCCGCCACCCAGGTCTCTGGCAGCAGCATCGGCCCTCCTGAACAGACACTCTGCCTTTCGCAGACGCACCTTCAGGCTTTGCACCGCGGCGGGAAGTCTCTGGGCTCATGCCATTAAAAAAGGTGTATGGTATGAAGGGGGTGGTTGTCATCGTCAAGTCAGTCCTCGCCGCCTGGGAAAGGGATTGCCCAGGCTGGTTCACTTCAAGCGCTGGAAGAGGGTAACCTCTGATCCAGAACGCGTCTGCCTCTCCCTCACTCCCCCACCTTATCTCCATAGGGACGGCAGCCGCTTCAGCACCTGTTCTGAGATAAGGCCCTCGCTAGAGATTGCTTAGCAAACTCCTTGTGCAGGGAGAGGCAAGTCTCTGAGCTTGTGCTAGGCTGAAGGGAACTGAACATGCCTCCTTTCCCAGGGCCAAAGAAAAATCCACAAAATGCAGCATTTTGCTTGTTGCACTTTGCCGTTGAGAATTTTTGTCGTGCGTTAACAGCCACATTGTAGAAACGCGGCACGCGAGCTGCCTAATTGCACCTATAAAAATAAGGACAAAAAGATGCTTATTGGATGAAAGCAAATGAAGAGGCTCAGCAGCTCTGGAAATCCTTTGGCTTGCTTCTGGTAGCGATGCCTAGTTTCAATGAAAGGATCGTTTTCACTGCAGCAGGACTGTGATTGGTCGCCCTCCATCCTAAAGGGGTGGATTACTGCATAAACCTCGTATTTCAAGCACTCTACAAGTGAGTGACAGATCTGGGAGATCAGTCATTTATGTCTGATTAAGAAATCTGAAATGCATTCAGTGAGAGCAACAACGTAAGTCGAAGAAGAGTTATTTCGCTGGTACAGTACCATACTGCTGCACTCTGTGTCTCAGAGACTACTGCACACCCTGGTCTTCAGAAGAAACATGACTAGCAGTTTGAAATTGGTGTGACTTGTCAAACTATTTTATTGTGATTCCCCATGGCACCAACCAGATCTCTACATAATGTTGGAGCCGATTTTACCAACACAGATACGAAATGGCTACAATTTGCTCTCTGTTCCAGTTTGCTGCTTACATGGAACAAAAATAAGGACCTACTTTAAAGAAAATAAACAAAAAGTTAATATATTAGTAAAAGAATATAGTAAAGAAGCTGTGTGCTTTTAATATACAGCAGTGTCAATCAAATCTTATCTGGATATGAATGTGTGTATATATATATATAGAATGCACTGTATTCCTTTCCCGTTGACAGTCCTCTGCTCTCTTTTCCTCACTGTATCTGCATCCTTTTCTGATGTATGCAGAATACTGCTGACCTCTTCCTTTCCTTTCTGCCAATCTTTCCTCACAGCTCAGCAGAAAACTGCGTTTCTTGCTTGCTGTATACACGCAAGCTTACTTCCACCGAGGAACATGGGCATCTTTCAGCAGGAAACGAAAAAAGAATTGAGAAGTTCACATCTTTTCTAATACCCAGGAGGGAAAAATCAGATCATTAAGTCTGCATAAGAAAGGCCACGTAATTTCACGCAGTGACTTCCGTATTGAGTTAATGCCCTGTGTTCAGCTAAAACTTCCAGAAAGGTATCTTTTCTTCCATCGCTATTCACCTGCCCTGCAAAAGATGTACATTTTTGGATCTATGGCCGCTTATACAGGAAGCATGACAGTTTCTCATGCTGCATTAAACCACTGCCTCGTTTCTGTCTGAAACAGTATTTGAAGCATGGACCTTGCTTCCTTGGCTGCTGCCAGACAACCGCAGGCCTCTCAGCATGCATCAGCTGCAAAAATGATGCGTTCCTTCCAGGCCTCCCCGCCTGCCTGCAGCGTTCTGCTGGGATACTGCTAGCACCTCCTCCCTCCCGCCTTCCTACCACACGAGCTGGCCAGCACGGGGAGCCCAGGATGTGTAAAGGAAAAAAAAAAAAGAATGAATGATGGCAGCAGGCAGGGCTTTTTTGTTTTGGTTTGGTTTTTTTTAATCACCAGCACTATAGGCTAATGAAGTAGCACTGCCAAGGCTACTGTATAATTCCTGCTTTGGCACCTAGGAGACTGGACCTGGTTCAAGGCTGGGGAGGTACAGACTAAACTCAGGTGGATTAGTGCTCACAAGGCCAGGTTCAATCAGCAAAACACATCGTTTCCCATTCTTGTTCCCTGGACAGGAGGCAGAACATGATTGCCCAGGCAGGCTGCTGCTTCCTGCTCTTCCAACCACAGTAATGCCTAGATATTGGCGCCATCACAATGTCAGTCTGGCCTGTGTAAAGAAGGGTATTTCCAAACCCAAGGGTCCACCTCCCAGCGCAGAGGGGACTGGACCACCTTCCCAGGGATCCAAACAATCAACTCCCAGAGTCTCCCAAATGGTGACTCTTCTCCGCAGTTTACAGGCAAAGCTGCACCATGGAGACTTTGATGGCTTTGTAAGGAGGTGTGATTTTCGTCCTTTCCTGTTGACCCTTACTCTCCACTAGTCAGTTCAGCAGGGATGCGGTTGTCACAGACATCTTCCCCAGCGGCAAGGACACTTGAAGAAGTTCAGCCCCCTACAGCAAGTCATCCGTACCCGCTTGCGGCTGGGGGGGGGTTTTTCTCTTTTTTGTGAAATTGTGCTATTGTGTTGTAACCTGAATCAGTGAAGGCGGTCAGAAAGGGGATTTTTGTCATTTCAGTATAATTGAATTTTAATCGTCTTTTAGCCCTCCTCGCCCACCGATAGAGGCACATCGGCACAGCTGAGGAGAACAGAGGTGCCCAATTTAAACTGGGACAACTGGGGCAGACTCAGCTGGGTTTCCTGCCTGATCTCAGTGGCATTCCTGTAACACTCAGGTGCAGCTCATGCCCCGAGCTGCTCCTGAGCAGCCCTTGCTATGTTAGCAGGGCCTCCTAAACTCACATTACCTGCATTGGTGCAAATGATCACAACTTGGGTGCCCTAGCTAGGATCACACTCCAGTAGTAGTGCAGCATTGCGTATCACATGTGCAGCAGGCACGTGGAGAATGGAAAGAGGCTACATTGTCTTCTGCCAGAGCAGAAGATCTATGAGGTCATTTTAAAAGTCATTCAAAGGGTAACCGATTTGCCTGCCACAGGACTGGGATCTGTGTGGTTTTCTTGGAGACGTTTTTTCTCTAAAGTCTGCTCAAGTTGTTGTAGTTTCTGGCATGACAAAAATGCTGATGAGAGTGGTGGGCTGGATCGTGTGTGAGCTAGATGGCTGCAGGGAACGTTGCAGCATCCACAGCTTATATTTAACCGACAGTAACAGAGCAGGGGGGAACTATCATGCCCCGTGCTCCTGAGCAGCCCTTGCTATGTTAGCAGGGCCTCCTAAACTCACATTACCTGCATTGGTGCAAATGATCACAACTTGGGTGCCCTAGCTAGGATCACACTCCAGTAGTAGTGCAGCATTGCGTATCACATGTGCAGCAGGCACGTGGAGAATGGAAAGAGGCTACATTGTCTTCTGCCAGAGCAGAAGATCTATGAGGTCATTTTAAAAGTCATTCAAAGGGTAACCGATTTGCCTGCCACAGGACTGGGATCTGTGTGGTTTTCTTGGAGACGTTTTTTCTCTAAAGTCTGCTCAAGTTGTTGTAGTTTCTGGCATGACAAAAATGCTGATGAGAGTGGTGGGCTGGATCGTGTGTGAGCTAGATGGCTGCAGGGAACGTTGCAGCATCCACAGCTTATATTTAACCGACAGTAACAGAGCAGGGGGGAACTAGGAGCTTCAGAATACATTGATCAGGGAGACATTTGAGACAGAAAGGGACGTGGGGGGGGGGGGGAATGCATACATCAGACCATTAATTGCATGGAGTTAGTTACACCTAAACTTTTGAGGAACTTCTGACTCCACCTCTCGCAGGTCGCAGGTGAAAACTGCAGCCTTCATACATCAGATTAACCATTAATTGCATGGAGTTCCTAAACTTTTGAGGAACTTCTGACTCCACCTCTCGCAGGTGTGCCCTGTATTGACATACGGTATAACATACTCCTGTTTTCCAGCCTGTCTGTTGCCCTTGTCCTCCTTCTCAGCCGAAATCCTGTCTTCTCCTGCAGATAAGGCAGGTGTCAATATGAGTTCATGCCAAGCCATGCACACTGTCATAAGGTAGGGTATTCGTAGTCTCAGCTGCTGCATGTCCTCCCTGCCAGCTTCTCTGCCACTTGGATTATGGCTCTAGCACTGAACAATCTCAGTCTTTCTTCCTGAGAACCAACAGTATGATGTCATCAATTTTATGATGTGATCAGCTGCATGATCCTACTCTTGCTGAAGCCAGTGGAAAGATTTCGGTTGCCAACAGCAGGCGTCAGACCGACATTCCAAGTCACACCCTGGAGTCATCCTGCTGCAGAGCAGCGTCGTGGCGGGAGGAACCATATGATCCAATCTGATTTGCAAAGCTGCCTTGCAGAGTGCAGCAAAAGCTCAGAATGTCTCATGAAAGATGGGACAGAAAGCAGCTCTCGATATAAATGACCCAGCCTTGCCAGTCGCATTTCGAAGAACAAATTCAAAGCGGTGAATTCTTCCCCAGCTATGCCTTTGCAACCCCATAGATACTGTTTACTGCCCCGGTTGAATGCAGACAGAATAGGGCCATACTGTCTCATACGCCACAATACCAGCCAGCCAGGCGTTTCCAAGAGTGGTATGGTTTAAGGAAGTGTTACTTCTCAATCACTGCAATTATTAGGGGTATTTTAAAGACCAAGAGGCAGCTAACCTGCCACTCTATGGAAGTACGTGAAGCACAATTAAGACACGCAATTCCAATTATGCCTGAGCTCAGAAGTTCATGCAGTCTACCCATCCATGCCTACTTTATTTCCACTCAGCCTAAAAATAATTTATAGCACTTCCAATTTTGGGCTCTCTCCAGTTTTTTGTTTGTTTGTTATAATTTTTACCCAATAAATATCTTTGTGTTCATTGTCTATGTGTGGTGATACCATTAAATGTGATATTTGGGCCCCTCACATTGATCACATCTGTTCAGAAACCTGTAGATGTTCCAGGACTTAGGGATGTTTTGACATGAAACATTAATTAGAAAAAGAGCAGAAAACAAGTAGCTAGCTAATTGCACAATAATAAATGTGTCTTATATTGCTGAATGAATGGATGCCTGCTTTGGATTTCACCAGTTGAGACAAAATTGATAGGGAAAAGTGCGTGTCCTCCATCAGTCGCTACTTTGGCAAAGGAAATGGCACACTTGTAAGTAGTCTCCTGTTCTTATCTGTGACTGAGTCTTTTCAAACCCTTTACTCTCGGTTGCTGTATGTTCTTATGATTATTTCAGTACCCTGCACAAAAAACCTTATTTTGTCTCGATTTTAAATAGGGTGAATATAAATGCAGCAGAAAAGATGTATATTTTGATAAGGCATACTTTGATGGTAGTGTTAAGAAGAGAATTACAAAGAGCAGCTGACGCCTCATGAAAATCTTAATAAGAGAAATCTATTCAGAATAATTCTGGTTACTCTACTGTATTATTATATCATCTATTTCCATATTCCTCTTCCCTCATTCGTTTTTTAGCAGGCATATTTGCATAAAACCAGGATCATTGTTTCTTAAGAGTTCATCTGCTTCTGCTACTTAGCTCTCATGTGAAAGCATAATCCTCTGCATATCCCATCCCATTTAGTTAGAAACTGTTACAATTTTTATGACTTTAGATGTGGAACTAGAGAGCAAAAGCGGAAGATTCCTAAACACGCAGCCTAAACTGGCATCCTAGTTTCCTCTGTTCTGCACCAGGCATTACTAGCGATATGTGGAATACACTTTGCAAGATACTGAATGGAAATGTAACATTTTAAAGCATTTAAAACAGGTATACGAGTGTTGCAGCTCCTCAGCTCACCTGTCACTAAGTCAAGCTGCACCATTTTTAGGGTCTGTGAAATTCTATTTCTCCTCTCGTAGAGGCTGTCATTATGTCTGATGTCTCAACAAGCCTCTTTTTCTTACCATTGACTCCAACTTAATCAAACAACATGCCTTGATTGGGTTCCCATCAGATAATCTCCCCCGTGAGATTAACTATCCCTTGGAATCGAGGTAGTGAAACATGCTCCATAGACATTATTTGTACTGTCTGAAATAATTGAAGAAGACAGATTTTCTTCGTGGTCAGTGAAGCAGATGAAATGAACCCGTACAAAAATAACTCTGGAGTAGTTCTGACCTAAATTTCAAACTGAACATGATTCTCTCTCTCCTTTATAAAAGTTTGACCTTCTTTCTCAGTCTTTACTATTCTTACACCTTCTCCCCCAGAAACTACTAACAGCCCTTCCGCCAATACCAATACCTTTCATTCAACCTAGCAACCTCTGCTGCAAAAAATATGTTCTTTAGATCTCAGAAAGCTTTCTCAGAAGCAGCACATTCTGGAGAGGTCATTGACCATGTGGTATATCAACAAGAGCCTTTAAGGGAGGGTGCTAAGCCTAAATGGCAAGACACATAACCCTCCAGCTCACAACGTGATGGTCCGAGAGACAGGGAAAAGAGGGTGACAAGCGTGGAGGAAAAGTTATCTTGGACTATACTACCTTGGGAGCAAAAAAAGATGAATATATGGTGAATAAAGCGAAGACTGGCAGCAATTACAGGTGAATTTTAAATACCAAATAGCTTTCTAGCTACATTGAGCTACCAGCCTTTTGAATTTCAGCCACCTTTAGGAAAAGACTGGAATATGGCTAGAACACAAAACTGCAGGAGTCTCCTTTCACACAAAAGATGTGAACTCTAATATGAGCTGTGGCAGTGATATTTTGTATGGTGCTTCTGCTCCCTCTGCACAAGCTTTCTCCTGCATAATACAGTCGGAGAACCTGCACCCATTTAAGTTGATAAACCATTTACAGAGCTTTGGCTGAGTAGTATTCTAGATCAACAACGCGTTGGTCTTTTTTTTCACAGATTGGAGTACTATTAGGCTTGGTTCAGTACTATTTTGGGGGACTCACTTTTTTGCACTCAGGCTTGCACCCACCTTGCAAAATCCACGGTTGCCTCTGGCTTCAGGAGAGCTCCATGTGAGGATGAGATCCTTCTAGAGGATCTCTCTGCCATTTCCATAGTGTCCAGAGTTGTCCTAGATGTTTTGTAAAATAAAGTAAGGAACATCAGTCATCCCTGGACAACTTATGAAAGTTTTAGGAATAACATACAGAGGAATTAGCAAGGAGGGAAAGCAATGTGAGCAAACAGCAAGAACATCCTACCTGCATGTCCCTAATATAAAACAGCATCAGATGTGAAATTGCAATGTAATAGGAAATTACTGGCAAAACGAGATTGCCATTTCCGGGGCTGGCCATAACAGGATGTTAACATAAGGGCTGACTAACACAGCAAAGTTGAGGTCACACCAGTTTTTCTGGATGCATATATGTCACCAATGATTTGGAGCAAATTATTAAAAAAAGTGCTACTTTTCAGGTTCGAATCATCACTTTTCAGATCTGAAAAAAAATCCTGTGCAATAGGATTATCACCAACACACAAAACCTCCTTTCATCAGTGTACATGCATATGTTCCTCTGAGTAGATTTGCCTCCACGTATGGCCATTTACTCAGTCTTACTGAAAAATAGTATCCTTAGGCTATTAATTCCAAGCCCTATTTCTAATTCCTAAAGTGGCTGGTATCTGGGGGCAAATGCCACCACTGAACCAAATGCGGTGGTTCTGGTTTGCTGAAGGGACAAGAAACAGTTCTTGCCATTCATCATGGCCCTCAGGGTACTGCAAGGAAGCCCACCAACAACTGACCAGCTTTACTTTGCGCTCCAGTTAGTTGTTCTGCTCCCCAGCAAAGGAGAGGTAAAATTCACATCAGTAGCTTTAAAAAGGCAGGAGAAACACCACCACACCACGTACATGAAGAGAAAGGCTGTATTTCTATTAGTAAATTGAATGGCCCAGTGATGTTGCTGGGTGCTGAGGATGATGAGCATGGGGTGGCTTGTATCTGTGCTAATGAGCTCCCTTAGCCTTCAAAGGGGTACATGGAGCATCTTAGTCACTATGCAGTGATGGAGAGTTGTTCGCTATGTGGCACTTGGCAGGCTCACGCCAGGGAATGGCTTTTTAGTGCAGATGTTTGCTTTCCAGGGGCTAGGTATGGTTCCTGGCACAGTTTATTTCTGGAGTATAGACTTAGCCTAAGCATGCTCTGTCTCTCCTCCCCTGCATGATGAAAGGTGCTCAGAGGACTTCTCCAGTGCAATGAAATGACTGGACATTTTGCTGCAGAGGCAATGACCTCAAGCCAGCAGCGCCAAAGGAGCACTTTGAGAACAGTAGAATTTAAAATCCTGAGATAAGCCACAAATATGAGGAGGTCGCAGAAGGAAAGCCTGCCTTGCAGTTCCATGGTACGCCATCAGCAAAACCAGCCTAAGATGTTTCTGCTCACCCTATTGCCACATTTCATAGTCACTTGACCGGGTATACTGGTTTTGGCTGGGACAGAGTTAATTTTCTTCGTAGCAGCCCGAATGGTGCTGTGTTTTGGGGTTTTGTTGAAAACAGTGTTGATAATAACACGGGGATGTGTTAGCTGTTGCTGAGCAGCGCTTACACAGCATCAAGGCCTTCTCTGCTTCTCACGCTGCCCCGCCAGCGAGTGGGCTGGGAGTGGGCAAGAGGTTTGGAGGGGACGGAGCCGGGACAGCTGACCCCAGCTGACCAAAGGGACATCCCATACCATACCATGTTGTGCTCAGCAATAAAAGCTGGGGAGGAAGTTTTCCGGGGCTGCTGTTGCTTGGGGACAGGCTGGGCATCGGTTGGCTGGTGGAGAGTAATTGTGGGGTTTTTGCATCACTTGCTTTTCTTGGTTTTGTTTTTATTTTTTTTCTTTGTTTCCTTTTTTTACTTATTAAACTGTATTTATCTCAACCCACGAGTTTTCTCACTTTTGCCCCTCCTATTCTCTCCCCCATCCCATGACGGGGGGGGGGGGGAGCAAGCAGCTGTGTGGGGCTGAGCTGCCTGCTGGGGCTAACCCACAACACTGGGCCATTACAACTCTTTGCAGGGCTGTACTGTAAACCAGTTGAGCAGATCCAAGTGAAAAACAAGTCAGAATATCATGATATTGAGATCATACTCATAAAGGGCAGATGCTCCAGAAAAATCACAGCTGATCTTGTAACTTGCTGTGAATGTGTTAGACTACTCTTCCATCTCTCTAATCTCAAATCACCATTGAAAAGACCACACACTTGCTGAATGTATTTGTTATCAGAAAAGAATTACCCGCATACTTATTCAGAAAATAATCCGCGCTCTGCAAAGCACAATTTTATGCATAACTATTTGCAGTTTCTAATCTCCAGCTACATTTTGATCTCAGTTACTGATGCCTCCCAGCTAGGAGAGCAGAAACAAGACTGCATTATTTAGGCCGTGACATAAAGATGATAGATAGGGAACTATGTGGCTGACCGTAACATTCACAATTTCCAAGCTGCACTTTTCAGTCAGTAGTATAGGTCAAATGGTATTATTTCTGTTCCCCCTGTATTATTTACACAATAAACTAGCACAAGAAGAACAGCGTATTTCACAATCAGTCTGAAGTTTGCTTTTAGCGTGCAAGCGCCAGTTCTTATCAAGTTCAAGTGCTCAAATGATCTCTGAAAACAATTATGAAATGGTTACTCCCCCAGTGGACTCAAAATCTACTCATGAATTTGATTAGAGATTTTTGGAAGCATTTTCCCCAGTTGTCAGCCTTGTCATTTTCTGTAACACAATTTCTCAAAGCACAAATATATCAGTTTATTATGATTATGTGCAGTAAAACAAAGTGGTGTCAGGGATGAGTTCGTATTTAATTTTTTTTATCTTCATTTCAACAGAAAGGATCCAGTAGCATTTAGCAGTCTTCAGTCTGCCCCTAAGTGGTTAATGTACTGTTCAGAACAGGTTTTTATTACCCTTTCTTCCTTCCCTGCCTCACTGCACACATGCTAGTCTTTTTTTTTTTTCTGCAACTTGATGCTTTTGGTTCCTTTCACTGTGCATTATCTGCTGCTGGCAGTAATCTTAGCTCTTCAACTGACAGCAAAATTATGAGGTGCTCAGTACAAGATGACAATTTTCCTTCCCTCATTCTAATTCATTTGAGCCACCATCAAGGAATCAGCTTCATCTTTTCAACACGTTAACAGCTCTCTGCTGATAGAAAGCATTAGCTCCCCATTCTTCAGCAAGAGGTCAAAAACGATTTTTGTTTTGTAACAACCCATTAAATTTTGTGCTTTGGAAAATTCCATCGCGCTCCGATGTCAAATACCGAGGCTGTTGCCTCAGTTGGCACACAGAGGGAAGAGAGGGTTTGCTGTGAGATACCAAGTGATGCAGGCAGACAGGAGTCTTTCCTAGAGAGGACTGTGGTCTACCACCGGCCTTGCCTGGTTGATTACTTGCTTCCCGTTATTCTTCTTTCCCCCCCCCCCCCCCCCCCCACTCTTAAGAAAGCCTTTCAGTGTGCGTGTGCACACAGAGGCTTCTGGCATCATTTTACCGGCTTCAAAAAAGTGATAGCTAGATGTTGCTGTAGGCTTTTTTGAAGTGCAAAAGGATCTGGTTTTACACGTTACCAGCCAAATGTACGTAAAATCCTAGCAGAGACAAGACCTACCTAACTTGATGCAAATAGTAAAGGTCACCTCTGTAACTTCCACAAGGTATTCACACTGACTTCATACACCATCATGTGGCCAGTAAAAAATTGTAACATATTATGTACCTCAATAGGAAAAAATACGTACCTGCACTATTTCTGTATACATGGCATGGCTATATTCAGTTTTCTGTCCAGATGAGCTCATCTGGGTAGACAAGTGAGTTCCCTTATCCCCAGGTAGCTTCATAACAGGAAACCTTGGTCAGTGTTACACACGCTCATTTACATTCAGCATAACAGAAGCCTAAAATCTTTGTCAGACAACTTGCATTAAATTGTTCGGTGAGCACAGTTGTGTTTCTGATGGGTGTACAAGCAGATTACAAATATGACCTTAAATATGCCTGGTGGCAGATGGAGGAGTCTGTAGAGAGCCAGGGGCTACATTTGCCCCACTGAGGTCCCCAGGCGTTGGAGCAGAGCCGGGCTGACCAGCTCAATTCAAGGCAGCATGAAGCCGGCGGTGCCACTCCTCGTGCTGCAAGCAGACAGATGGTCCCGCGTTTTTCCTACCTCTCTTTCAACTGCAGCACATTTAAATACAAAGGATAAAACTTGCAATAACTCAAAACCAAAACATGGAGAATGAGAGGCGGAAACAACCTTGTTAAAAATATCCCAAACAGTGAGTATGCAGTACAATATGCATACTGCAATATTTGCAGATATGGCTGGGAGGAAGCAGAGGTGGCAAAGTGTGCTTTTGAGTGAAAAATAGCAGTTGAAGAGCTAATTCAGCATTCACCTCAGCACAGTCAGGGCCCTGGCAGAGAAACCAGCAGGACTCCTGGGCTCTGCAGCAGTGATAGCAGGACGCCTGAAGGACGGGGTTTGGAGAAGAGAAACCTGTTCACTTGGGGGAGAGGTGGACATCACAAAAAAAACGGTATTTTGAAAATGTTGAGGAGATCCAGCTTGCCTCTACCCCAACTGCAAACGGAGCAGCCACAATTGCCATCATGGTTTCATCCTACCCCAGGGAGCGTGGGGGGGCTCCCGGGGAGGGGTATGGGCACGGGCACCTCCTCCCCTTGGCTGAGCAGGAACAGCCTGGCACAAACTGGGCTGGCTGCTGTGCAGCCCTTTCGAAAGATAGTCTTGTAGGCATGTTTCCCAGCAAGCTAGGAGCTCCGTGAAACTTTAGTTTATTGCTGCTGCCCTGGGAGTAGCTGTATCTATTTCCAGTTTTACATCAGATGGCATCTGAAATTAATGTTCTTTAATAAGCGCCAAAATGTGTGTTGTCAGCATCTCAGGGTGAACACAGATACAGTTAGACCTTTGGCAGAGCTTATTTATGCTCTACCTGCACATTAAGAGTGCTCTTCAGATTTTGTCCCATGGCTGTCCTGGATTGCTTGATTTATTTATTTAGCCATGATTCAACAAAAAGAGGGGAAAAAACTGCTGCAAACACAAAGACTTCACTCCTCCTCACTCTTCCCAGTTGCACACACCCGATCGACTCATTTCCTTTCTCAGCAAAGGAATTAGGCCCCTGTGATGAAATATTTCCAAAACAAGGATGTTCAGCCACAAAATCTTCACCTCTGTGTCAGGGAAAATGTGCCAGATGTCCTCACCGCACACAGAAAGGGGACCAGCTGAGACACCAGTTAGTTTGGGGAGGTGCAATACATTCCGATGTATTTAATGCAACACGCGCCAGAGCACTGAGTGCAGCATGTGCCAAAGCTGCTGAGCTGTGAGGCAGCAGGAGACGCTCACTCCTCCAAGCACGGACACTGGCCAGATAGGGGCAGAGGGAAATGGCAGGGGGTGGAAGCTGCCCAGTGAAGTCTTCTGAGTTCCCTATAACGCTTACACAAAGCAATCTTTGTGTAAGTAAAAAACTCCCTGCTTCACCAGACCTAGGAGCCTCCTTGCTGTTTTCCAAGGGCATTACATGATCATTTTCTTCTCATCTCTTTGGAAGACCCACCTATTTTTTGCTAATTCCCTTGCTGAACTGTAGCTCTGCTCTGCCCAGAGACCCTTCACAGAGCTGCAACGTTTACTGTCTATGATGACTTCAACATGAAGTAGGCTTGGTTGAAAGAGAATGTGTTTTCTTGAGCTGCCAACTCAGTCAAGCCTCCAGCAGTTGAGCTGGATTTCTTCCATCTTAGGCATCATCACTAGTAATCAAGGGTCCTGCCAACAAGCTCCAGACCCTGGCTGTGCCTGCGTGACTCTGTGGCCATCAGCTGACGTTATCAGCGACAGCTTGCTGGCTCCAGTGCCTCCAGTACCATCGCATGGGGGAACTTGCTGCGGTGAAGCTAGCAGAGCTGGTGGCTGTGCGTGCTGCAGAGAGGTGCTAACAGGCGTGAGAAGCACTGAGGACAAACTGACTAAGGTCAGGAGATACCTACCGGGGTCAGAACACACCGTCTTTAGTCAATTTTCAGAGTGTGGATGCATCAGGAGACTATTTTGCTGTGGACTGGACAGAAAGGGTTTTCTCCCCTTTCCCGTTTTTTCCAACCCTGGAAAGAATCCCTATAGGGAGACAAAAATGCCTCCCTTCCCCTCCAGCAAGCAATATGACACCATGGAGCATAAATCCATGCATATTCACACACAAACTTGCTCACAGGGAAAAAAACATAGCAGAACTGAAAGAGACAGTTTAGAATACCACTAAATTACATGTGCCGTGTAATTTGTATTTTTGCTCTTCAGCAAATCAGTGCTATTCTCTCCCGCTAGCACTCGGCGTGAGTACTTGAATGCAGAACGGCCGCTTGGAGCAACTGAAGTTCACCTGGGAAACCCAGAGGGATTTCAATGTCCATTAGCTGTGGTGAAAGGGAAAAATGTCTTTCCTATATTTCAGCTGGACTACTAGTGCTCTGTTAGGATTTCTGAAGAAAAAAATGCTTCAGCATTTTAATATACAGCATCAGTTGGCAAGAAGGTGTTTCATTATTAAAGCACTGTTGAAAAATCTGGCTATTTATCAGACTTTTAAATGGTGCCAAGCTTTTTGAAAGCCTGGCTTTCCCATTTCTTTTTTCTCACTTTTTTTCCTTCTGTCACTTGTTATTCAGAAGTGTTAAGTGTTTCTGGATGTGCCTCTAGAGCTTTCTCTTTTTTGCTGATCTTTTCCACATCTTCGTTAAATAGAAACACGTTGAAGAGAGGACAACTTTTTAACATATCTTATCAAAACTGAAATATTCCAGAAAAATAATAATGGAATTAGTTTTGATTTAATCCATCAGCTATGCAGGTGCAGCTGCATATCTAATACTACAAAGCATGCATGTGATCTCCTTATAAGATGAAAGGAGAAGACTTTGCAGTTGAGGTTTATACTCTTCCTTTGCATTTACTGCCTCTTCATTTTCTATTTCCCTAACTACCATTGCTCCTGGAAGAGCCGTAAGCTTTGCTAAAGCTCTGCTTGAGAATAATACACCAGCCATTAGTTCTTCTTGTGAGTAAGGATTGACACCTTGTGGCCAGGAAGTGCTAAAGAAAAAATAATCCTATTGCATTTTGAATCATCTGGCCATTCCCTATAGGGCAGTTTTCTTTAACCATCATTTACTTAGCTCTTTAAAGAGTCACAGAAATATCAGCATAAGTTTGGGTTTGTGCTCTTTCCCTTATGTTTTTATATAGTTAAGAATGATTAAACTTCCCATCTTCCAGGGAGAGAAAATATCTTTGGATGCTTTGCTCCTCTAGCAGCCAGATAGGGGGTTTCTGCTCCAGCCAGACGATCCTTTAGGGAGAGGATAGCTCAAGGATCATCTCACTGGGAGACTTCACTCCCAGTCCTTTGCTGGAATTTGAGGAATACTTTTTCTCCACTGGAAGCATTTGCAAGACCTGGATGAGCATGAGTAGTATGATCTCGCAGTGGAAATTGCTGAGACTGTTTGCCATGGGTCCCCAACTCATCAGCCCGTTTCAGGACAAACCCTCAGCCTAGGGAGCAGAAGAAATGTGTGAGGGGGCCACCATAGTCTGGGGACAGGATGAGTTTTCACTGCTTCAGGATGTTATTTCTGCTTCCGCCATAAAACTTCCACATAAACTTTGAGATTCTCTTAAAATCTCTGGTTTCTTAATTGCCATATTAGCAACAAAACCAGGACTCTGAAAATCTTTTTAGCTCAAGGAGGTGGAAAGGGCTTGCAACACCCCTCACTCCAAGCCAGTATTTCCTCCTATGTGGAGATTTATTTTTATTTATTTATTTATTTATTTGTTTCCTCCTATGTGGAGATTCATTTTTATTGTTGAAATTACACTAAATTCTAGGAACTCAGCGTGCTGGGGTTTGTACACATCGCCTCATGTCCTCACTGTCTATATTGTTGAAATTACACTAACTTCTAGGAACTCAGTGTGCTGGGGTTTGTACTAACAAAATACTCAAAGGGTAGTTACACATCGCCTCATGTCCTCACTGTCTACGTAGTGGACAAGAAGTGTCAGCTAGGCAAAACAGATTAAAGGCAGGGATGTGAGCCGGGAAGACAAGGCAATAGAGTGAAAGGGGGAAAAAAACAGACATTCCTGCTCATCCAGGTGATGTCAGATGAGAATTTGTATGTCAGCATGGGAAAGATGAATTTTGAGCAGAGATGTCAGAGAGGGTATGTCTAACTTCTTTGGATTTTGACTGAAAGCTTTTCCTAAGAATGGAGGATAGTGAGGAAGAAAATGCAAAGCATCCTCCTCCTCCTCTTGAAAAGTTCACTGGGCTAGTTCAGAGGCTGGCAATAAAAGTGTTACGTCTCTCAAGGTCAATCTGTTTTGCTTGTGCATAGTGCACAACTTCTCCCAAAGTACAAGAGTCATCTCTTGAAGATGCCCAGGAAAAAAAAAAAAATCACTGACTTTTTCATGGGTAACCATTATAGTGACGCAAATGACCATTTGTCCATGGTGACGATGTCAAAGATGCTTTAAGCTGTACAACGTACTGAAGTCAGTGTTACAGATTCCCAGCTCTGTTGCTATATGGGCTGTAAGATGACTTGTGTGTGAACATTTATGAACCTAAGAGCTGACAGACTCATCCAAACCTCTTTCCTAAGTGAAAAGCAATGCCTGTTCTGAACTCTCCAGTTTGGAAAAATTTGCTTCACGTGAACATTTAGCTTGTGCAGGAGCCCTCCTGGACATCACGTGTCCTCCCAGTATACACCAACCACATCTCAGATCAGTAGCAGTAACAACTCTGTTTGCAGGTCTTGTGTGCATTACCTTGCATGTCATTCTCTTTATTTTCTCTCTGTTAGGTGATGGCAGCTCTTCCTCCACTCACCTATTGCATCAACCAAGTCAGTCCTCCTGACTGGAGCTACCTCTGCTCAGGAGCTGTTTAACGTTTTGGAGCCTCCAATGAAGGCTGATCCCAGCACTAGGCTATTCAGCTGCAATAGACTGGATGTTTCCAACGCTGTGTGAGACAGGTCATGCTCTCACATATGCTGAATCCCATGTCAATGTAAATTTGCGGGGCTTGCATGTGCAATCATAGTTCTGTCAACCCATCCAGAGGGTGGCAGATGGCTTCAACGCTGCACTAGCAGAGCCATGGAAATGGCACCTGGCCTCCCAGCCAAGTCAGCTGGGGTAGAGTTACCCTGCCTGGACTCTGGGGCATCCCTTTCGAGAGCACATTTTCTGGCTGCTTCACACAGCTTTAAAGTATTTGATATGGTCCTAAGTGCCATGAACCAAAATTGTGTCACAAAACCCTGACCTGAGAAACTATCCTCCTCCCTCACAGGCAGCCCTCACAGAAGAGGTGCCCAGGAGGGGGTGGCAGTGTCCCCAGTACAAGGGGTGGAGAGGCACAAGGAGGCCCCATTTGTCACCGCAAAGGAGCAGACAAGGGGGCCTGCAGCTGCAGGGACACCCCGCGTCCTTCCTTCTCTCCTGGCTTTGCTGCGCAGGAGGTGCTCCTCCACCCCAGTGAGAGCTGGTGGCTTCACCTTGGCCGCAGGCAAAGGGCTGGCGTGCAGATGGCTCCCGTGTGCCCCGACCTTCCTTACGCTGGACCAAAGCCAAAAAAGGCAAAAAATTTATCCACTTTGTAGGATAAATCCTACCGGGATAAATCCTGGTAGGCTGTACTGTGCCACATGCCAGCAGCAGCAGAGGGCACCCGAGGCTGTGCCACTGCGCCCCATAGGAGAGGCATCACCCATTTGTCACATGTGGTTATGCTCCAAAAGGAGGACAGAGTACAAGACCCCTCTAGATGACCAGCCCAGGGAAAACATACTGACATGGGGTTTGGGTACAATTTCAGTTACGGACAAACCTGAAGGGGAAGGAGCCCTAGCATTTAAAAAAATGGGTCTAGGATAAGAACCAGGAATTGTTAGTTTTCAGGACTGAAAATCTGGGGGGCCTGTCTTTAATGTAGGTAGAGGACCTTAGGTACTTGGCACTGCTTTCTTAGCTTAATCCTTGGAAACCTTTCAAAGCTCAGCTGGAGAGGACCCTGAGAAACCTCATTTGACTCTGAAGTTGACCCTGATTCGAGCATGGAGTTGGACCAGGCGACCTCCAGAAGCCCCTTCCAACCTGTTTTTCTATCGTTCTCCGAGTTATAGTTATCCCAGCAAGCTGTGTGATGTGTCAAACCAAGCCTCAGACCAGAAAGCTTTCAATAAAGCCGTGATCAGGGTCTTCACTTTGAAGAGAAGCTCAGGCCTAACTCACAGTTTATTTACATCATGATGTAAATGCTACTGCTCCACTGGAGACACAGGATGCCTGCTTTTGCAGTTTTGTTACAAATATTTGGGGTGTAATTTTCAAGTTTCAGCTTTTGAAGCCTAGAAGTTTCAGAATTTCAGGAGAAAATGAATGTGCCTATGGGACTGAGGCAAACTATTTTTGAAACATGGCTTTGCAGACTTAATGATTTTTTCTATTTTCTGGGTGACCACTGATGCGCCTTCACAGCGGTGCACGGAGTTAGTCTTTGATTCTCTGCAGTAGTCCCTGGAATAAGCCTAAAAGATTCTTTTTATACAGTCATTTGTTTTGGAGGGTGGGGAGAAACAATGCCCAGAAATGTTTCATCAGGCATGCTTTTCTAAGGCAGTCAGTGAGTAAAAGCATCTGAGTCATGAGCAAGCAGAGGGAAATTTTCTGTCAGACTAAAGAGTAATTTGAACCCATTTCTCTCCTACCAGATCTCTTGTGCAACCTCAGTTTGAGAGCACAATAGGTTAGAATATAGGTTTACACTTTTCTTTGTCTTTGAATCATGCCATTAGGGTCTCTATCAGCTTTACAAAGTCGGAAATCTTGAAGGCAAATGACTGCACTGGGACTCCATATAATATTAGCTGCAATAGCTGTGGATTCTTTGTTTACATCCATTCCAAGAGGTGAGCCGCACCTTCTGACAGGGTTATTGAAAAAGATAATTTATCTTAAGGGGGAGTGGAAAGTAAATAATAACTCATCTTTAAAAATCTTAGTAGTAGTCCAACTGCTACCTCTTTTTCTGGTTTAAGGTAACCAGATACATTATAGTTATATATCTAACCATTCCTTATTCTATGGGATATCATTAAACATTATTGAAGCATAGTAATAATCACTTTTATATAAATATGAAATCAGAATCCTAAGAAATAAATTTACTTACAGAAAGTCAGTTGTGAAGACTGAAAAAGAAACAGAGTGTGAGCTTCCTTTGTGATATGGGACTATATACCACCGTGCTTACAAAAGCATAACTATACAAAAGAAGGACATAAAGTTCTGGCCCGCATAGTCCTTGTGAAGCTCCTAGAGTGCTGTGTTTGGTGCTGGAGTCACAATTGCCAAAAAGTCACTTCAAAGAGAAAGATGCAGAATAATAAAAATATAGTCAGGGCTATAGAAAACAGCAATGCGTTAACAATCAACACGTATTTTAAAAGAATAAGAGAAAAAATACTTAGAAGAATACTTAGTAGAGCTAAAACCAGGACATAGGAGATGAAATTAATAGAAGAGGTGATTAAAAGGACTATCAGAAATGATACTTTAAATGAGTAAGCAAGGGAGCAGGCTTCAAAGGAAAAAGAAAGCAGCTCAGTAAATTTGGGAATGGATATCACTTAAAAAGCATACTTATTCTTGATTAAGAGCCTTTTAGAGTGAAACCTACTTCTTCTCTAAGTAAAACATAGCTACAAGATCATTGTAATAAAGTCTTCAAAATGTTCTTAACAGATACAAGTCTGCTGTGTACTTTTTAGTGTTTTGCTTGGGTACATCTTTTCAAGGAGGAAGACAACGGTAAAGTCATGCTGGGAGCTTCCATATGAGCTCCACTCTCACAGCAGCTCCCATTTCAGGCATCCTCCTTTACAGAAACACCATCCCATCCACCCTGAGTTTATCCATCTGAAAGGGTTTAGCAGGTGGCTTAGCTCTGACACCTGTGAAACTCTGGATAGCCTGAAAGCCTGGCTCAATGAGCAGGCTTTACTGCACCAGGTAGCTGTCTGCAAGTGAAAACAGGGAAATTTAGGAAAAGGTTAAGGAACCAATGGAATTGTGCCTTGAGTACAATGTTTATTTATTGACCCGTAAGTGGTGCAGCTGTATTTTCAATGTTTGATGGGAAAATGCTAAGATAAATATTTCAAGAGGTATGACTCTTATCTCTCCTGCTGTTATTCTGGGCCAGCAATCTATTCTGAAAGCTTTTTTGCCAGAGGTGGGCTTCCTGCAGTGTTTCTGACTCAAATCTATGTATACAAGTGGGAAATGTTGGTTTATTTCTAAATCCTAAATATTTGATGCTTTGTGGCAGGTCCTGTCTGGAGAGGGTACCTGGGGAATAGTTGAGCCTAGAACAAGAAAGCTATCATAGTTACTTGAGAAACTTTCTTCCAGTACAATGGTGTGCCAAGTTTATTAGTAGCATAATCCAAATGCTTGCCAATATCTGAAATTGTTTCTAAAAATATTTAGTAAATACGTAATCATCCAGTTGAGATTTCTGGACTGATTAATCCAATTAATTTTAGAAGAAATTGCCCACAGGCCAACAAGTAAAATGCAAGGAAAAAAATTAATTAAGATCACATACTGAACTTTAAATAGTTAAAAAGAAAATATTGTGTCCCTAAACACAAAATTTATGCATGATCCCTTTGTCATCCCTTTTAAAGAGTATATGAAATTTCCACCATGCTTTAAATTAGGGGGAAGAAGCCTACCATCCCATCTTCCCATTTTTACCTTTCTACTGAATAAAGAGTTGCAAGAGGCAGCCCATTTAGCAATGAAGAAAGTTGAAAGCTTATTTTCCACATATTTTTAAAAATACACAGTGAGGTCATGGCCTCACTGAAATGTGCAGCTGGAGGAGAGCACGAGTGGGAGGTAAAAGCTGCAGCTGGAAGCAACTTCTCCAGTGTCATGCCCTGGCTTGGCCAAGGCTGTGTTGGCTCCAGAGCCAAGTGATCATTTAAGATCACATGTAGAAAAGGGTGCCGTTGTCTGATCACCCTTTTCGTTATGAGAAGCTCTGGAAGGACTACCTGCTCTGATAGCAGCTTGCATGGTCCACTGATGCTGTTGTTCTGGAGAAATTCTTGGTTGATGCCACAGTCATTTAAGACCTCCAATCCCAGGCTTGTCACATCAATGTAGCACTCTTTACAGGTTTCAGTCACTTCTCAGGTAGGGCTGGAATAACTCTTTATAACCTGAACCCTTCAGAAGGTTAACTGCCACAGGTGGAACGAGGAAGACAACGGCTATCAGAAACATTTGCAGAGCAGTAGCAATATCCAGCCTACTAACAATTGTTAAAGCCAGCTGGCAGAGCAAATCACAGTGTTAGGCCAGCCTGCCAATCTGGGGTTTACCTACCCAAGATAGGTGCAGATAGCTTTACAGCTCAAATATGGTACGTGTTTTCCACCTTGTACGCACTTCAGGAATGTCCCGGGTCAGGGACACACATCCATGTAGTCATTGCCTTGACTTCTGATAACAAAGTTGAAAGTATTTTCTTAATTCCTTAATTAGTTCCTGATTTCAGGGGCTTGGAAAGCCAAAAGAAAAGCACTTCTCCATTAGCACACCTGGTGGGTGAGGACCTGCAGCCTGCATTTCAATACCTCTCCCTGATATGGGAACAAGAGGTCAACCCCTTGCCGTAGCTCAGCCATGTCAGGAAAAGCACCTATGGACAGGCAGCAAACTCTCCAGGTAGCTTCTGGTTTTGAACTTCTGTGCAATCATAATGATTTCAGCAGGGGATTATATATTTAAGGACAGAAAGCACCATCGGATCTGACATGCTGGATAACACAGACCATCCCATCCCATCCCATCCCATCCCATTCTATCCC